>NC_056737.1:1469373327-1469465827 GCF_019279795.1 Protopterus annectens
TTCTATTGTATAGATTGTTTATGGCTGGGGTCCACCAGACAGGACGTCTGCCTTTGGAGGATTGGGTCTTGGTTTTATTTGGGATTGCATGATCCATGCATTCCTGAAGGTGTTCATAGAATGCGTTTATAAAGGATTCTGCAGTCTGGGCCGTATTTTCCACAGGCCCGGGGGCTTTGAAGGATTCCACCTCGGTTTTGAGGAGTGTGAAATTTGCTTTAGAGAAGTTTTTCAATGTGGATTTCTGGGCAGGGGGTGGGGTCAGGATGTGAATATCCAGTGAGATTAGTTTATGGTCTGATCTTACCAGTGAGGGATACACTTCTGGTCTGGAGCATAGAGTCCCCATGTTGGTGATGATCAGGTCCAATATGTTTTCCCCTCTTGTGGGAGTGGTAACAAGTTGTTCCATAGCTCTAGGAACCTTTGGGCTAGGGTTTTGGAGCTAGAGTAATGCTCCCAGGCTATGTTTGGGTAGTTGAAGTTGCCCAATATAATGGTGTTTGGAGAGACCTTCATATTTTCCAGTGTTCTCAGGAAGGCTGAGTGGAGTTCCTGGGTTTGGGAGTGTGGTCTGTAGCAAGCTATAAACTGGAAGGCAGTTTTACCCACTGTTAGTTGCACATGGATAGTCTCTGATGCTTCGTGCTGTGCCACCAACCTGGAGGTGTGGGTATCTTTGACGAATATTGATACTCCCCCACTTTTTATGGTTCGGTCCAAGTTTTGGGCCAAAAAGCATGGTATGAGGTATAACCTGGTAGTGCTGGGGTGCTCTTTGGAGCCTTGAACCAGGTTTCTGTTACTGCACAGATATCGATGTTCTCCATGCTAAGGAGAGTTTCGAGTGCATGCATCTTGAGGTTTAGACTTCTGGCGTTGAGTAGCATTACTCTTAGTTTCTTATCCCTTGTGATACCTATGGAGGTGGGCTTGTCTTTTGAGCCTTGCCTAAAAAAGGCACTATGGGGGTAGCAAGAGCCTTTGCCAATATCCGAAAGCCCAGGAGTGATAGGTGCAAGCCATCCCTAGCGAAGCATCATGGCTTGTCGAGCATGTCATCCCAGGCTGATAGGCATTGGATCCCTTTTGAATGACACCAATACTTAAGCCAATTGTTGAAATTGATCATCTTGTCTTCATATTGTGGCATCATTCTTGGTGAAGGTAAGATGCTACTCAAGGTCAGGGTCATACTGGCCTGGGCTACATGCTCAGAGACCTCCTCTATGTCTCTTTTCATGTAGCCCAGGGAGGTACATCTCAGGTCTTTCACACCAGCATGGACAATGACTGAGTCATATTTGTACTTGCCTTGGAGTGACCTAAGTGCTTGTGTTATGTGGCGGATCCTAGCACCCGACAGGCAGCTCACCGTGACCTTCTCCTTGTTCAGCCTGGTGAGCGGGACATCAGTGTGCCTGATGATAGAGTCACCTATTATAAGTGTATCAGGTGTGTTGTTTAGCCTTAAGGGCTGTGACTGTTCAGCACACTGGCTTTGTGAGCTATGTGTTGCACGTGTTTTGTTTTGGGGTAGCGGTTGCTTGGGTGTCTGCTTTGGAGGTCTCTGCTGCTTAGGCAGATTTTATTTAGAGCCTCCGAGTATGTTTTTGTGTGTTTATGTGTTTGGTTTGCTGTCGTGGTAGGTCTATGTGAGACTGGAATTGTAGTGAGTGTGGTTTCCTTTTCCTCCTGACTGGTTACGCCAGTACTGAGTTGAGAGAGCTTAGCCTCCAGTTTGGCTATATGGTTGCATCTCTCACATGTGCTGGAATTTGTTGGGAGGAGGAGAGGGTTGTTTGTGTACATGAGGCAGTTGTAACATTGCCTCAAGATTCTCAGATTCACCAGCTGGACCGGAGAGGAGACTGACAATTGACCTTTGGACATGCTAGAATAGTATTGGGAATTCCTTTATAATTGAAAAAAAGGGCCAATGGGGAACAAGGTACTCAAGGGGAGTTTGTGAGGGTGTAGTGCTTTTAATTTTTTTAGCGCTGACCTATATAATTGCTTTAGTGAGCAAGTGCCAGGTAACTTAAATGCAATGTGCTACAGGTAACTTAAATGTAAAAATGACAAACACTAATTGTATGTATATGTATATATATATATATGTATATATATATATATATATATATATATATATATATATATATATATATATATAATACATAATATATATATATGATACACTATGTGTGTGTGTGTGTATATATATATATATATATATATATATATATATATATATATATATATATATATTTATATATATGTGTGTGTGTGTGTGTGTGTGTGTGTGTGTGTGTGTGTGTGTGTGTGTGTGTGTGTAACAACATTATGTGTTTATGAAGACTATAGGTCTGTTGAATGCACATCTCCATTGCTCTTTGTTGCTTATCATAATCTTGCTGAGAGAACACTCACATTAAAGAAAAAGGCTTATTATTATATTATATTATCTTACCAAGGGTTCCATATGACAGTTAGGTAATATGAAATCAGACAAGCAGCAGTGGTATAAGTGGCTGAAACAATGTACACACTTTATAATCTTTTTGCAGTGGCCATACTGAATGACTTTCAAACAGTGTGAAGCAAACAGATTTGGTAAATTATGTGGCAGCTTAGAAGAAAAAGTGTCATATTTCCATAAGTTTGTCTCAGCAAGGATGAATATGTTCCAAACATGACTCAGACTGTGTAGGTGAATGGAAGAAACCCTGTCCTGAATCAGAAACATGTGCATATCTTTAAAGAGATAGTGTTAGAAGCATAAGATAATTTCAGGTCCATTTCTGTAGTTGAGGTCATTGCTGCAGGTAAAGTATTCAGTGGATCCAATGCTGCAGCTGTGGGTGAGAGCTGACTGGAGACGTTCAAGGCAGCTACTATTTTTAATCTTTAAGTAGTTTATAAGTCTTTTAAATATTACCTGAAAGGCTGATACAGTGCCTCCAAAACAGCAAACTGTGGCATCCCCATATTTACAAATGGAGACAAAATGGTCAGAAGAGTCCTGATGCTGCTCAGTTACACTAGGAAAGCCTCAGTCAGGGCACCTGAAAGGACATCTGACCTTAGCACTGAACTTCAGCTTTAGGAGGAGTAGTGTAGCATCTGTGCTGCCATGGAACCGTAAATCATATCTTTGTCACAGGTAGATACACAAAGGTTTATGGGAGCTTGCAGGATGAATGGCATATGCAGAAGGCATATATATGACAATTTACTTGAATGCCTCGGTGGAGGTTCTAGAAAAGAGTGAGCTTCAGGGATGTTGCTGTTTGTCTTTTAGTCCCTGGATTTAATCAGTGAAAGCTATGTCTGCATTCTTGGTGTTAAGTTAAGTGGCTGTAGTTTTTTATTTAGGGCACGTCGTCATTGATCTTGTGCATGATTTTAATAACCGAATATCAATAAATGATTAGTGTTTGGAAAGCACCTCTTCTGAGTAATGCTAAGCAGTTTATGAAATGGAGAGATGAATATAGCTTTCATACTAGGTTTTCTAGCACAAGTTCACATGTTATCTTGGATATGTTCTTGCGTGTTGATCTGTCAGGTGCACATATGCCCACTTGGAATTTTTTCTTTTTTTTTTTTGTTTAGAAGTGCCTTCACTATAGAGTTATAGTCAAAGGTTATCCATTGAACACTGTCGACACTGTTTAAGGTGAAGATGAACAACCTAGCAACACAGACATGTCTAAGGGAACTATTTGAAAGTGGATTATCTGTTGTGCTTATAGTCTGTATGCATCAACTAGAACCAAGAGTTATATCAATTTGTCCCACCTGTCAGTTTCTGCTATGATGTTATATCATGGACTATTTGTATTGAGTAGGATTTTTTGCTGGTCAACATATTACTGTCCCTTTGCAAATCTGCTTGTGTTCTATTATGGCTGTTTTATCGTATGCAAGGAGGACATATAGAACAATTTCTCTCAAACTGGACACTTTGACTGTATAAAGAAAAAGTATGGGACATTCTACTAATCCTTATGAGGACTCAGATGTGTAGTAAAACCCTTGTTTTTCTCCTGTACAGTACTTTTATAGAATACCTGCAGATATCATTTAAATTACTGATTTGTGACTGCTAAAAGTCCTTACATATTTTATCTATTGCTTTGCCCCTATTATTTATCTGGGCAAAAAAAAAGAGGCCCTTTGTATTAGGTTCAGAAAGGCTTATAAGTTGTTGAAAATTGCTATTCTCTTGTTTAACATTATGATTTTTTTTAATTCTATCTTTACTATGGATTTGACAATTTCAGATTACAACAAAGCAACATAGAACTGGAGCATAGCTTATCACAGTAGACGTGTCAAAAGATTTTGACAGGGTACATATTCCATTTCATGAATTGTTGAAGAAAATTAAATTTCCTGTCTGTTTCATAATTGCAGTTAAAACCATCTGCAAAAGCTTGTCAGCTAGACATTCGCTAAATGACATTTATTTCAGACTGATTAAAACAGCCAGAGGTACTAGGCCGTATCATTCATTATTTCATTACTTACATGTTTTCTTAAAACCTTTATTCATTACTTTATTAGTAATAAAGGTATTAAAATAAGAAAACAAGAGATGTTGTGCACTGCTTTTGCAGATGACATGCTGATTCACAGAGTGATGAGTCTAAATCAGTCCTTCCCTTACAAGGTAAAAGACATAATTCTGTTAATCACAGCATTAACAGGAGTATATTAATATAAAACAAAAATCCAGCCCCAGCGGAGTAAATGCTCAGCAAGAACACAAAGCCAAAATGAAAATAACAACAAAAGCAAAATACTTGCTGAGCAAAGCAATGAAGGGAACCCCCAATAGATGTCCGTAAATGGGATAAAATGCTTCCAGTCCAATCCAAATAATCCAAAGCGTAAAAAGAAAAAAAAAAAAGGTAGGAGTAAAGGTTAGCGCTTCAGTCGCCTTCACATCAGTATCTACATCTACAAATAAAACAAAAAAACAAAAAAAAAAAAAAAGAACCATAAGAACCATAGGAAGGAACACAGTATCAAAAAAATAAAACTAGAGATATATAAACAACAACTCTCATACATGGCAACAACTAATATACAATATATATTACATACTTTAATAAGATGCTTTAGAAAAAAAATTGAAATAAAAAAAAAAAAAAAATAGTGTTCCCATCAATTATTCTTTAGTCTCCTAGATTTCAATAGGGGACGTGGGGAACCTTCCCATTCAACCGGAGGTTGATCAGCTCTAAACCTAATAAATATATATATCTCCCTGGTCTCGGTATAATTCCCAATGTCTCCTCTCCGGTGCCCTCCTCCTTAGTGTGTTTGGCCAGGGCATTGTGTAAATTACCCTTTCCTGTGTATGATAGACATGTTCTTCTAATGTGTCTCTTAACACTCTATTTGTCTGCCCTACATAGTAGGCTGGACATATACACACTAGAAGCTAGATAGACAACATCCTTGACATACAATTGCCCTTAGTCCTAAAAAATGACCCATACCATGGATAAACAAAGCGATCAGTCAATATGTACGAGCAAAAAAATTACTTTTTACATACAAGGTTATATAGGTGTCATATATGGTCTAGTATAATATGTTATAATAATAGCAGCATCCTCTTAAGATTTTTTTTTCTTTTTTATTATAAATATACAAACTCCATCACAGACCCTTGACAGATCCCTTTCGGTCACAAATGCCATCAAAACATTGGAAAAATGGAAAAAATATCCCCATATTTTCCAATAATATCTCTATAATAAATCGGATAAAAAAGATGATGCTGTGCCTGCTGACTGGCCATCTGTTTCCTTGACCATCCTATCCTTATTGTGCCTGTATATCAATCAATCTTCTTCTGAGAAATCAAATGCCTAACATCCCTCATCCTGGTCATCCATCCATCCCATGTCCTCGTTCCACAAGTGTCCCTCCTATTCCACAAGTCTCACTCCTAAATCCTCCAATTCCTCTTCTAATTGTGTGTCCCCAGGTGTGCTTCTCATGTCATGACCATGACTGAAACAAAAATAATTAGAGAAAAAATATTACTTGTGGGTAGAGTGAACAGAGAAGATGAAACTTCTAGTACTTAGAAGTAAAATGTCTGTTGAACAACAGTGTTTTAAAGGGTGATTATGAATCCTGAAGGCTGTGTTAACTGTACTTTGGATTTATTTTGTCATGATCTTGCATGAAACTGTGTTCATTTTGAGTCATTTATTTGTATAGTTCTTGGTTCTTGCTTGATAAAAGTCCACATTGATTAAATGTGTATGCCAGAAAATAGAAGTAAAGAGAATCAGCAAATCATCCCTTATCTAATTACAGTGCGTCATTTGGTGTTGTGCTGCTCGTGATCCAAAACCCACCACACTGAATGCTATCCATTTCTTAGTATCTGGTCAGATTCCTTCACTCTGGCTGTTATATTTTTTAGACTCATCGAAGCCTGTGTCAATGCCTATATGGTCTGGTGTTTGTCAATATGTAAAACAAGCTGTTTATTGAGCACCATTTTTGTACCTTTTGCATTTTTATGTACAACCTGTGTGTAGACTGCGGGTCTTGTCTTACCTGTGTATTATAGTAAACTGTATTATACCTTGTTAAGCCCATGTTATAACAATTGTTACTGCTCTTTTTGCTGCATATTTATCATTATTATTATGCCTTTTACAGTGCTACATTATATCCAATTATGCTACGATATACTATACTTCAACAGGCATATTGTCACTGTATGCATTATACACATTTAACTGCTCTCCACCTGACTTGTTTAATACCATGTTTTTTTTTATGTCATAATGTTTGTTGGATTTATATCATTATTCTATTCTATATATTTCATTTGCACATTAGGAAAACCAGAGGCTTTTCATGAATCTTAGGTACGGATAATATCAAGTTCCAACCAGAAAATTACTTTCAATAATAAATTCAAAATTTTGTTTGGTGGCAGCTGGCACTACTGTATAGTCTGGGCAAAAGGGGGCATGGAATGTGAACTTGTGCCAGCCCTCGCTAGGAGTGTCTGTGTGTTTGTATATAAATCAAATATCAAAGTGTGAGTGTGTGTGTGTGTGTGTGTGTGTGTGTGTGTGTGTGTGTGTGTGTGTGTGTGTGTCAGCTACATGGGCAGGGACACGAAGCACTGGTTGGAAAGAGGTGCTGGAGGTTTTGGCTTGACCACTCTGCTGAGATATCAACCCCATAGCTGTGCTAGTGGGGAGTCTTTTGGGGGATATGGAGAGAAAGGGAGAAACCAGCCCCAGACTGACTGTGATCTCTGTGTGCTGTTAAGGGAAAGTGTACTTTACTGTGTATGTGTTTGTCATCCTCCCAATGTCCACGTCTCTCACTAGTGCTAATGGTGAGTATTGAGGCTCCTTGATTACTGGGCCAGTGCAGGGGCATCACAATGGTTTACAGAGTAAAGAGGATCTAATATTCCAAAGATGTTTAATGACACTAACTGCTTTAGTCTTCAGTGTGAAAAAGACTTCATCAGAGTGTCACATGTAGTCAGTCACAGACAGATCTGATAATGAACTAAATAAATGGAGATAAAAACTACCAGATGGATATTTCTATATTATACACTCCATTTCTTTAGAAATATCAATTTGCCATGCTTTACTGTAATTTCTCTGTATATTTTGCATTGCTATTTTACACTCATTCTGTGTTCTCAATTGTCAGCAATGGGAAGCTTTTCTATCATATTGCTTTGTCAATAGAATGATTGTTTTTAAAATCAATGGTTTTAATGTCTTTGCCTTTAGGGCCCCAATCATGGCTGGGAAGTATCCACTGATGAGTGCACTTACCTAACAAATAAATGCTAAATAAATAAGAATGCTTCTAATATCTATCTATCTATCTATCTATCTATCTATCTATCTATCTATCTATCTATCTATCTATCTATCTATCTATCTATCTCTATCTATCTATCTCTGATGAGTTTAAATGAAACACAAATTCATCAATCATTACCAGCAATTACCACTAAAGTCACTGAAAAAAAGTAATCACAATTGTAAAGCAATAGATATCTGTGACCCCCCCCAATAAAAAACATTTTTACATAAGAACCTTCACCCCAGACAGCCAGAAATTAAATATACTAACTCCAAGGCCGTACTAAGTCAAAGAAAGGAGAAAATCCATTGAATTATAAATCACCTAACACCTATATAGATAGATAAATAGATTTGATATATACAAATTCACTATAAATATCCATTCTCATTTACATACAACAATCTCATGACTTGTTTGACATTGTTTTTCATAATCTTTATTATATAATAAACCAATCAATCACCGCTTCTAAATCACCCATCATTATATATACATTCAAATTTTATGAGTCTTATGCTTACATTGACATGCACTTTGAAGCTACGATTATTTATCAAATAGAAAAGTAAATATTATACTAAACTTCATAGAAATGATGCACTATTTTTTTATTTATTTTATTTATTTTGAAGGAGAATATTTTAAACAAGTCACTGACTTTGCTATGGGAGCACAAGTGACCCACTTTATGCTGATGCTATTATGTTAGTTTAAGAGAAAAAATTTTGTTTTCAAATCTAGATTTTATGACTATATTGTGACTTTTAATTTATGTATGTTCTTGAATTCCTACTGTCATTTCACAAAAAAAAAAAAATAAATAAAAACATCATATTCTAAAAATATTTGTAATGGGGAAATGGTCAAAAAGTAAAATAAGATTTCAAAGAAAATACACTTTTTTAAGTAATTTTTTTTACATTCTGTTTTGGATGATATAGTCGTTATTTGGAAGGATATTTACCGATTTATTGATTTTATTGCTTAAATTAATAACACTTTGATGACATGGCTAGTGCCAGCATAGTTAGCTGGAGTTCTGTAAAGAATGATATGTCCTTTGAATATCAATCTGATTTATAAAGATGCTTATGTTACAAATATATTAGAACTGTATGACATTTGAATATCAAACTGATTTGCACAAATGCTTATGTTACAAATGTATTAGAACTGTATGGCATTTGAAAATCAAAATCTGTTTGTAAAGCTGCTAGTGTTAAAAATGTATCAACAGTGAGTCCTGCTGGACAGAGAAGGTATATACATGTGCAAATGTATGTATATATGTTAGCAAAGGACACTGGAAGAGAAGGGGTTAACCAGCTAGCTTACTTCTTGCTTTAAGAAAAATACTGTTAATTGGACCACCTGTTGGGTCATGGAAGTGCTTATCTCACAGCTCTGAATAGGACCAGAAATGGCATGTCTGGATGAAGCCCTTGCTCATTAACTCAGTAAAAAGAGGGAAAGCCCAGGGCACTGCCATAAACATTAGCAAAACTTTAGATACGGATCTTATCACATCTACACTAACATCCTGTCTCAAGCTTCAAAGAGGAATAGTGTGAGAACCTAGAGTCAGGTGACCAGATGAGGTCATTTTGCCAGCCATCTTGGAAATGTTATATATTACAAAGAGAAATCTCACAGTACTGAATATTCTGTCTTACGCCTGACAACAAGAAGGATGATTCACCACATCATCTGCCTTGTAATTTTCCGAGATTCAGTCAGGAAAATATAGTGAAGCTTGGTTTAGATATTGTTTTTCTGAGTCTGTCCATCAATGTTATTTTCAATAATTCCTGTGATTTGAACTCTGTAGTTTAGTGTAAATATATATTTAGTATTTTCATGTTTTTTTATTATTTAATATATTTAAAACATTTATTGTGGTTGGTCCTTTTAGAAAGTATTTAACCTTTGAGAATGCTTATATTTATTTAGTGACACTGTATGGGTCACTCCAGAAGGCCTAGCTATCTTGATCAAATACTATCATTTGTATTAGTATTACTATGACACAGTATCATTGGATATCATTTCTTAAGGGCCTTAGAGTAGCTTATTGTGGAGTGTCTGGTGGCAGTGATAACTGCCTTATACTCTGGGCAGAAGGGGCACAGCAAGTACATCTGTGCCAGCCTTTTTCAGGTGTGTGTATGTCTGTATGTTGTGTGTGTGTGTGTGTGTGTGTGTGTGTGTGTGTGTGTGTGTGTGTGTGTGTGTGTGTGTGTGAAAGAAATCAAATTCCACAGAGTGAGTCAGCTCCTTAGAGCAGGGACACAAAGCACTGGTTTAACAGAGAGGGTGCTGGAGGAATTGGCTGTGCCAGTGGGGAGTCTTATTGGGGATCTGGAGGGAGACACATATAAAGGAACACAAAACCCAGGCTGACTGCATTTCCTGTGTGCTCTTAAGGGGAAATTGTACTTGGTGTAGAGAGCTGCATCTGGAAATACTGAGGGTATCAATTTATAATCCAAGTGCATGTCACTCTCCTATGTCACTGGTGAGGACTCAGGCTCATTGATCCCTAGCCAAGAGAGGGGTTGTCACAAACATTACTGACTTTTTAAGATTCACCTATAGTGTACTAGATGAATGTGTCAATTACTTGGCTGTTTTAATAACTAAGGATTTTGATTTAGGTAAATTAAAAATCAAATATATATAGAAAGACATTCTTTTCTAATTGTTATCTTCACCTTCAGACTTTTCATCCATTTTAACAGGAAAAAGAGTTTAGTTAAAGGATAAATGGTTTATCTAGCTAGAATTATTTCTGATGATCATGACCTAATGAATGAATTACAGTTTTTAAATACTATATTTATTGATAGGGGCCATCCTGTTTATATGCTTAATGAGGTTAAGAATGAAATTATGAAGATAAAAAATAGGAGCAGCGTCAACCAAAAAACTTTAAAATAGTAAAAATAAATGCAATAGGGAGCCCATAAATTGTTTAAAAACAACTTAATATTATACCATAAAACCTTAAGTTCTTTCTTCTCCCAAAAGAGACTTCATTAGAATAGTTTAGATACTTTGTGGAGATGAAAGGGCTCAGCGTTTTGTGGTTTATTATTAAACCACATTTCACATATACAAGGCACCCTGACATTAAAGAAAGATTTGAAACAAGTGGATGTTTGAATTTAGGAAAGGATGGGTTGTTTTTGGCAAGTACCAAGAAATGTGGTGCTAGCCCACAATGTAAATTTATATAAGAAGGGATGGCCACCCTGACACCATGTGAAAAAAAGGGAAAAAATTATATAAGAAGGAATGGCCACCCTGACACCATGTGAAAAAAAGGGAAACATTTATATAAGAAGGAATGGACACCCTGACACCATGTGAAAAAAAGGGAAAAAGGGGCTGTGGATGGATGGATGGAAGGATGGATTGTTTACTGAAGTCAGTTAGTTACAAGTTTTGATTTACTAAACAGCCTGCTTCTAACACTAAGGGGGTAGTTTATCTTGCATTTTGTGATCCCTGCCATGACTTTTATATGGTAAATCTGAGCAGTATTAAAAGAAAAGGATTAAGCTGCAAAATCCTTTTCTAATGCACTCTACGGACACCTACAAGAATGCATGGATCGTGCTATCCCAACAAAACAAAGACTCATTCCACCAAGGAAAGGAAACCAGTCTGGTGGACCTCTGTCATAAACAAGCTATACAATAGAAGGAGGAAATGAAAACATGAAAAGAGTAAAATCCCAAAAAGGGAAGACATCCCTGATCAGTATCAGCAAGAAACTACATTCCCTCATAAAATCATCCAAGGCTAGCTTCGAAAGAAAAATTGCCATGGACTCCAAAGATAACCACAAGACATTCTTTAGTTATGTCAAGAAACTAAGTGGCAATTCTCACATCTGCTAGGAGTTAGTGCAGAAGGGCACAAAATACACTGAACCGACCGATATAGCCAACATCCTGGCAGACAGGTTCAGTGCAAACTTCACTCCCCCTCTCACCCCCAAAAGGGCCCATAACTATGCCAGAAGAATGTAGTGCCCCTGAAATCACAGACACTCAGGTTAAAACAGCCCTCTCCAAAGCCAAAAACATAGCATTAATGGAACCGGACAGTGTCCTAGGCTGCATCCTACATGAGCTCAAAGATGAACTAACCCCTCACCTAAACACACTATTTAAACTCAGCCTCTCCACAGGCTATGTGCCCACAGAGTGGCACACAGCAACGGTTATTCCATTCAACAAAAGTGAAGCCACAACGGACCAAGGGAACTATCGCCCTATGATCCAGACTAGCTTGGTCTGCAAAGCTATGGAGCGCATCATCATGGACCTCATTAACAGAGACATTGGGAAACTCCAAACACTGGAACCTACCCAGTTCGGCTCTGTTAAGGGGAGAGCATGCCTCCTAAACCTGATGGACTTCTTTGAGACAGTTACCAAGGATATAAAAAAGGGAAAGGTGGTCCACACAGCCTACCTAGACCTCGCAAAGGCCTTCAACACCATTTCCACTCAGGTATTATAGACAAGCTCACCAGCCTGAATGTAAACCCCTATGTCACAAGATGGGTTGCCAACTGGCTCACGGACAGAACCCACATGGTAAGAGTTGTGGGAGCTAGGTCTGACTCTAAACCGGTTACAAGTGACGTTCCCAGGGCTCAGTCCTAGGACCCCTCCTGTTCAGCATATACTTCTCAGAGGTACAGACAAGCACAGGAGGACTATGGCTGACCAAGTTCGCAGATGACTGCATACTAGGGGCTATGATTGACTCTTCAGCTGACACAGACATCCTCCAAAAGGGTCTCACTGAGACAGATACCTGGTGTCAAAACCATGGCCTCAAGCTAAATGCCAAAAAGTGCATAGTCATCCCCTTTGGAAAAAACAAAGTACCCACAAACTATAACATAGGTGGTAGCCTCCTAAATACGGAAGACATAATAAGGGATCTGGTGACCCAAGCAGATAGTAACCTCTCCTTTGGTAATCACATTGCCAAAGTGGTTAGAAAATCCTTCTATGTGGCCCCCCCCAATCACAAAAGGGTTTGCATCCAGATCGAAAGCGGTCATTGGGCCCCTCTACTCATAACTCATCAGACCCATCATAGAGTATAATGCCCCATTTGGAATGTACCTTACAAGACACCTGCAACAACTGGAAAGACCACAGAAGTACCTCACCAACAGGATCATTGGCCTCAAGCAGATGTCCTATGCAGCTTGACTGAAGAAACTCCAGCTGTACTCGGTTGCATGCCGCCTACTCAGAGGTGACCCCTGCCTGACATACAAGGCCATGTCCAACTCAGAATTGATGGACATGCTCCACCTAAAGAAAACCATATCCCCTGAAACCACACGCTCCAGGGATCTAAACCACACCACAACAATAAATAGGATATGCTGGAGGGATAGATTCCTATCTCAGAGACTTCTCCTGCTCTGGAACAAGATTCCAATCTGCATTAGGCAGAGCTCCTCGCTAACCCTCTTCAAGAGGAACCTTGACGAGTGGATGGGAAACAGAAAGTTTACCCCAGGGATCACTTCAATGGCTCTGCTGCACAGAGGCATAGGGAACTAACCTAAGCAGGCGGTGAAAGCCAACACATTCCGGCTAGGCTTATAAATGCCTTCGGGCAGATAACCTAGTACCTACCTATGAACCTAAGAGCATTATAATGACATTAAGGGGAAGAAAGAGACCAAAACACTATATTGGCACAAATTTGCATGCAATACATCAAGTGATTTTATTTTTTAGTGCTTGAACAAATTCCCAGAGGAAGTCTGTGGGAGTACATGTTAAAATATCATAAATTGGTTTGGCAGATGAGATTAAATGCAGAAGAACCCTTAGGTTTAAATCATGCTATTTCTTTAAATTGTGTTTTGATCTTGTGAGTGGCTAAATTATTATATATAATTACAAATGATTTTTATACAAGAAGTATTAGAGATTTATTATATGCATTTTATTTATGAGCCATTAAGGTTTTTAACACTAATTTCATTGTGTCATGTTATTAATTGGTTTAATGTCATGTGACATACTGAGTTTGTTATATAAATGATATAATGATTAGGTTTTCTAGTTTGGCTGAAGTCCTATATCATACTGTGAAAGTATGTGAACATAATGCTGATAGGATCGATAGAGGAAGTTTTTCATTTTGCTGCTTATGTTTACATGGATATACGACTGAATTAATTACTTGTGGAAATGTTGCATTTTGGTGTCAGAAATGTGCTTGTGCTTAACTGTGTAGACTGCTGTAGGGGTCTTTAGGGAGACATATTTAATTTGGAGTCAGTGAAATACTTGTGCATACTTGGGCACACTGCGGAAGGGACTGGTTAGGGAAATGTTTTATTTTGGACATACTGCTGTAGGTATCCTGGGGTGAATGTTTCATTTTGGTGATTGTGCATACTTGGGTATACTGCTGAAGGGATCAGTGGAGAAATGTTTCCTTTTCTGGTGCTTTTGCATACTTGGATACAGTACTGAAGAGATCACTTGAGGAAGTATTTCATTTTTGTGTTTGTGCATACTTCAACACAATGCTGAAGTGATTGCTGGGAAATTAATTTATTTTGTGTCATTTTAGTGCTTGTGCATAAATAGGTGTCTACTGAAGGGGCTGACTATGGAAATAATTCATTTGTGAGACGGTGACATGCTTGAGCATACTTGGACAAAATACTGAAACTTGACTGAGGGAAATTTTGTGGTTTGCAACTCAGATATGAAAGGCAAAGCACCGCATTTAACAAGGGATGTATGTACCGAGCAGATACTAGACTGTGAATTGCTATAACACCTCAATAGTATACTTTGCTTTACAAAACAGTGTAATTAGATAGTATCTATAGTCAATATATATGTGATAGGGAATTAAATTAATTCTAAGCACGACAGCTGAATTTTAAGTTTGCTATTTTGAATAAACTGTTCTGGAACACCTCAGTCTCTGTGCAGTTTCAATTTACTTTGCCTTTGAGTTAAATAACCTAGAGTCTTAGTAATTTTGATACCATAAACTGCCATGTGTTATACAACTAGTTCAGAACCCAATACTTCAAAGAAGACAGCCCTAAGGTCACAACAGCAACACGTTTAGTCTTGTGAGGTTGTGCAATTTGGATTTCCATGTTCCTTAAAGGTGGGAATGGGAGAAATAGAAGAACCTTGTGGGACACCCCTTCTTTGTGACCAAAGACAATGATTCTGAGGTTAATAGCATCTCACTCTCCAGGTAGCTCTTTGGAGTGAGTGACAGACAGTTATGTACTTGTACAGTAGGACTCAAAATCTCCCACCTCAACATATAGTCCTTGTCAGCTTAATTCTTTGGACTATAAAATGCACAACTAAGTCTAACCGTGTATCTTTGGGTTTAGGGATGTTTAGCCTCTGATATTCAGTCTGTAGAGCAAAATGAAGAATGTAGGTATGGCTAGTCTTAAAAATCTTTTGTTCATAAGGTAAGACATAATGTTCAGTGAATGCCACAATAAAACTAATGTCTTTCGGCTTTTCCCGGTTATGAGTCACCACAGCAGAACTCCGGTCCACTAATGATTGGCAGTGGATTTTTATGGTGCCAGCCCAATGCCCGGCCTTCAAAGAAGGCACACACATTCATGCATGCACTCACCTACCTGCATGTCTTTAAACGTCACTCAACCATGGGAGGACATACAGACTACACACAGAAGGCGCTCCATCCGAGAATTGAACCAGAGAACCTCTTGCTGTGAGGTGACAATGCTAACTGCTGCACAACAATAAATACTTTTTTTAATTTTCATAAATATGGATGCTGATTGGATAGACCAATCATTATGTCCATTATAAAATGAGCATTCTTCGGAGGAAAATGGAATGTTGAAAATAATTTTCTCTATGTGACTAAGCAGTACCATAAACTACAAAACTGCTTATGGAGTAGGCTATTACAAAACCAGTAATAATAATAATAATAATAATAATAATAATAATAATAATAATAATTAATAATAATAATCCTAATGATAATAATAATAATAATAATGACATTCACAACTCTTGAAACTAGGAGCATCTCCATAAACCTAAAACAGCTCCATGGACTACTCTGCACATAAGACATCCCAGCAACCTTTTTTAAGGTACTGAAAATGGCAGAAACTGTAATTCACTGTGAAATTGTATTTTTGTACAAATTCACTGCATAAGCAGTACATATCACAGATTACTCCTAGCTATAGATAGCTAGTAGAAGAACATTAAAGGCAATTTGTACTGTGACATTATTAAGAAAAACTAAGCATTTTTTCATAAATAATGTCATTGTACAGCAGCAATATTATACCTTACGTTGAAATAACATACCTAACACACTAGTAATAGGTGACTCTATAGTCAGACACACTGATGTCCCACTCACTAGGCTGGACAAGAAGAAGGTTACTGTTTGCTGCCTGTCGGGAGCCAGAATCTGCCACATAACACAATCACTCAGGTCACTCCAGAACAAGTACAAATATGACTCTGTCATTGTTCATGTTGTTGTGAATGACCTGAGACATACCTCCCTGGACTACATGAAAAGAGACATCGAAGAGCTCTCTGATCATGTAGCCCAGGCGGGTATGACCATGACCCTGAGTAGCATACTGCCCTCACCAAGAACGATACTACAGTATAAAGAAAAAAATCATCAATTTCAACAGTTGGATAAGCTTCTGGTGGCATTCAAAGGGGATCCAGTGTCTGTCAGCCTGGGATGACATGCTCGACAAGCCTCGTTGCTTTGCAAGAGATGGCTTGCACCTGTTATCCCTAGGCTTTTGAATACTGGCCAAGGCTCTTGCTGTTCCCATAGTGCCTTTTTTAGGCAAGGCTTAAAAGTCAAACCCACTTCCGTAAACAGCACAAATACAAAAATGAGGGTTATGCTACTCAACGTCAGGAGTTTAAATCTCAAAATGCATGCGCTCAAAGCACTCCTCAGTATGGAGAACGTCAACATCTGTGCAGTAACTGAAACCTGGTTCAAGGCCCCACAGAGCATCCCAGCAGTACTGGGCTACAACTCATACCACACATTTCGGCCACAGAACATGGACCGAAACACAAAAGGAGGGGGTATATCCATATTCATCAAGGATACCTACACCTCCAGGTTAGTGGCGCAGCATGATACCTCCGAGATCATCCATGTGCAACTAACATCAGGCAAATCTGCAATGCAAATTGTGGCCTGCTACAGATCACCCTCCATGACCCAGGACTACCACTCTGCCTTTCTGGAGACACTGGAAAACATGAACGTCCTACCGAACACCCTGATATTGTGCAATTTCAATTACCCTACTGTTAACTGGGAAAACTACTCAAGTACAAACTCCCAGGTCCAGCGATTCCTGGAATTTATCAACTCAAATGCCCTGGATCAGCTGGTAAACTCCCCTACCAGAGGTGAAAACATATTGGACCTGGTCACCACCAATATGGGTGACAGGTGTTCCACACCAGAGGTCAACACGTCACTGGTTAGATCAGACCATAAACTAATCACTCTGGATGTCCACACCACACCAACACCTCCAACCAAGGAAACTACAGTGACAATCTTTTCTATAGCAAACTTCACCTTACTTAAGACAGAGGTAGTAAGTTTCACAGCCCCCACGCTAAAGGATAACAGTGTCTAAGATGCAGTAACCTTTACAAATGCACTCTGTGAGCACCTGCAAGGATGCATGGATCGTGCCATCCTTAGCAAAACCAAGACTCACTCACCTAAGAGAAGGAAACCAGCCTGGTGGACTTCTGCCATAAACAGGCTATAAAATAGAAGGAGGAAACTAGTTCAGAATAAAAGCAAATCCCAAGAAGGAAAGACATCCTTGATCAGTATCAGTAAGAAACTAAGGTCCCTCATAAAATCCTCCAAGGCTAACTTTGAAAGAAAAATAGCCAAGGATTCGAAAGATAATCACAAAGCCTTCTTTAGCTATGTCAAGAATCTAAGTGGCAACTCGCAGATATGCTCTGAGCTAGTGCAAAATAGCACAAAATATACTGAACCCACTGATACTGCCAACATTTTGGCAGATAGATTCAGTGCAAACTTCATGCCCCCCCCTCACCCCCAAAAGGGCACACAACAATACCGGAAAAGTGTAGTGTCCTGGAAATCACAGATGCACAGGTAAAAACAGCCCTTTTAAAAGCCAAAAGCACAGCGTCAATGGGGCCAGATGGTGTCCCAGGCTGCATCTTGCACGAACTACAGAACGAACTATCCCCCCACCTAAACACACTGTTCAACCTCAACCTCTCCACAGGCTATGTACCCATAGAAAGGCACACAGCAATGGTTATTCTGCTCCACAAAGGAGGGGCCACAACTGACCCTGGTAACTATTGCCCCATAAGCCTGACTAGCCTGGTCTGCAAGGCTATGGAGCGCATCATCATGGAACTCATTAACAAAGACATTGGGAACCTCCAAACACTTGACCTGACCCAGTTCAGCTTTGTTAAGGGCAGATCATGCCTACTAAATCTGGTTGACTTCTTCAGGACAGTCACCAAGGCCATAGATGAGGGGAAGGTAGTTTACACAGGCTACCTTGTCCTCGCCAAGGCTTTTGACACAATTCCCCACTCGGGAATTATAGAAAAACTCACCAGTCTGAACATAAACCCCTACATCACGAGATGGGTTGCCAACTGGCTTACAGACAGAACTCACACAGTAAGAATAGCGGGCTCCAGGTCGACTCTAAATCAGTCACAAGTGGTGTCCCACAAGACATGGTCCTGGGACCCCTCCTGTTCAGCATATACTTCTCAGAAGTACAGGCAAACACAGGAGGACTATGGCTAACCAAGTTCGCCGATGACTGCAAACTGGAAGCCATAATTGACTCTCTGGTTGACATGGACATTCTCCAAAAGGGCCTTACTGAGACAGACACCTTGTGTCAAAGTCATGGTCTCAAGCTAAATGCCAAAAAATGCATAGTCACCCCGTTTGGAAAAAACAAAACACCCATGAATTACCACATAGGTGGCAGCTCCCTTAATACAGAAGAAGTAATAAGAGATCTGGGGACCCAGGTAGATAGTAATCTCTCCTTTGACAATCATATTGCCAAAGTAGTTAGGAAATCCTTCTATGTAGCCCATCTAATTATGAAAGGGTTTGCATCTAGAAATAAAGAGGTTATAGTGCCCCTCTACTCATCACTCATCAGACCCATCGTAGAGTACAATGCCCCATTTGGGATGTACCTCACAAGACACTTCCAATAGCTGGAAAGACCACAAAAGTTCTTCACCAAGAGGATTACTGGCCCCAAACATATGTCCTATGCAGCCCGACTGGAAAAACTCCAGCTGTACTCAGTCGCATATCGCTTACTCAGTGGTGATCTCTGCCTGACTTACAAAGCCATGTCCAACTCAGAATTGATGGACATGCTCAACCTAAAGAAATCCAAGTCACTGCGAGCCACTCGCTCTAGTGAACTAAACCTCGCCACAACAATAAATAGAACATGCTGGAGGGATAGATTCCTGTCACAAAGACACCCCATGATTTGGAACAAAATTCCTAACTACATTATGCAGAGCCCCTCACTAACACTCTTCAAGAGAAACCTTGATGAATGGATGGGTAACAGAAAATACACCCCTGGGATCACTTCATTGGCTCTTCTTGACAGAGGCTCAGTTAATTAATCAATGGGTCGGCGAAAGCTGACACTCTGGCTAGGCTTATAAATGCCATCGGGCAGATAGCCTAGTACCTACCTATGAACTCCTGTTGGTAATGCAGGATTTAGCCAAAGTTGTCTTTGTTTGATTACTTTGTGTTCACTAACTTCATTAAATGACACTGAGTCTAGGATTATTGCTAAATAATGTAGCAGCCTCCCATGCCATATGTAGTCACTATTAGACTGCAAAGTTAGTTCAAGTTCTGTGAGTATATGTATTAATTTGCACTACTATTTAGAAGATTTGTAGTGAATAGTCATTAAAATGGAAACCCCTTTGTACTTTGGCCATAATAATCAACCAGTACAAAAAATATTTAAGTTAAGCTAAGTGATATGTGTATCTTATTTAATGCTCTGGAGGAGTAGCGGGCTTGTCTGCTTACAAAAACAACTGTTGAAAGTGTTCCTATATATAAATATATATATATATATATATATATATATATATATATATATATATATATATATATATATATATTGTGTGTGTGTGTATATTTACTATTAAAATGTTGGATGGCATTCACATGAACTTACTGGTCGAAAGGCTAATTTCCAGTTTACAGAAAGTAGAACCAAAAATGACTGGCTCCACAACAGCGAATGCTAGTGTGCATTTGATGTTGTAAGGTCGATGTTCTTTCTGGAGGTCGCGGTATAATGGGGATTGGGAAATGTACCCATTTCCTCACTGTAGTGTGATCTCAGAGTTTGTATAAATAGTTAGAAAGGGGGTGATGGTGGAGCAGCCTCCCACATGGGTGGTGTAGTGGGGCTTGCCCCCCTGAAAAACATTACTTGGGAGTGACTGGAAGGCAAGGTACGGTGGGTAATGCCAACTTTGTTACGTGGGAGTGGTTTCACTATTGTTTCCTTTATAATGTTTTTATTTTCAGTTTTTATTTCAGTGATGTGATCACTCGACGGCATCCACTTCGGGATTTCAATTGTAAACTATATATATATATATATATATATATATAAAACCATATGCACACAAACACATATACATGTACTTGTGTGTGTGTGTGTGTGTGTGTGTGTGTGTGTGTGTGTGTGTGTGTGTGTGTGTGTGTGTGTGTGTGTGCACGCACGCGTGCATGTATATATGCAGCTATACATATAAAGAGGGAGAGCGATATTGTTATATGAGTTATTGCTGCACACATTTTATTTCGTGCTGAAATGCTAGTGTTTTTCATTTGTGATACAGCTTTTTAAGTTATGTAACAGTCAAATTGTTTATTTATTAATTTAGACATTGAAAAAAGCCTGATATATATATGTCAGGAAAAAAGTGGAAAGTGGCTTCTATTACTGTCTGATGCAAATAACCTTCACTTTATTTATCTTATTAATGGCTGCTGTGGATAGAATATTGTGAGGGTGTCGTACCGCAGACATTGGGGGCCAAAAGAAAGTAGTGCTATAATACACTGGAGAAGGTTGTTCAAATACTAAAACATTAAAATATAGTCTTTATAACTATATGTAATTACATCAATCACAGTAAAAACTGCAACATGACAACATGTTTGTGCTCCCTTCTGTCCATTTGTTATCAATAAGCCGGGCTGTCATACTATGTAGTAAGCACAGACTGGCAAGAAAGATGACAACACCAATAAAAGATGAAAAACAGTAAATCAAAATGCAGACAGTCAAAATGTAGGAGACCTCAGCATGAGCCGTCTGCAGAACGGATGTTTCTATCATGATTCCATAACTCGCACAGCATGAATTTCCGCTTTTATATCTTATGGGCATCATGTAGCTTTCTGGCATCATACCTGCATGCTCTGTCATATTTGATTTGTACACTGGCTCTCTGTGATTCTGATTTCTGATATCCACTAAGTCTTATCCTGTTGCTCTCAGTCTTATCTTGTTTATCAGAGCACTCGTTAGTAAATGTTAGGTATCTGATCGTTAATCGTTGTATACTCTTCCTCCCTTAGCCCCATCGCCTCATCCTTCTTTCCTTCTGATCAATTCCTTCCTTCCTTCATTCTTCCATGTTTTGTTACATAGTGATTTTCTTCCTCCCTTATTCTTTATATTGTTATATTTCAAAAATCTGCAGCATGAAGCAGAAGAAATGCATCTATCAAATATCCATCATCTGCAAGCAAAGAGCTGTAAAAAGCACTGAATCATCAGCCTGCAGTTGATGTTTGAAATAATTTTTTTTCTTTCTTTCTTTCCTTCTTTTAAAAATTACAAAGTCTAAAAGTTACCATCATTGTTTAACCATTATCTGCAAGCAATGGTCTGGAAAACCCTTGAAACATTAGGCCAAATGTGAAATGGGTCAATTATTTTCTTGTTACAGTCTTTGACTATTATAGTAAATATTTTCCTTACAAATAATATAACATAATGGAACATATACATTACTTTTTGTCTGATATTACTTCCTTTCAGTGGTTTTTATTGTTAAAGAACTCATTTTGTTTCTTTGCGACAAAGGACAAGAATTTCTGAATGTTGAATCATGATTTACATTACTGATGGGAAGCTCCCCCGATGAGTCATTAGAGGGCTGAAAGATATGAGGGGGAATTAGGACAATTGTTCTGATTCACCTACAATGCCAGGTTCAGTGTAATAAAATAGAATTGTGCCAGGCTATCATCTAACATTCTCAAAGGCTACATGTGTTTTATTCATGCTTCTTGTTCACAGTATGTATTCTGTTTGATACCATACATATCACACTTGTTCATTCTTCATTCAAATCTTTATAGATTAACCCAGCAATCAGTGGAGCACTGAATTAATATTTGCAGTGACTACACAGATTGATAAGAGTCATGCTCTATGAAAGTTGAAGAGTATCCATTTATTCCACTGGGCAGAAGAAAACTCACCTCCAAAATTAATGGCTACTGTGATGTATGCTGCTTCATATTTTCTTTTTGTATCTCCTTCAGTCTTTCTCTCATTCGCTTTGTCATATTGGATCCAGTACATCAAAAATATGGCAGTATTCATTATTGCAAAATTACTTTTTCTTGTATATCAGCAACTAGTTGAAATATATAAACTAACTTCACACCCTGACACTCACCTCCACTTTCCAGCAATGCAAAAAAAGGTATGCTATATTCTCACTATACTGAGATTTGGTCTCTAAAATAAAAAAAAATCACATAGTATGGAAAAATTTAGCTGTGACTGAATCTGGATCAATGGCACACAAGCACGGGACTTTCATTGTCTCTCAGAAGATCGGTGTTTGTTTAGCAGCCTTGTCAATGGGGGCTTTGGGCATTTACCATCTCCCTCAGGGCAAGGATAGCGTCAGCACGCACATAGAGGCATACTAGGTGCTGGAATCTTTTAGGTCTAGACCACCCAGACCAGCGTGTATGCTGTGGGAGGAGAGGCAAGTTGTTTATATGCTAATCTGCCTGCAAAATTCAAGGAGACATCTTACACAGACTAGACAGCTCATTGCACATCTATCACCAGAGCTGTGCTGGGTGTGGGTTTGAATAAAGCAAAGGGGAAACAAACAAAAAAAAAAACAGAATTACTTGACTCAACCTATAATGGCTGCCCATATGATCAACCTTCTAGTTTGCCTTCTTCCTGCTTGAGAAAGAACAGACTGATTGATAGGTCAGAGTGTCTGAAGATCAGCAGGCAATAGGGCAAAATGTTGTAAAAAAATACAGCTGGAACTGACTAAAACAGCCCAAAATAACATGTCATAAAACAGTAATGATTACAGTCCAGTAAATGTTAGTATGAACTCGAATTTGAGTTCAATATAATTTTATTGGGGCCTCAGGTCAAGTATTTTCTCTTCAGTGGATTCCACTTATGCTCTCTGGCAAGTAGATAAAAGCCACCAAGTCAGAAAAAGTTAATCAGGCATGGAAGCTGGAGTGTTATAGTGATTTACACTGAACTCATCTTGGTTGGGGTTCTGAAACTAAGATTTCCTGATGATGTTTGCGATTCATTACTAGATGGCACAGCTACTGTTGATCATGTGGTTGCAAATCTGATGTCTAACATCAACATCTCTTGCATATATTTCTATGTCTAATGATCAAATTCCCAAGATAAATGAATTGTGCCTAATTTAGTGCACTGTTAATTACAATTGACTTCAGTGAAATGGACAAGCAGCTTTGCAAGAATTGTTAAGAAAATGTATTTGCCTAAATTAATTTCTTCTTATCAGTTATTTCATGAATATTTTATTTAGATTATTATGCTAGCATGATTTAGTAACACCCCTAACAACCTTACAGGTTTCATACCAAGTGAAGAGTAAAAAGACACAGTCATTTCCCTGCACAAGGGATCCAGACAATTACAGACCTTTAAGTTTACCAGCCTCATATGCAAAGCCATGGAACAACTTGCCATGAAATTAATCAATCACGACACAGGGAAACTCCAAACACTGAAACTGTCTCAGTTTGGATTAAACAATGGCAGGTCAGGTTTACTCATCCTGGTGGATGCTTGCTCAAAGCTGCAGTGAGACAGGCCTTCTGCCATTGCTCTGCTGCAATACCGGAAAAGATAAGTGCTTATTTTCAACTGTTTTCTGCACTTCTGATTTACTGAAACATTTGCTGCATATCTGTTTTCTGTTTAAACTGTGCAACTATTTTTGTTAGACTTAGTGAATTCAATCCTTACCTCTGTTCTGATCGTTATTTCCTTTTTGCTTCTCTGATCTGTTCTTTTTACTTGTTGCTGTACTTGAAAAACTCTAGCACAGAGCTGAAGATCTATTACTGTTTGTGTCCTTTGGAGCTTGTAGGGCAATCTTTTGTCTAGAGAGGTCTAGCTGTTTCTTCATGGAAGGGGGAATTCAGTCTAGTCTGATCTTTGATGCCTTAAATAGCCAGTGTTTAAACCAGTTTGTACTTGTTTGCTCAAAGCTGCAGTGAGCTAGGCCTTCAGGCATTCCTCTGCTGTGATACTGGAAAAGATAAGTGCTTATTTTCACCTGTTTTCTGTACTTGTGATTTACTGAAACATTTGCTGTATATCTGTTTAAACTGTGCAACTGTTTTTTTTTTTTGACTTAGTGAACACAGTCCTTACCTCTGTTCTGATCTTTGTCTCCTTTTTGTTTGTCTGTTCTGTTCTGTTTACTTGTTGCGGTACTTGAAAAACTGTTTCTTTGTGGGAGGGGGAAGTCAGTCTGGTCTGAGTTAGCTAGAGGCATTACTGTAAGGCTGCCCTACTCAGGTATTATAGATAAACTCTCTCAACTACTTAAGCAGTAGACCTGTAATGAGCAGTGTACCCCATGGATCAGTCTTGGGGCCTCTGCTGTGTGGGATATACTTTTCTGAGGTGTAGGGCAAAACCGGTGGGCTATGGCTCACCAAGTTTGCAGATGACTACATATCGGGTGCTGTCATCAATTCCCCTAATGATGTGGAGATCCTTCAAGAGGGTCTCACCCAAAGAAATGACTGATGCTAGAAAGATGACCTCAAACTGAATGCCAAAAATTGCATCATCATCCCCTTTGGGGAGAGTGACGTCCCCACAAAGTATCAGATTAATAATAAGGTCCTATGCACGCAATCAGTTGTGAGAGACTTCACCACCCAGGTTGATAGCAAACTGACTTTTTGACCACCATATTCCCTCTGTTGTACAGAAAGCTTTCTACATGGGCCACTTCATTAGTAAGGGTATCTCATCCAGGACAAGGCAGTCATAAAATCCCTGTACTCTTCCCTTATAAGACCCATTATTGAGTACAATTCCCCCTTTCAGCATGTACCTCACAAAGCACATGCAGCAGCTGGAGAGACCACAGACATTCACCACCAGGAGAATCCAGGGCCTCAAAAATATACCCTGCACATATAGGCTAAAGGTTCTGTCCCTGTACTCAGTCTCCTATAGACTCCTCAGAGGTGACCTCTGTCTGTCATACAAGGCAATCGCAGACCCCACCTTGATGGGACTGCTGCATATCTGCAAGTCAAGCTCCACTCAAGTAATCTGCACACGCGACCTCGACCTGGTCAATTACATTAATCGCACTTGTTGGTGGGACAGATTTGTGTCTCAGAGTCTCCCCCTTTTGTGGAACAGACTCTCCACATCAAACAGAGTACCTCATTAACCCTTTTTAGGTGCAACCTGGATAACTGGATGGGGAACAGAAAATATACCCCTGGGATTCCACATGTGTCTCTTCTGGACAGTGGCAAAGGGTGCTGATGAGATGGAACGTGGGCTAAATTCTTGGCTAGGCCCCTCAGTTATAGTAGAAAAGCTTAATAAATTAGGAATAAACTACTATGCCACCAGCTGGTTTGCCAACTGGGTCACAGATAAGATACAAATAATCATAATAGGGGAACTTACTTCCAAAAAGAGACCAATCACTAGTGGATTCCCCCAGTGTTCTGTGCTGGGACCTCTCTTTGTTAGCATCAACTTTTCTGAAGTAAAAGCTAATACCAAAGGACTCTGACTGACTAAGTTTTAAGATGACTGTAAGCTAGGAGCTGTCATTGAATCCCCACATGACTTAGACATCCTCCAGGAAGGTTTCTCCCAAATAAATAACTGGTCCCAAAATCATGGACTGAAACTAAATGCCAATAAATGCATTACTGTATCCTTTGGAATGTAATATACACCCCTAAGAACTGACCCAGTTGTGCATGATTCGGGAACGTATATGTATAGTGTTCTCATTTTTGACCATTTGTCTGTTGTTTTAAGACAGTCCTTCTATATTGCACAGCTTATAAACAAAGGGATTGTGTCTAGATCTACAGATGTCATTGTCCCCCTTTACTCAGCCCTCATTAGGTCAGTCAGTGAATATAATGTACCCTTTGCCATGTGCCTGTCTAGACACATGCAACAACTGGAATGCCCACAGAGATATCTTATTAAAAGAATACAATGACTAAACAAAATGTCATGTATGGATGACTTAAAGTACTGTCACTTTACTCAGTATCCTACAGACTGCTAAGAGGTAACCTGTGTCTGGCATACAAGGCATCCTGTGACCCATTGCTGATAGTTGCACTGCATATCAGCAAGTCAATGTCATCAAAAAATCTGTCTACGGATCTAAATGTGCAACATCAACATAGCTTTTCGGAGGGATAGGTATGTCTTGCAGAGGATACCATTGCTGTGGAATAGACTCCCTAGCCACATAAAACAAAGTTCATCCCTACCCATATTCAAGCACAACTAGGCAAATCCTAAATGCTTTATCCCATGCATGGGTCCCCTCAAATTATCTATGATTTGATCCCAGTTATTCTCATTAAGGGTAATATATAATTATCAATCATGTCATGGGTAAACTTAATCTCTAATTGGATGGGCTATGTTATTATGAGCACATAAAGGGAAACTGGCTAGGATTAAAATGGCTTTCAAGGACAGCTACCCTATTACTTACCTATGAAACTATAAACCGATATAAGAGTAAATTCTCCCGACTTCCCCATGCTGTAGGTCACAAACTAGTCCAGTTTACTATTCTTTCTAGTATACCCAAATAGAAAGGAAACCCCAATAGTTACATGATTAGTTATAGAAACATTAATTTATAGTAAGAAGATTTCCCAAAGTACTTGCACTTAAAATTATATCATGCAGAAATAATCCTTATTATCTGGAACAAGTAATGTACCTTGCAATGAACCTATTACTAAAATTATTAGACATAATTCAATGTCTAAAATAGCAATATAATTCATGTCATTGCACTTATGTTTATATTTCTTTTTGGAAATATCGCTCCCCCCCGTATGTAATATTTTATACAACACATATTATTAATTAATTTGAGGTCTGTTATGTTCAATCAACCTGACATTAAGTACTGTGGGGTGTGGACATTCATTTTGTAATTTTCAAGCCAAGTGAAACATCAGTTATAGAAATGCATCTGTCTTCTGAAAGTATTTTATCAAAACTTCATTTGGAAGTAAAGGTTTCCAATTAACTTTTATAATTTTGACATAATCTAAAGATGCTGAACTACTTTTAGATAAAGTATTTAGATCCTGTATCGTATCTTATTACGTATAAAGGCTAGTGCTGGCAATACTTTTCAACTCTTTCAACTTCTCTCTTTTTTATTTTACTGTTATTATAAACATTTATAGTTTCATTTATTTTTATATGTATTTTTTATTTAGGACCTTTTATCTACTGCTGATCATCTATCACTCTTTTCTTTAGAGAAAGGAATCAGGAAGTGGACATCTAGGGCTAGAAGCTTTGCCCTTGGACATAATAAAACATGGTACTCTCAGAAGGTGAGACAGTGTGTGTTTCATCATGCTCTGATGCTTGGACCAGTGAACACCTGTCCTCCTTCCTATCGCTACAAGAACAAAATCATATCCTCTTATCAATGCCAAAGGGTACCCTATAAGAGAAGAAAACTGAGACCCCCCTCACACGATTGTGAACGAGCTTCAGCAGGTCAACCCCCCCCCCACACCAATGTACAAACTATTTCTTGAATGTAGGCATCCTGGGATGTCAGGGATACATCTGCCTGTATCACGGAACTGACATGAAAATGATTTTATCTAGAAAATTATGACTGCCAGTAGCTAGTCATTTAGATTAATTCCTTCATCTTGGCTAAATATCTTTTCTCTTAACAGAGTCTTGCATATCAAAGAAGATTCTGGAATTAATATGTTCAGCTTTCTCAAGAGCAGATGCAGGTCACCATATGCAATAACATTGCACAGCTGTGATCACAGCCTAGTTACAGGCTTAGAACAGACTGAAGTAGTTGTGATATCTTCTTTAAATAGTGCAAAGCAGGGATTACAGTACCATCGTGTTACTTAGAACCCAATGCTCATCATGTGTAAACTGATAGATGTTAACAATTCTTTCATCAATCTGAGAAATATGAGCATATTAGAGCTGTCAAATATTACAGCATAAATTGCAATGATAAAGGCAGTTTTGATATTTAACTTAAGTCTTTCTTTGATTACACCACGTTCGTCAAACACCAGAAATCAACCTCTATAATTGGACAAAATGACATGTAAAATTTGATTTTGATGACTTAACGCAGTAATAGCCCGTTGTCAGCGAGCACGAGTCGTCATCACGGGTGGGTGCAGATGAGCACTCTCTAAGAGAAAAGCTGCTGTTCATGCCTGCAGAATTTGTCAGCAGGCACGTTGTTAAGTGAAGTGGAGCCAGCTGGCAGCTACTGGTTCAAGTTCATGGTAATGGACCATTTGAGTGTATGGTGACTGTTTAGTCATCCATACAGGGCTGGTATGCCATAGGAATATTATTTAAAAGGTAAACTAAAAATAATAAAAGCATCACTCAGGGTAGTTCTGTGAGTCATGGCAGAGGGGTTTAATTTTTCTTAAATAAAAAAAAAAACAAATAAATACATACATACATATATATATATATATATATATATATATATATATATATATATAGTGTGAGGCATACCTCTCAGCCATACAGATTTTCACAGACTGTCTGGATTTTTGCCTCATGTTTTTTGTCTGTTCCTCACTTAATTTGTGAATTTCTGGATGTTTGTGGAAAATCAGTGAGGTCAGAATTTACTAAATGGTGATTGATAGTTGGATTGCAGACTTTATATCCTTCAGATAATGCATAGTAACCCAAGATCTTTTGTTTTAACAGCTTAATGTTTCAAACGTGTTCATAATTTTGGCTTAGTTCCCTAGTTATTTTGGCTTTGTCCAGATTTTATATATTTATCCACATACAAAAAATACACACTGTATAGCTGTATATTACATTGGTTAATAATAGATAAGTTAGATATGGGATTAACTTGCATATTAGGGGCATAGGGTAATAATATGTTTGAGGGTAATTTGGGGCAAACTGCTGTTTTCTGCTTGTATAAAGGATTTTATTAAATGTGCGAATAAGTACTTCATAATAGGTTCATAGGTTCATAGATTGGTACTAGGCTATTGGCCCTAGGGCCTATACAAGCCTAGCTAACAGTATTTTGTTTTATTTAAATAAGGGTGATGCAGCTAAAACTTTGTTATGGCATAGTTTATGACTGTTGGAATCTGTAAGAATTTCTTGCATATGGTTTGCTTTTTTATGTCAGCAGAGTCGTTTAATGCGCTGACATAGGCAGTGATTCATGCTTAAATTAAATAAGGCAAGTTGGGTGTGGGAGCCTGAGTAGTTTATATACTATCATGTGCTATTGTTAGCCTTTTGGATTGATGTATCAGTTATTTATGTCAGCAGCTGCATCTCATTTTGTGGCAGGTTGATTTATTATGGGTTTAAATTTTGTAGGCTGATACCATCCATTCTGATCTATTCCCTGTTGCTCCTGTGTGAGGTGTGCCAACCATATTTTATCCCCTACCACTAAGCTTCCGTCTTTACCCCCACATTGCCTTCTAACTTCCTCTGACCTGCAACTGTGAAGGAGCTGTTCACATTAACAGAAATCTGCTTCCTTTACCAAACCTGAAGTTGAATAAAAATGTTATCCCCTGCCACTAAGCTTCAGTCTTTCCCCCCACATTGCTTTCTAACTTTCTCTGATCTGCAACTGTGAAAGAGCCACTCTCATTAACAGAAATCTGCTTCCTATATCAAGCATGAAATTGAATGAAAGTATGTTCTTCAAAACCGTATAACTATCCTGCTAGTTATTTCATTGTATTTGATTCTTGGTCAGTGGTCATGGTATGCCTACCTTGCCTGGAAGCTTGTTTCTCCAAGCCCCCACCCAACCCCGCTTACTAAATTTAACTGTTGAATTGCATATATGAAAACAACTCCATTTACCAATTTAGATTCTCTTATAGTTGTCTGACTAAAACACCTCTTACTGTATACCAACTTATTTTTGGCACTTTTGTTAGCTGCATCTTTTGCTATTAATCCCCTGTTCTGGAATTGGAACTAAGTAGTTCCACACCTAAACTTGTAGCAGTGCTTCTGTACTCACCTACGGGCATGTGGTTGATTTTTTTTCCTTAGTTTTTCTGTCTTTGCCACAGTATCTCTCGGCCCTGGTTCTATCCTATTATTACAATGCCACGATCATAGTGGCCACATGAATCTTCCCACTGTGCCCCACCCACATTAGTACCCAACACCAAATGTATATATATATATATATATATATATATATATATATATATATATATATATATATACACATAGATAGATATATCAGTTGCTGTAATCAGCACCATTTTTAAATCTCATACCATCTGTTCTGATCTATTCTGTATTGCTCGCATGTGAGGTATGCCAGCCATGTAAGTACATTAAAAAGACAATGTGTGTTTTTACTTTGCATTTCTTCCCTGTCTGGATTTAACTGTTTATTGCCTCATCTACCTCTATTTTTAAGATTCAGTTATTTGTGTACGGTCCGATAAACATAGCTTAATAATAGTATGTATATAATGTGTGTAGGCTTCTATGTACACTATTTTTTGCATACCTAGGCTCCGGGTGGAGGATTCCTTGCATTAAGGCTAACCTTAAATTTCTCAGAAGCCATTCTGTTTTCCTTCCACTGTGATTTTCAGATGTACATACTCCAGAGACTCAGCCTAAATGTTATGGCATACCCTATGATGTGATGGCCTAAAGATTAGTTTTGCCTCATGCTGAAATGATTGTTTCTACAGTCTGACATGGTATATTTAGTGTTACACAGAGACTACAGTGGCAAAGCAATAATCTCTAGTTGCTGACCTAATTGTAAATTATTTCCATACCTGTTATTAGATTTGCTGCTGCTTTTAGCTAAGGTAGTTAGCTGTTTTTCCTTGCAGTAATTGTGTGAACTATGGAAGCTCGCAACTTATTCCATTGCAACTGTTGTTTTTGTATCTGTTTTGCTGTTTTGCATTTTACTCCTAGTTTAATCCCTATACTAACTTATGGCAATTTTTCTTTCCTAGATTTTATCTCCTGCCACTAACCTTCAATCTTCTCCCCCACACTGCTTACTAACTTTCTCTGACCTGTAACTGTGAAGGAGCCATTCTCATTAACAGAAATCTGCTTCCATTATCAAGCCTGAAATTGAATGAAAGTATATCCTTCAAAACCGTATAACTATCCTGCTAGTTATTTCATTTCTATTTTATCAGTGGTCATAGTGTGCACACCTTATGGGAAGCTTGTTTCTCATAAGCCCCCCTCTCCCCTCCCTGCTCATCAAATGTAACTGTTGAATTGCATACATGAAAACAACTCCATTTACCAATTTGGATTCTCTCATAATTGTCTGACTAAAACACAATTTACATTACACCAACTAATTTGTGGACCTTTTGTTTACTTCCTATTTCCATGAGTCAGAACTAAGCAGTTCCACCACTAAGCTTGTAGCAGTGCTTCTATATTTACCTACAGGCACGCAGTTGATGTTTTCTTCTTTTTCTTAGTTTTCCTCTCTTTGCCGTGGCATCTCTCAGCCCTGGTTCTTCCCTCTACATTTGTTTTTTCCACTGTTCTCAATTTGAACAATCTACATTCTTTCTATACCCGACTTTAACTCTTCCCCTTCTCCCATCACTATCCTTCATACACAGCACCATTCACCTCCTTCCCACCCTAGTACAGTCTATTATCCTTCTCTTAAACTACTACCCTCCTACCAAATCTTGTTTAATTCACTCTCCTTCACAATACTTACCATTAACCCCATGCTTTCCTATCTTCAACTTATATAACTAGCTCTATTTTTTTTTTTACAATACTACTCATGTCTATATACATCTCCAACTAACTGTCATTCAGTCTCCCACAACATGATCCAGCTCCGCCTTACTACCTCCCTACTCTAATACCATTCATTCTTAACCTACCGTCATATTAAACGCATTCACCTACAACCATCTACTACACTAACACATCCAATAACCCATACTGATCCACCTCTACCCTTCCTAATCTTTCCCCCTTACTATGTCACAAGATCAGAGCATTCTCTCTCACTCATACCTACACCAAACCTAAATAAATGTCCACTTATTACTTCTACCATTCAAAATACCATCCTTTCAGATCCTAAAGAGAGGGCTACAAAGCCAAAGGAGATGGAGTTTCAATATTTATCAAAGACATACACACCTCCAGGCTGGTCAAATGGTATGATACACAGGAGACACTCCAAGTACAGTTAACTGTGGACAAAACACTTACTCAAATCATAGCTAGCTATAGACTCCCAAACATGACTCAGGATGCCCACTCCACTTATTTGGAGTTAGTTGAATCCATCAAGATTCAACCCTTTACCCTAATCCTGGGTTCATTTAATTACCCAACCATAGAGTGGAAGACTTATTCTAGCCCAAACATGAACGCACAGAGATTCCTCGACTTTGTCAATGCCAATGCATTGGATCAGCTGGCCAACACCCCTATGAAAGGTGAAAATATTCTGGATCTACTCCTAACCAACATGAATAGTCACTGTAGCACCCTTACAGTGTCATCCTCCTTGGTTAGATTCAACCATAAAGCGATCAGTTTTGAAGTCAACATCTCCCCTGACTGCCCCCCCCCCCCCACCTTGTGAGGGTCAAACAAAAAAAATTTTTCAAAGCTGAGTACAATGTCCTCAGAGCAGGTATAAGCAGCTTCACAGCCACCATCCCTTCAGTTGGAACAAACACTAATGTCCAAGCCTACAACAAAAAACTATATGAGTACCTACATAGCTGTTTGGACAAAGCAATACCTGACAGGACCAAATCATCTTCTTCAAGGAACAGTAAACCTGTCTGGTGGACAGCAGCAATAAACAAACTTTATAATAAAAGGAAAAACAAAATTGCTCTCCAGGACCAAGAAGGAGCAGGTACCAAGTTGGAAGCAATCCCTCTTTTGTCTGAGCAAGCAAATAAGGTCACTGGTGAAATCCTCTAAGGCTAACTTCGAGTCCACATTGGCCACATCCACTAAGGAGTAACACAAGGCCTTCTTCACATATGTCCACAATCTCAAAGGTAACACTTAAATCTGCTCTGAACTAGTGGTCAATAACACCACATGCACAAACACCATAGATATAGCCAACCTGCTGGCAGACAGGTTCAGTGAAAACTTCAGCACCCTGTCCCCCATCCATAAGCAAGACAACCCCAGCACCTGTCCTCTTCCCCTCATCAGCAGAGAGCAGGTCTTTAATGTCCCATCAAAGGCAAAAAATACAGTCTCCATGGGACCTGATAACATCCCTGGCTGTATCTTACATGAAATCAAGCATGAGCTCTCAGCTCCATTAGGCACCCTATTAAGCCTGAGCACTGGCTTCATCCCAGCTGAATGGAGGACAGCCACTGTTGTCCTGCTACACAAAGGTATTGCGTCCACTGACCCAGTCAATTATAGGCCCATCAGCCTAACTAGCCTCATCTGCAAGGCCATGGACTGCATTATCATGGACCTTATAAGCAAGGACATTGGCAACCTCCAAACGCCTGACACCACACAGTTTGGTTTTGTTAAAAGGCGATCATGCCTGTTAAATTTGGTTGACTTTTTTGAAACAGCCACCAAAGCCATGGATGAGGGGAAGATGGTGCACGCCGCCTACCTTGATGTTGCCAACGTCTTCACCACTATTTCCCACTCTGGCATAATAGATAAACACTCACAGCTAAGCATCAACCTGTATGTTACCATATGGGAAGCTAACTGGCTCACTGATAGAGCTCACTCAGTCAAAATAGGGGGAAGTCACCACTAGTAGTAGACCTCTAATGAGTGGTGTAGGGCATCTACTGTTTGGGATATACTTTTCTGAGGTGCAAGCCAAAATCAGTGGTCTGTGGCTGACCAAGGTTGCAGATGGCTGCAAGCTAGGTGCTGTCTTAATTTCCCCTAGAGATGTAAACATCCTCCAAGAGGGCCTTACCCAAATAATGACTGGTGCCAGAAACATGGCCTCAAACTGAATTCCAAGAAATGCATCATTATCCCCTTTGAGGAAAATGGCATCCCCACTAATTATCACATTAATAACAGCCTACTAAGTATGCAATCATTCATGAAGGACTTGGGCACCCAGGTTGATAGCAACCTGATTTTGACCACCACATTGCCTCCGTTGTATGGAAGGCTTTCTACATGGCCCACCTCATAAATAAGGGTATTTCATCTAGGAACAAGGAGATCATAATATCCCTGTACTCCTCCCTTATCAAACCCATTATTGAGAACAGTGACCCTTTCGGCATGTACCTTGCCAAGCACATCCAGCAGCTGGAGAGACCACAGAGGTTCCTTACCAAGAAAATCCAGGATCTCAAACACCTATCCTATACAGATAGGCTAAAAGTCCTGTCCCTCTACTCAGTCTCCTACAGACTGCTCAGAAGTGACCTGTGTCTGGCATACAAGGCCATCTCAGACCCAGCCTTAATGGAGTTGCTGCATATCTGTAAGTCAAACTCCACTTGCGCAACCTGCATGCAAGGCCTTAACCTTGTTTATGATATTAATAGAACTTATTGGCAGGATAGATATGTGTCTGAAAGACTCCTCCATCTGTGGAAGAGAATCCCTCTCCATATCAAGCAGAGTACCTCTCTAGCCCTCTTTAAGAGGAACCTGGATGATTGGATGGGAAACAGAAAATACACCCCTGGTATCCCACCTGTGTCCCTGCTGGACAGGGGAAACAGGTGCTGACTTTGATGGCATTGGCAACATTTTTGGCTAGGCTTATAAGGGCCTCCAGGCCAATAGCCTATTATCATCCTATTAACCTATGTACCTAAATCCACTCTATTACCAAGTCCTCTTCTGCCAGATGGGGACATCCACCCCAGTCCTGCTCTCCCCCACTTCTCCCAGAATTCTACAATCTTTTCATCAACTTTAGACCAACCACCCTCTCCCTCTCTATGTACTCCCAAACACCTTAGTATCTACTCAATTAATATTCAAATTCTGCTCAACAAACTTACTTACCTCTATTCTTGGATGGCCCGACACTCTCCACATATCTTAACCCTATTAGAAATATGACTAAAACCACATATCTCCAATAACGAGATGCTACCTCCCAGCTATAACATCTACCATCTAGATAGATTCTCTAAAAAAAGGGGAGGTGTGGCTATCCTTTACTCCAAGCAACTCAACTTAATCCCACTTCCTATATCTCTCCCTGACTTCCATCATGCTGAGCTCCTTATTCTTAATTGCGACTTAAACCCATCTAAAAAAATTGTTATCGCATCCATATACATCCCACCTGGAAACAACATACCCATCCTTATCCATCCAGTCATATATAACAGGCTGCTTATCAGATAACCTCAGTGATCACTCCCCAACATTCCTACTCAAAAAATACCTATACCAAGCTAAACCTGTCATCTACCGGCAAATACGTAAAAAACTAAACTTTAACACACTCACATTCATCTCATCCCTCAAAGAATGTAACTGGCATCCTCTAAAGTACCTCAGTCTAGATGACGCAGTTGAATTTTTTAATACTACCTTCCTGAACATCCTTAATTACCATGCCCCAATAAGATTTTCCAGAACCAAAGCACAACCCTCCCCATGGCTACAGAAAACCACTAAGTCAGAAATGAAAAACGGGGATAAAGCCTTGGAGCACTGGCGCAAAACCAAAACCCCCTCAGCTAGACAGAAATTCCTAGAACTACGCAATAGAGTCAAAAAGCTAATAAAACAGGACAAATTCCAATACTACCAGTCTGCCCTAGACTCCTCACAACACAGACCCAAACAATTCTGGTCTTCCATATACTCCATCCTCCACCAAGGTAAAGTCAGTACCTCTCCTCCTAACATCCCTCACTCCTCAGAAAATATTGCTACCTCATTCAACACACACTTCACCCAAACCATACTATCACTTGCTAAACAACACAACCCCCCTCCCTTCCAACCCACACCTTCAACTAGTAATCTCCCCACTGCCTTCTCTTTTTCTCCAGTACCTACCTCCAACATAAAAAAATTCTTAGCTAAACTTAAACCCACCAAATTAGCAGCAGACAACCTCCCAAGTAAATACCTACAAATCACAGCTGATGGTCTGGCCTACCCAGTATCCATCTTGATTAACCGATCTCTGTCAGAAAGTTACGTTCCCACACTGTGGAAAGTATCACATATAATTCCCCTCCACAAAGGCGGACCCTCCGCAGAACTAACCAATTACCACCCCATAGCTATTCTCTCTCCACTCTCCAAAATATTAGAGAGATGCATACACTCTCAGGTCTCAGACTACCTCCTTACTAACAACCTCCTTTCCAGTACTCAGCATGGTTTCTGACCAAACCATAGCACCATCACTGCCTTACTCTCCTTTACTAACACTATCCTTCAGCATAAAAACAATGGCTATCTCAACTCTGCTACTTTCCTAGACATATCTAAAGCATTTGACATGGTCCCACACAAACAACTTATCTCTGTCCTCAATAACCTATCCTTCTCACAATCAGTCACCAACTGGTTTCAGAGTTACCTGTCTGACCGCCAACAATCCGTTGCATGGCAGAATGACATATCTCCCCAATTACCTGTCTCCATAGGGGTTCCCCAAGGATCCATCCTTGGACCCCTATTCTTCTCTGTTTACACCAATAATCTAGCCTCTGCCACCAAACATGGCACACTCATACAATACGCAGATGACTCGACCATCATCTGCTCAGCCCAGTCCCTACCGAAACTGCAAAAAGTCACACAGGAAGCCTTTTCCTCTGTTGAAACATGGTTATCCGATGCCCAATTAATACTCAACCCAAGCAAAACTGAACTACTCATCTTCCAACCCACCAAACATACTCAAAACAACTCTCACTTTAACATCACAGCAAAGGACAACACCACTATATACCCAACTGAACACACCAAATTGCTAGGAGTGGAAATAGACAAACTAAAATTTGATATTCACATATCCATGACCATAAAAAAAGTCCACAAAAAACTAGGAGCGTTATACAGAAATAAGCAATTTCTCACCAAAGCAGCAAAGATTTCAATAGCAAATTCCCACCTCATCTCCACCCTACTTTATGCCTCTCCAATATATACCAACCTAAGGCAATGTGATCTAAACAAGCTAGAGACCTGCTACAACAAAATCGCCAAATTCGCCACAGGGCATCCTACCGTAGTCACCACTGTCTCTCACTTGCTGAACTGGGCTGGCTTGAACTCCCTCACCTCCTTCAGTGGTATCAACTCTCACTGGCCCACAAACTAGTAAACCATCCACTAAATGTCCCATCCCTCCAGAATCTACTCCAACCCTATTGCACCACCAGACCACTAAGATCCAGCAACAAAAATCACTTGCAGATCACTAAAGCCAATAACTCTGCTGGTGAAGCACTATTCTCTTGCGCCATAGCCAAATTATGGAACTCACTCCCACCCACAATTACCTCCGTACCATCATACACCCACTTCAAAACTTTACTAAAAGCGCACCTAAAAACATGCTGGCTATGCCCTTGCAACTCCCACTCTAATATCATCCACCCCATCCAACCACTACCTTTTTTTCCACTCCACTAACTACCTTGATTATAACAAGCTCAAATGCTCATAAGCCTAGTACTTATTATACAGCAGGAACTTCTCATTGTAACATTTGTTAAGGTCTGTTATGTACTTCACAGATAAAGATTCTAGTTGTCTACTGATGTACTATGTTCTCCATCTGTAAATATGTTGTAAGTAATTGCTATGTTAAATTGTTAATCGCTATGTAATCCAATGTAACTACTGTCTGTTTATTTTACTGTGGAGCTTTTCTCCCCGGGCCTCCACTGAAAATGGACCTACGTCCAGTCGGACACTCCCGGTCAACAAATGTAAATAAATAAATAAATAAATAAATAAATAACTCCTTGAAGCTATCTTCTCATGGATCTCAAACCATCTACCCTATGAAACAATTATCCTTGGAGATATAAATATTGATTGGAATAAACTATCAACCAGCTCTCCAAATCTCAGCATTAACTTCCATGGCTTCAATCAAATAATCACTACTCCCAACCGCTTTAATAAAAACAATTCCTCCATACTGGATTGAATACTAGTCTCCACTCCAAACCTTTACCACTACCCTGGAACTCTACCTGATACTATGAGTAACCACCTCCCTATTTATGTGCAAAGACACTGTCTTCATACTCCCAGGTCCCACCTATACAGAGACAGTCACAACCTTTCAACATCCCTTGCTATTTTTGTGTTTTATTCAGTTTGTGGTTTGCTTTTTGGAGTTACAGTCGCAACCTTTCTTACTTTGATTCTTTAACCTTTAACAATACACTCTCATCAATAGACTGGGCCAACTGTGATACAGTTACCTTTACCTAACTTGCATGGGGGGGGTATCTGAGGAGGTCATGGGTTCAGAGAGGGAGGTCTCACCCCAGTCAGATGAGTGTATCCTCCAATTCTTGTCCCCCATGGCTACCCTCAGGATCTCACATTCATAGCATCATAGGATCATAGGATGTTACTAGGCTATTGACCTTGAGGCCTTTATAAGCCTAGCTAAGAGTTTAGCTCATGTTTAGACAAGTCAGCACCAAGAGCCCCTGTCCAGCAGGGACACAGATGGAATCCCAGGGGTGAATTTTCTGTTCCCCATCCAGTTATCCAGGTTGCACTTAAAAAGGGATAATGAGGTACTCTGCTTGATGTGGAGAGGGAGTCTGTTCCACAGAAGGGGGGGTCTCTGGGACACAAATCTGTCCTGCCAACAAGTACTATTGATATCACAGAGCAGGTTAAGGTCATGTGTATAGGTTGCTTGAGTGGAGCTTGACTTGCAGATATGCAGCAGTCCCATCAAGGTGGGGTCTGAGATTCTTTGTATGCCAGCCAGAGGTCACCTCTGAGGAGTGTGTATGAAACTGAGCACAAGGACTGGGCTTTTAGCCTATCTGTGTAGCATAGATGTTTGAGGACTTGGAGTTTCCTGGTGAGGAACCTCTGTGGCCTCTCCAGCTGCTGCATGTGCTTTGCGAGGTGCATGCTGAAGGGGGTTCTAATATGACAGCACATGTTCCCTCTAAGATCAAAGATAAGATTATAAAAAGGGAGTTTTTACATATCTTCAGTCTAATACATAATGAGGGTATAAAGTGCATACTAGACACTGATAACACATCCAGCAAAGACTTCATGCCAGCCTTAGCAACCATCGGAAAGAAGGCATCAGGTAGGACACCTCTGAAGAACTGGGATACTTGGTCTATGGGATTTGTGGTAGTTATGGGTGCAATCATTGAGAAGAATCCCAACCAAGCACTGTCTTTATTAGCTCACTTTATAGCCATAAGGGAAGCCCAGTATGTGAAAGGGGGTTCTGTGGCGGTTGAACTAGGATCAGCTCTTCAGGAAGCTGAAAACCTTTGATAGTTCCCTGAAAAAAACAGGAGTTGAGTTCAGGTTGATTTATCACTTATCTCACCCAACGGGGGGTTCAGTCAATGATTTTATTGACACCAAGCTAACCAAGGCACACTACTCTTCTCGGATCAGGTGATGAAGGTCATCATGGGCTATATGGAACCCTGGCTGTGTAGAATGGATAACCAATATGCTTTCTGTCGTCTCCCTGACAGACAAGAGGATTGGCCTTATTTAGGTTTGCAGTTCAATGGGCAGATATTTTGCGACTGCAATGCCATTGGGTTATGCCGTAGCTTGTACAACATTGAAATATTTAGCTCAACATTACAATGGTATTGGCAAAAATGGTCCCCCTGCCAGTCAAAAGTATACTACTTAGATGATTTGTTGAAAGTAGGGGAGGGTGAGTGTGGTGCTTCAGAAGGGATGTTCATTTTTCAGCAGCTTTGCAGCACGTTGGAGGCACCCCCTAGCTGAGGACAAATCAGAGGGGCTGAGCTGAGTCGTGACTTCCTTGGGTACATATGTAGACACTACTGATAACTGCTTTATACTTATACCTCCCAAACTGTGACAAGTCCTGCAGTTACTTTCCAGCAAGTTAAGGGTAGGAGACATCATGGATTTATATTGTTGTTGAATTTTTCTTGTAGGGTGGTTTGACCAGGCAGAACCTTCCTATGGTCCATGTCTGACTTGTTGAAAGGTAATAGGCCTATGCACCCCTGGTCAGGTTGACCCGACAAGTAAAAAGAGACCTTTGGTTATGGTTTACATTCTTGAGCCAGTTTAATGGAGTTTCTTCTTGCAGTCCCCCTGGACCTCAGCTACCAACCTTGAGCTTTTTACTGATATGCGACTGCGGTGTTCTGTATAGGGGGTTGTTTTAGGTGTAGCTGGTTTGCTGAAAAGCAGTCAGAAAGTTGGTCCGTGAAGAGGAGGAGGGACATTACGTTTCTAAAATTTTTCTCACTTCCGTGGTAGTGTTATTATGTAAGGGTAGCTTATGTGACTAGAGGATCATTTTTACTCAGATAATATCGCACTGGTTCACAATGTCATTAAAAAATAAATAAATAAATATATATATATATATATATATATATATATATATATATATATATATATATATATATATATATATAAAACATTCTTTTAGGTCCAGGTGGGTCCTCTCAGTCATTAGGCCTTTAGTTTTGCTAAGTTTAGAGAGTAATTTGTTCTTTTTGTGTGTTCATGCCCTGGCAGTATTAATCCATAGCTGACGATCTTTCCCAGTTTCAGTTTGCCAGTTTTCACCTATTGGCCAGGCATTCGGATCCAAAGGAAACCCCAGCCTCCAGAAGTTGGCTAAATGGAGAAAACTGGCATTATCAGTTTTGGCAAATTCTTGGGTCAGCAACACTAGGTAAGATTACTCTCCATCTCTCCAAGTTTTCAAGATATTTTACAGGTCTTTGTTCCCTGCTCGCAGGCCATGGGGGGGGGGGGTACAGCTGTTGCTACAATTTTATTTGGTTAGGTCCACATGGGGGATGCACCTTTCAGTGTACACCCGGCAGCATTAGGATGGTTGGACCATTTTTTGAGCATTTAGACTATGTCAGGCCACTGGGATAGAAGGAAGATACTTAAGGGCCTAAAGAGCATGGGAGACTTTCCCAGGATTCCAGGAAACCTATTGGAAGACAATTGCCTACCTTTGATATTCAGGGGATTTACAGGAAGGACCATTGGTGAATTTTACTTGTATGCCTCTATAGTGACTCTGTTCATCTCTTTACATACAGATGCTTCCGGGGCAATTAACGTTTCCTTTACATTTGCTGGAAGGATCATGCCATCCACATGAAGTTTGTCATAATTTGGTTGGAAAAATCCAAGGCTGATCAAGCTGTTAAAGGTGCACCTGGACAAGACCAGGGGGCCAGCTACTTGCCCTGTGCAATGGGTTAGTTTTCTGTTGATATTACCCCTTAGAGCAAAGGTAAGGATTGGTTGTCATGTGGGCTTCTGGCAGACCGTTTTACCTATCAGAGATTAATGCATTTCATCGGCAGGGCTTGGCAGGGCAAGGTATTCACCCACATGGATATTCCTCCAATTCCTTTTGGATAGATTTTATTTCAGATATGCAATCTGTGCTTGTCTTTCAAGGAGCAGGAAGGTGGGTCTCTGATGCCTTTTGTCATATATCAGGCATTATTTTTTATTTATGTTGCAGAGAAAGACATAATTTGACTCTTGGGCCATTCTTTCATTCAGAGAGCATCCATCCTAGCCTTGGGGTGCCTGGCTAGTCATGCACGTTCTTTTGATAATAACTGCTGGACAATTTACTCTTCTGGTTTTCTGGGTCTTAGCTGGTTTCAATTTGGGAAATATGGCATAAGATTTTAATGGAAGAAGCCTTGTCAAGCATTGTGATAATTTACCTCAGGAGAAATGATATGTGTCAAGCCCCCCAAGAAGATATTGTTGGCCAGAATCTTATCTGCTATGGAACACATGTGGCAGCTACTGTATATCCAAAGGTAGCTTCCCTTTGGTCCACCATTATTCCTAGATGGTATTGCATGGGCATTGGAAGGCCTAGTGACATTTAGAAAGTGACGCATTTTTAACAACTACAGAGTCAAGCTGGCAGCTAGCCAAATTGGTTTTTAGGTGATTGAACACAGTGATATTAATAGACTGGAGCCTGATTTCTATGGTTTGGACAATGTTCATTTAAATAACATGGGTTTTGATTTGCTTAATTTGGATATGTTTGCTGCTAGTCAAAAAGTTTTCAAAGTAACTTGTTTTCTTTTGTAACCCAGAATTACTTTGCGATTTGGGAGGAACGGTGTGTCATGCCGATTTGGCAGCGACCTTACAGGTTCACCCTCCCATTATGTTCTCCCCATTCATGTTCAGCAACCTAGGCTTTCCTCAAGTTGGATCCAGAATCGACCAGTAGCTGAATCCAGGGGTATGTGGCTTGTAAGTATGAGTTAAACATGTTTGCAACCAGGTCTGACATAGCTAGTAATACACACCCAGTTCTCTTTGAGGTGGCAGGCAGAACAGGTGGGTGTATGCCAACCAGCTTGAGGGGATGGTTTGATGGCATTTTTTGATATGTTGCATACAAATTGATTAGGCATCACTAGTGGTTGTCCTTGACCTTTATATAATAAAAGATTGCAAAGTCAGTCTGGTGTGTTTTATAACTCAAGCTCAGCGGACAACCTTTATATTAGCAGTTTATCTAAATACAGATGCTCATACCAATGGTGAGAAGATTTGCTTTATTGATTTTAATAGTCAAAGATGTATTTCTTGCACTACTACCTAAAAATACCTAATGGTGCAAAAAAATGCTAAATCATCATTGTGTGCAACCTACCCTTCTAATAAGCGATTCCTAAAATTTGGGAATTTTGATTTAACCATATTCATTTGAACCAGACATGGATTGATGAAAAATAAAAAAAATATAAAAGTAGTAAAGAGGTGGCCTTGCCATACACTGCTTATCTGTTTTATCTTCCAGCAACGGATACAATCTAGCTATCCTGACTTGTTAAAAGAATTCTCAGTGATGGCTACAATAATCTGAATTAAGAGCTTTCATCAATAATTCCAGCTCACATCTATTTATGTATTTAAATGCGGAAGAAAAGGATACAACTACTGCCAAAAGCCATGTTTCCTGAGCATAACAAAGAGGATTATGATGAGGTATCTGATCATAATGAACTTATGTGTTTGAGACATGGATGTCAAGAAATTCTTTCAAGAGCAAAGCTCAAGAAGTGTCCATGTTGAGATCACATAATAAGGTATTACAATCAATGAGACACAACTGTCATTTTTTGTAGTTAATGGAGCTTCTTCAGCTCCATGTACTACCAGTTACAAAATAAAAATGTTTAGAAGCATAAAGTGTTTTCCAACTTTCAAAGGCTGGTAAAAATTTTAAAGCAGTCAAACGGAGATGGGCACAAACTAAGTACCTCTCTGAAAAAAAAAACTGTTGAGCAATTTGTTCTGCCACAGTATACATTTACAAGCATGGAAGTGTGACGTTCTCATAACTTTTAAAGATGTTTTACCTTCTACCACCGTTCTATGCCAGATGGTTTTGCCAGCTGTTCATGCTATTTGTGAGACCTGACCTTAAAATATTTTGAAGTGCTTAACAAGCTTGTCTTTTTCCAGACACCAGATGCAATCATAGCAATGCATGCACTACATATTTATTATTAAATATGTAAGGAAAAAAAGGAAGCATTGGTTTAGAAACCTTTCTGAATTTCACATTGGACAATATCTGCAATGGCTAGTCTACTGATTTCCCTAAATAGCATGTCTCTGTTATATAGGCAAGATACATTATTACTTTACCTGACAGTAATAGCAAAAATAATCTCCGTTTCATCAAACCACATACATACATTTTTAAGGAGACTATACATTTTGCATTGGTTTATCTGCACAGATTTCACAAGCTGACATAGTAGTTCTCTGAAGAAATCTCAGAATGTCTATTAAAAGCAATAAGCTTTTTGCATATTTACCTAAAGTGCATAAACATCTCAAAGCTCTTTAACTAGCACATTCAGCATCTTGTTCCAAAATGTTACTATGGATGTCACCATACTACTTCACACAAGCTGTTAATGTTGATATCCCCAAAATTTATATTCTATCACATTTTCTATTGCCAGCGCCAGGGCTTACCTAAGAAACTCAGTATATTACCTGTTATACCAAGTTGTTTTAGACTCCTTATTGAAATGTTGTCACTCAAAATGCCAAGTGCCAAAAGCCAAAAAAAGTCCAAAACCACAAGAGAAGAGCAAATCTCCTTAAAAATTCTTCTTGCAGAGAGGGGCAGCCCTCCCCTTCACTCATGCACTCCGCCCCAAATTTATATACATATATATATATATATATATATATATATTATATATATATATATATATATATATACATATATATATATATATATATATATATATTATATATATATATATATATATATATGGGTCTACTTCACAAACCCAAAATACCACAAAACCGAAACTCAAAAAAAGAGACCACAAAACCGAAATCCGAAAAACTTGACAAGTCACAGACCTGACTCCCACATCACCAAAACTCTAAAACACAGACCAACCTGCAATACACTACAATAAAGAAAGGGCAAACACAAGTCCTACAAATATTATCCTGCAACATTCCATGTTCCCACTACATACCTAACAAAACATAAAATAAAGTGAATGAGTTACAGTAAATTAGACTATGAAAATAATCACTACTGCTATAGCAAGAGCACATTACCCTATCAAAACTAAAACAACTTACCTCACCTCACATAAAGCCCACCCACCAGCCAATACCCCCAAAGAAAATATATCACACTAAATGTTCATGATAGCAGCTACAGCACTGATGTGAATATTCATCACATAAACTTACATTTCAGAAAAAATAATTACTTATGTAAAGTTAAGTTTTTGCAGATCACCACACCCATGGAGGATACACCCCACAACTTAAATATACTGACTCCGAGATCACACTACAGTGTGGAAATGAGCAGATTTCCTGTTCTGCTCAGCTTGGACACTTGGCATTTCACATATGCAGTCTTTTGAACGTCAGTATTGTGAAATTTCACTCATGTGAAACTCAACTTTCTGGTCTTGGTGGTCAAGTAAAAGTTAGTCTACTGGCATTTTGGTTATGTTAAGCATAGATATGTGTGACATATATATATATATATATATATATATATATATATATATATAGGTTAGGGGTCGCCACAGCGGAACTCCCGTCCACTAATGATTGGCAGTAGATTTTTACGTGCTGGCTTGCCGGGCCTAACACACAACCTTCAACGAAGGAACGCCCATTCACACATGTCGACACACAGAAGACACTCTAACTGAGAACTGAATGGGCAACGTCTAACTGTGAGGCGACAATGCTACTGCAGCACCATATGTGTGTGTTTGTGTGTGTGTGTGGGTGTGTATGTGTATATATATATATATATATATATATATATATATATATATATATATATATTCTATTTCATATATATATGTGTGTGTGTGTATATATATATATATATATATATATATATATATATCTATATATATATATACTAGAGTTCAGCTTCAAATATCACCATGCTCTGGAGAAAAGAGAATATTCCAATAAATGCCAAAATATCATTAGCATTTTGGACTTGGTATACATAACTCTCTTATTTTCACCATTCATCCTGCTTTTAGGACTTGCTGTAGTGGGTTCAAACATTTCAAATGGTTACCTTATTTTATTATTAAGGAAAAAAAAACTTTTTTTCCCCTCATGTCTTGGCTTCAGCATTTTATGAGGAAGTCATCAAATTCCAAACTTTCTTAAGAATACATCTCTTCATTTAAATTATTTATGGCCAATATTCTCTGTTTTAGTGTGTTACTAGAGATCTAGACCAGCATTTCTCACTAAAGGTACATATTCCAATGTTAAAAGTTCTAAGAGTAACGAGAACCTGAAGAGGAATTAATTTCAGTGTATGTTCATAAAATGTTTTAGTAAAGAGTCACATGAATTGTATGTAGTCACTTTCACAACTAGGAGTTGCAGCCAACCTTTGCATTAAGTAAGCACTTTATTTCAAATGGACCAAATCCATAATGGAATAAAAGTATGGTAAGCCTGAGTAATGCCAGATAACCAATTACAAACTGTTAGTTTAATGCACTTATTTAACTTCTCCCATCTTTTGATAAGGATGCCTTGTCTTCCTTGTTCTAGAAACTTTACAAATCGATGTCTCAGTAAAGGGACTTACCCCCTAAACATCCCTACACCCTATCTTTGTTCTTAAAATGCCAATCACTGTCATTATCTAGCACACAATGGTAGACTGAGTTCATAGTGTCTTACGAAGAAACAAGAATTATTCCAGAAAGTAATGCAGCAACATTTGAAATTGTGTTGTTTAGTTCACTAATCACAGCAGCAGTAAAAAAAAAACAAAAAAACAACAGATATGTTAATTGACTGAGGGATGACTTGGGAGCACTGTGTGATTGAGTGACTTTGACTTGTTTGGAGGCAGTAGATTATATAACGTGTTACTAACTCCATGGCAGTACAATCAGCTGAGAAAAGGAGAAACACCATACACAGTGAATCACTGCATGTGAACCAACTCAGATTCACTGCATACGGTGTTTTTTTTTCTTTCTCTCATGTGGTTGTGCAGCTATGGAGCTAGTAAATATAATTAAGCTCTCCCATTAAACCACTATTTTATGTTGCATTTTTCCGTGTTGAATATTTTCCTTGATTTGTGATAAAGTGAAATGGGTTTCAGTCATCTGGGTTTTCAGTGAAATGGTTTTCAGTCAATTTATTTTCAGTTAAGTTATTTCAAATATTTGATTTTCAGTCATGTTCAAACAAATTATGGTAAACCTATACATACGCGCGCACACACATACACACACACACACACACACACACACACACACACACACACACACACACACACGCACACACACACACACACACACACACACACACACACACACACACACGTACACATATATGGATAGGAAAATGGATATATAGACAAATAGACAGAGAGAGAGATAGACAGATAGATAGATAGATAGATGGATAGATAGATAGATAGGACACATAATAGTACTGTTTAACTTAATAAAAGCAGATGTAGTACTAAGACTAGCCTTAACTGCCAGAAGATGAGCAGAATTATGTATCCAAAAATGTGATGCTGGAACAAAAAAAAATAGCTTTATGCCAGAAAGTTGATAGATAGGGAAGATATAGCTGGTTACCTATTATATTCTAAAAAGCCGACAATGTCGAATCCGACATTATCGACACGAGAACAGCGACAGTGCAGAATGCCTAACGGGTAAGCGGAAATCTCCATAAGGGGAGATTTCCATTTACTTCAATTTAGTGCGGTCTCAGAGTTGGTATATTTAAGTAGCGGGGGTGTGTGGGGGTGCTGCCCCCCATGTGGGGGGTGCAGAAGGGCTTGCCCCCCTGCCTACACCCTTTAGATTTTTTTTCTTTTTTTTATTTATTTTTTATGAACATTCAAAATTTTAATGGTTGATCATTAAAGGTCAACCTTTAGTGATTCGAACCATTAAACTTTCAATGTTCTAATATAGACTCGACATAGCTAGTCATTTATGTTTTAACACAAAAAAGTGACTCTGTGTCTTTCCCAAATGCAGACTTTATTGCACTTGTCAGTTTGCTGTAAAACATGGGTCAGCTTTCATACAAGACAGCATTTTAGAGTCAACAGCAGATAATGCCTTTAGTCTCCTTCAGTTGTGGTATACTGCAGATAGTGTAGTCTTTTTCCATACCGAAGTTGGTTCATAAAAAAATCTACAAACACACACACACACACACACACACACACACACACACACACACACACACACACACACACACACACACACACACACACACACACACACACAAACACACATGCACAAACACTCGAACAGACATGCACATACATGCACACACACGTGCTCACACACGCTCACACACGCACACACACATAAAAATACACAAGCAAATCAGCTGGTTTAAGAACGTCCTGCTCATTTAACAAACCACAGTAATGAATTGCTTAATCCCATAGGTATAAAGTTAGTCATTCTCAGATTTGAACTTCTGCAGGTCAGTACCACTACTAAAATTAGGAACACTAGCTGCAGACAGACATGTATCTTAATTCATAATACCCTTCAATGTACATCAGTGGAAGTAACTGGAAATACATTTTACCAAAGGGATGGGTCTATAACATTTCAATGGGATGTATTTATTGAGTTGTCTTACAAAGTTTTTCACATGAGGAATTTTAGCAGTACATTTCAAACAGCTTGCAGTGTCATCTTGCCAAGTTGATAGAGGAGAGAAATATGTTTTAGCTTAATCAGCTACAACTAACAGTACCAGATTCAATGAAACAGAATAGAAGTAATATAATATTTGTATTTGAGAAACTGATCAAGACCTTCATTATAAGCACTATCCACTCTTAGCCTGACTTGTGGAGAAAAGTCTTGGCAAGTCTATTTGGCTTGGTTTTAATTCTGCCAAACAGGGCTGAATGAGTACACTTAAAAAGTGTCAAGTCCATTTCAGTCAGGTCAGAGGGTGAAGTTCACAGGGGATTGCACAGTAAAGCTACTCCTCTTCCACACTATGGGAAGTCACATTAAGAATAGCCAACATACTCAGTATGACAGAATAGAATTTGTTAATTAATACTGAATGCAGATTTCCTGACCATCATATGTTGTCGGCCCGGTAACAAAGATGGAAGAATGGGGCCTATCCTTAACTGCTAAAAGACAACTGTAGTGTTTTGAGACACTAAAATATTTTTAGAAAATGATTCATGCTTCTCCTCATCAAAGTCAGCATTTCATCAAATGACAGAGCAAATTAACTATGTTAGGTGGATTCTGGGAAAAAAAAAGCCATTTGCTTCTTTGCATCACAGTGTTGAAAAAATTTTGAACCAGTCTCATAGAGAATTTTCCATAGTTAAAGGATATGTAACTATGGCATAAGAAATCATGCCTGCATAGAATATTTTTTCTTAAGATTCAACTTCTATGCCAAATCCTTATGAACTATCAATTAGGGTTTAAATAATCTGCACTCTATATATGAGATGCCATAAATCCATATCTACCTGGTAATCAAGCCCCCTCTTCAGTTCATCTTTATTCTGTCATGTGAAATTCATATACAGCCTTATCCACAATAAAACCCAACAAAGATCAATGTGGTCCTCAAATATGATTCTAATCTAGTCCAGTTGGTCACTCTAAAGAACAGGAGAAATGCAACTCAATTCCGTAATGTTACAGAGCTGACCATAACCTCATAAGCCATAACAAAAAAAAAATCTCACAAAACAGCCACCTGACTGGCATGTAAAACCACAGAACTTTGTGAGCTCAACATTCAGCCTCCTTTTACCACCCATCTAAGACTCTGACATAACCAAACTAGCATACGTTGTGCAGGTACACACCTGTAAACTGAAGGTATAAGACATACACAACAGATGACAATGTGAATTCTAGTATTCCTTAAAATACCTACAATATCAGTCATACATGGAGAGTGTATAGGATAGACAATATGCAACAGTATTGTTGACATAACTTACTTTCTGTACTTCTAATCCCTTTACTTTTACTTTTAGTAGAACTGCCACAAATTATTAGTATCTTAAACCACGTTTGTCTACACAGATGCTCATTACAGATTTTTCTACATATAATCAATGTTGCACACATGAATAGACATCTAAATAGGCATGCAAATTTTTATGTAAATCAAAATATTCCTTCTTATATGTAACTTTGCATTACGGATAAAAAAAGAAAATCTAAAGCTACTCTATCTTTACTGCATGATTTATAATTTTCTTGTTACAGTTCCTCTCAAATTTAATTACCTTTCTGTTTTGAGCATCTAATGATTTAGAAATAAATGAACATCACGGGAGTGTAAACCTTTTTCTGTCCATTCTTTAGACCTTAGTGTGGATTTTGATAAAGCAAGGAAGCATGTAACCCAAACATAAATTATGTTACAAACTCAATACTGATGGGATTCTACATAATATAACAGTCTTACAATGTGTATTCATTCTTTTCGGACTCTAAAATACTGTTTTTTTTTTTTTTGGTTAAGCATTTCTGTCATGAAATTATTTTGACTCTTTGATTTGATTTGCTCTTGAGGTGATTTTATTTTCACATTGATTTCTCAAACATATAAAAATGTTGTCACGATCAGAGATCTGATCATTTCTGTATATATATGAAAACATGAGGAAGAAAACCTCCTGCACAAAACCACGTATGTCTAATAGATTTTGTGGAAGACTGAAAAATATTTCATAGAATGAGAAGGAATTGTTTAATTGATGTATAATTTTCAGTGCTACATAGTACAAGTGTAGTGGTCAGTACAGTAAACAAAAAATGAACCAACAGCTATCGATGCTACCGTTGTAAATTTTAGGAAAAACCCATAAATGCTAATTTATAGGCCCTTCTGGGAGAAAATAGCTTTGACAGCAATATGCATTATACTGCACAATTATGAACTTTAACCCAGACTTCTTCAACACCTGGCTGAGCATATAACTATATTCCTTAAGGCACTGTACTTTTTTTTTTTTTTACTTTGGAAACAATAATCAGCAGAATATAAGACAGAAATTGCATTGCAGAGCAGGTGGCATAATGCCCTGAAACAGTGCTTATGCCAGTTTTTTTAACTCATCAAAATAATGAAACTTATTAAGTATCTCATTTGTAGACATTTTATGAATCCATATAGCACAGCCATATAACAAAAATGCATCTTAACTATTTGCTTCAAATGTCTTGACATTGTCAGAAATAACTTCATTTTCAAAGTGATAATACTAAAATCATGCAAGACAGTGGTGGCAAATAAATATGCAAAAATAATGATACCTTTGGATTTTCCCATTTAATAGCTAAATGCTATGTCTATTATTATGAATTATGAATTGCATGCTGTTTGAAAATTCAAACTCCTTGTAACTTCCTTAACACTACACAATTGTTGATTCTTGCTCTATAAAGATCTGTTCCCCTCTCATTGTCTTCATTGCCATCCCTTCTGGTCCAGTAATCATATCTCAATACCAGGAATGAATTAAAGATATAGGTCATCTTTTCTGTCTGTCTGTCTCCAAATTAACAAGACAAGGCATGTGTATTAAAAAAGGGTCTATGTCAGAACACCAAAAAATCAAGAAATCGAATGCTCACATGAGCGAATAATCAGGAACTCTAAATCGCTATTGTGGGGGGTTGCACCCCTCACACCCTTGCTAAATATATATTCCTACTCTGAGATCACACTACAGTGAGGAAAGGGCAAATATTTTGATCTTCACTGTACTGTGATCCAAAAAACTAAATACTGAATTCCTAATTTTTCTTTCATGTGAGCGCTCGATATTTTAATTTTTCATCATTCTAAAGTAGACCCTTAAAAAGACATGCCTGTTAAAAGATGTGCTGTCCTCCCTGAAGTGATGTATTTGCTAAGTTGGGTACTTTAATACCATTCCAGAGCAAAGCAATGAAGCTGGGATGTATGACGTTCTGCTGAACTTTTGCATTGTTCGCACTTTTCTTTCTTATTTACTGCATTAGCCATTTTAATAACGCTTCATCTTCTGTAAAAAAAAAAAACAAGTATCTTATTATTTGTGATGTGAAGAAAAACCAGACAGTTGGCAGTAAGGAAATCTATGTCAGGCAGTCACACTTGTGTTGTTGTAAGGGTTTAGAGTATCTGTCATCAGTAAGGCTACTAGAATAAGAGTGAAACTTTAATGTGGGGCAGGGTTACTGTAGACAGATTTAATTAAAGAGTATAATTTAGTTCCTGAATGGTAGAAATGAATCCCTGGGTAGTAATTATTTTTATTCAGAGCCAGTAATGACTGACACAGTGTCACTCTTAATCATAAAGAACCATGCAGAGGGTTTGGCATAATGGTTTAGGTCTTCTCCTCACAGATTTATCAAAAGAACATTGTTTGATCTACTTGTAGAGTCTGTTTGGGAATCCTACCAGTAGATAACAGTGATAATGATGCATTATTTGCAATGAGTGCTAGCAGACAGCGCACTTGAGTTATCACAATGCCGCATAAAATGAATAGTAGTCTTCCGTTTTATGATAACCTTGTCTACCTCATAGTGAGCATCGTGTATGAACTGGTATTAGTTAAGTGCAGACACCTTGCAATAGTCATTAGACTGGGTTTATGAATGTAACGCCTGAGTTATTGTGAACATTTGTGAAACTCTGGACCACAAATAGTACTCCCATCATGGAACAGCATTTATAGATGAATTACACATAGTATGAGTAATTATAAACAATACAACCATGGTAATCTGCCTTAAGAAATCTACTATCATTTCATATGCGCACACTTTTGAATTTAGCCAAGGAACTGAGGTATATGGTTACAGAATCTTTTAGGTATTGTTAGACTACAGTTGCCATCTCATCCTTGTCAACCTCCAAGCATTAAAAAATCATAGCATCTACTTTTAAAAATCATAGCTGAAGGACAGAAAAAGGAGTGCTTTCTTACTGTTATCAAAAATAAATATATGTTAAGACCTATAAAGTTAGTACTAATGAATCTTTGTATGGGTTTAATTTATTTATTTAATAAAGTGTGTAACTGCAGGAATATCATAAGTCCAGGAGAAGCAAGACTAAATCAGGGCTAAAATCAGACTGCAAGGCCTAAATCATTGCAGCTGAGAGGTGTCCCTCAAAATGAAAAGTTAAATCAGGTTTACAAAATAGAAAACTAACATCACTGATAATCCACTACCAGTGACCATTACATTCAAACTTGCAGTGCAGAGACGAATAGACATCGCACAACTCCAGGAATGTGTCCTAATGACCTTAACATGTGTAAAAGTGGCCCAATGACAAGCCAGTTAAAGGTGCTTCTCATGTGATGCCGAATTAATACAAACTGCCTATGCAAAGCCATATACACACTTGTATAGGAGGTATGCATGCACAGTCAGTGGTCCAAATGCATCTGCTCCATTTATACATCACAAACATGTAGCAAATTAAATACATAATTTCAATTACAAATTTGAGTTAATAAAAAGAAATATAAGGAGCATATTTTTATCATGTATTTGCTGTATAACATGAACAGCCATACCTTGAGTATCAGGGACTGCAGATTATACTAAAATTTAAATCTGCAGACCCTAACACTGTGGGTAAATGATGGCTGTTTTGGGTAAATCTACCACCACTGACAGCTGAGAGCTGATTAGTGGTATATTGAATGGAAAACATGCCCGTGCTGTGGATGGAGACAATACCTCCAATTAAGCACTAAATGCATAGAAGAAGTACTTCCTACAAGGGAACTTACTGGTATGATAAGAACTTATATGGAATCAAGACTTCTCCTCCTTCCTCCAGTGTAACACAAAGGGTCAATTCTACACCCAGCAATATTTTCACAAGCAACCTGCACAAAGCCAGCAAACCTGCCACCTTAGTAAAATACATCAATAATGCCACCATTCTGCTCAGCTTTAACCCTTCCACTACTTCAGTAAATGACTCAGTACTCCTTTACTTCCAGAGAATCATGGCTAAAGGCTCATCTACTAATTGTAAATGCCAAAAACAAAAGTAGTACTTTTCATACCCAGATCTCTTTCAACAACTTGTACACTCATAAGTCATTCATAGATTAGTACTAGGCTAAAAGCTCTTTATGGGCCATTGTAAGCCTAGCCAATTTCCCTATGTGAAATTCAAACTGTGCACCTTGTTTGTAAGGTAAATACCTTAACCATTATGCCATGATAACTGCTTACTTAATATTAGTAATATATTAATATTAATAATATTACTTCAACAAACACCACCACCATACAAGCTATAACACATACCAAACTGCTAGGAGTCATAATACACAATAACCTAAAACTTGACCTGCATATCACCCAGGCCATCAAAAAAAATCAGCAAAAATTGGGCTTCCTCTACTGAATCAAAACCAGCCTCAAAGACTATCATGAAAATCCTTAGCATCATTCTACATTCCCCAGTCCCTTCTCTATGCATCGCTCATATTAACCAATATTCAAGCCACCCTACTAAATAAATTAGAGGCATGCATTAAAAATAGCCATGGTTTCAGCTAATTTATCCTACTCTACACACCCCACTGCTTAACACTAAAGAAGATGACCTGGCTAGAACTATCTAATCACCTTACATTCACTCAGCTTGCCCACAAAATAATATGCAAACCACACACATGCCTTTCTCTACAAAACATTTGAGCACTACTCTCTACCATGTTGCCTTCGTTCATGTAATCAGACCATATTAATAACTTCCAAATCCTGTAATACAGCTGGAGACTCACGATACGTATCCTATGTCACCATACAGTGGAACTCACTGCCTGTCCCACTAAAACAGGACAGCTGTGCATCTAGCTTTCAGCACAACGTAAAACAGCATAAACGTCTTCTGTATCTGTTCTTATTCACACCCTGACTGACTCTCTCTCTCTGTCTTAGACCTCTAGACCATTGCCAACCCCTAACTCATCAGATCTCCTACCTTATCCCGTAAACATAAATACATCCTTTCTATATTTATAACAGTATACTACTTTCTATCACTCCTATGTAAATTCAATTTGTATATTGCTGTATATGTAAATGCAACCCTTTTATTATTATATAACACTCCTAAACAAATCAAATTGTATTAACGTTTGACTTGATTGTGTTACTCACTGGGTGATTCTAAAACCCCATGTTTGTTGTTAAGAAACTGGTATGTTTTTCTATGTAAATTCTTTGCAAATTTTGTACTCTGCATCTCTAACAAAACATTTCTCCCCAGGTCTCTGCTGAAAATGGGCCTAACTAGTCAGGTGGGCCATATGTCAACAAAAGGCAATAAACAGGTTCATAGGTGTGTACTCGGCTAATGGCCCTGGAGCCTTTACAAGCCTAGCCCATAGGATTACCCTGGCATCATGGGTAAATTATATCCGGCCACTCACTCATTGAAAAAGTTTCTGAAAATAGGGGAAAACATCAGTAATGATGCTACTGTTTCAATTTTCCTAAACAAGAAAATATGAATGTCGAAAGTAATAATAATTAGGTTAAGGATTACAACTATTCAAAGTGATGCCCATTATTGGGGTTTACTGTACTTGTTTCAAGTAAACTGCAAAAATCTTTTGGAATCTATCAGCCTAGCTCATTTAATAACTATTGTCGACAACTTCACTCATGAAGAACAAAAGTTCAGCTTAGTAACCGTAACCTGAAATACATAAATTATCCTACCTACAAAGCATGACATTATCCACAAGATTTCTAATACCACCTACACAAATTTATGTTTTGTATGCAAATTCAATGAGAGGATATTACTGCATACCCAAGGCATTGTAAGGCATGATAAGTATGTTTTTTATAAGCATATCTGTGCAGTTCACTTCTAAACTTGCAGTAACAAAATGACTTTTTATAATATGTGAACTTATAATTAAAAAACAAGTCAATGAGCATTGTAATTCAGAGAAATTGATGTAAGAACTTCTGAACAACACTGAAAGACAGACTCATACTTAAGAATCTTACAATAACAAGGTTTATCCACAGTTGAGCAACATTAAAACAGTAGCAAACCTGCAAGACTTGTTGTCATAAAAATCATCCATTTTTTTCAAAAGACAAATTGAACTTATGTTGCAGAAACAGGGATTTTTGAAATGTACGCACTTCAAATGTAGAAAGAATACACCACTTACTGGTGCTACACACATTGTTTTATCTTAATTTTCAGGCAGACAGACTATATTTTTTTAACTAACTCACAACTCAGTCTGTCTTATAAACAGAATAAATGAAGGTCCAGTTGATAAAGAGCATTTCTAGGATATACTTCAGGGAATTAAACACATCTATTTGTACCATGAAAGCGACCTTTATCAGTAGGTCTGTAACTATGAAAATATCATACTGTCATATATTATTTTGCCTCTTCAGACAGCTATTAAATTTATTCCTGTTGCACATTCATCATCAATAATACCATAAATAACTACCACTTAAAAGGAAGCTTCATGTACTACAGGGGAGTATGGGCCAGATTCAGAAACAGCAGCTGCCATCTGTAAGCTACCACTGACAGTGGCCCTTTCTGATTCAGAGACAGGCCCACCATAGTGATTCTATGCAGTTTGTACTGGGGTACAAGCTAATGAGGCATTTTAGGGGAGTGGCTTATAGAAGATAGACATGTGCCCTCTCCCCAGAAATGCCTGCGGTAAGACATTTACTCACTGTGTTAGCACAGCAAACCACGTTAATTAACTAGATGAAAACTTTATATTCACCCATTACTTTTAATGGATAAGGACACTTTAGAGGTAAGTGCCATGGAAATAAGTGGATATACAGTCGGCAAGGTGTGCATGTGTATATGTATGAGTCAACATGTATGAGTATATGCAGGGGATGGGTGGTTTCAAGTGAGTATGCATGCACGTGTGTGTGTGTGTGTGTGTGTGTGTGTGTGTGTGTGTGTGTGTGTGTGTGTGTGTGTGTGTGTGTGTGTGTGCGTGTATATGTCCGTGTGTTTGTTTGAATGCATGCATGTGTGTTTGAGAATGAATGATGCATGGTCCACTAGCAAGAAAGTGCTGATTAGCCCTAGAGGCAACACAACACATTTCAGTGACATGGACATTAAATGATATTGAGGTGTTGATCTAAATTTATATCTGTGAGTATTGATAGTAGATATGTGTGTGTGTGTGTGTGTGTGTGTGTGTGTGTGTGTGTGTGTGTGTGTGTGTGTGTGTGTGTGTGTGTGTGTGTGTGATAGTTTCTAAGTATATGACAGCACAACATCAGCTGAGGTATGTCTCAGATATCACAGGCATAATGCAATGTACAAGCACAGATAACATTATTACTCTACCCCGTGTATTACATTTTCCAATATTGTTTTCCTTTAGAATATATAAATTAGGTCTTTAAATGTTGCAGAATCTCATTACATTTATCAGATAAAGCCAGAGTCAAAAGCTGATTTAATGCACTATATTCAACTTTTATGTTTCCTTGCATCTCCTTTAGTTGTTATTTTCTTTGCCAAGTATGCCTTAAATGCATTCTCCATGCTGATTGTGTGGGATTGCCCTACTCAGAGATACACCAAGTTCTTATATGCTCAAGCTTTATCAATACATTATCTCAAGGCATAAACTGGGTGAGCCTCCTATAGGTTTGTGCTACTCACCAGAAGCTATGATCTTTGCAGACAGACTGGTTACAGTGCCTGTCCTGCACATTAGTTTTTCAGCAAAGCACACAGTGCACAGAGTGAATCTGTCTAAACTATTATTTTAAGATATCTGGTATGCCTCCAGGAATATAAGTAGACCTATAGTCTTCAGAAATTTGCCGTTGTGGTATCACACTCTTACTTTCTTTCCTTGAGACTGGACAGAGCACAATCAATATGTTCATGCAATCTGCATGTAGGATATTAATAAGAGCCAGGTTCTTCCTTAACCTGGCCGCATTATGAAGTACATGGATACCTTACATCTGTGCCATTTTGCTAGCATGATTATGTGGATAATTAAGAATATGTGGTTATCAAAGTACTGGGGAGAAAATATACGTATTTCTTCTGTATTGGCAGAATAATTTGAAACAGATGGCAGATGAGCAATGAATGCATCACATGGACAAGAAAATAATCTGCATATCTTCATTTATGTGTATGTGTATTTGTGAGAATATGTGTATATTGTATTTATACAGACTCCCACAGAAACACACACACACACACACACACACACACACACACACACACACACACACACACACACACACACACACACACACACACACACACACACACAAACACACACAGGAACACATATGCATTTGTTGGTTCCCCATTCATATAGTTTATGATCAAGAAAGAGGGACAACATCCTGAAGGCCCCCAGATGACCTATGGCTGATTAGCAGCATTGGTGCTAAAGTGAATGGGTGTGGGACAATGGCAGCGAGCATCTGACATCAGCTTTCCTATCTTTGGAGAGGTAGACAGCCTGGTTCACTGCAGTAGCAGCACAAATAAGCTGGTAAGCTGCACTCTGCAAGCAGTGTGCTGTTTTGTTAGGCTGTGCATGTCCAGGAGCATGCATGCACTTCCTGAAGGCAGCCATTGCAGAGGTTTGAAGGCTGCCATGGTGTGGTGGATTACGGCATGCTCCCAGCAGCAGCTTGGTGCAGCACCAGTCTCTTCCGTCTCCTCATTGGTCTCAGAAGTGGATTGGGTAGACATTTGAAAGGCTAAGGCATGTGCAGGAGCATACATGCACTTCCTGAAGGCAGCCATTGCAGAGGTTTGAAGGCTGCCATGGTGTGGTGGATTATGGCAAGCTCCCAACAGCAGCTTGGTGCAGCACCAGTTTCCTCAGTCTCCTCATTGGTCTCAGATGTGGATTGGGTAGACACTTGGAAGTCTAAGGCATGTGCAGGAGCATGCATGCACTTCCCAAAGGCAGCCATTGCAGAGGTTTGAAGGCTGCCATGGTGTGGTGGATTATGGCATGCTCCCGGCAGCAGCTTGGTGCAGCACCAGTCTCCTCAGTCTCCTCATTGGTCTCAGATGTGGATTGGGTAGAGATTGGAAGGTTAAGGCATGTGCAGGAGCATGCATGCACTTCCCGAAGGCAGCCATTGCAGAGGTTTGAAGGCTGCCATGGTGTGGTGGATTACAGCATGCTCCTAGCAGCAGCTTGGTGCAGCACCAGTCTCCTCAGTCTCCTCATTGGTCTCAGATGTGGATTGGGTAGACACTTGGAAGGCTAAGGCATGTGTAGGAGCATGCATGCACTTCCCGAAGGCAGCCATTGCAGACGTTTGAAGGCTGCCATGGTGTGGTGGATTACAGCATGCTCCTGGCAGCAGCTTGGTGCAGCACCAGTCTCCTCAGTCTCCTCATTGGTCTCAGATGTGGATTGGGTAGAGATTGGAAGGTTAAGGCATGTGCAGGAGCATGCATGCACTTCCCAAACGCAGCCATTGCAGAGGTTTGAAGGCTGCCATGGTGTGGTGGATTACAGCATGCTCCTAGCAGCAGCTTGGTGCAGCACCAGTCTCCTCAGTCTCCTCATTGGTCTCAGATGTGGATTGGGTAGAGATTGGAAGGCTAAGGCATGTGCAGGAGCATGCATGCACTTCCTGAAGGCAGCCATTGCAGAGGTTTGAAGGCTGCCATGGTGTGATGGATTACGGCATGCTCCCGGCAGCAGCTTGGTGCAGCATCAGTCTCCTCAGTCTCCTCATTGGTCTCAGATGTGGATTGGGCAGAGACTTGGAAGGCTAAGGCATGTCCACTAGACCTTGGAAATGCAGAGGGGAGCTGGAAGCAGCCGATGTTTACTTGGCAGCAGCTAAAACAAATGTGAAAGCCACAGTACTAAAAAATAGAAAATTCAAACAGAAAACAAACCAAAAAGATGATTTTTCTTTCTCTTTCTGTTTTTTTCAAGAATTATAAACCCCTTTCTTCATACATGTTGTACTGCACTCCCCACATTACAGCTACTTCATTATTTTGACTGGAAGGTGACACTTCATCAGAGAAGTGAGCATTTTTCTCTCCCCATCCCAAAATTTTGTGACCTCTCATTTATAAACGATGATGACCTTCTGAGTTTCAGCAGTGAGAGTATTTTTTCTTTTTTAATTTTTATTTTATCCTTTCAGTAGTCAACTTTTTGATACCTGACTTTGTAGATTGATTCTAATACATTCAGGAAGACAGATATGTGTATGTTTGTGCATGTGCAGGCATGTGTGCAGCTAGATGTGTGTGTGAATCTTATTTGTACTTTGTATCTTAAAGGGCTGAAATATATAATTTTGATTTTATCTGTAATGCAGTTTTTTTTTTTCTTAACTGTGCAAGCCTACTGGATGCAGATGTCTCTTTTCAGGAGTGATGAAGAAATATTGTTTAAGTGAGTTGCTTGGAATCACATAATATATACAAAAGGAGGTTGAGGGAATCAAATCTGCTTTGCAGTCATCAGTTTGAATAGTGATGGTTGCTATCTGTGTAATACTATCTGAACTGCCCCTGTGTCACTCTATGGTATAGAACGCTGTTTTCAGTGAGCGTTCTATTTTGCAGAAACAGTGTTTTATTTTGACGAGATTATAAGTTTGCTGGTAGTGCACATGCATGGAATGTCACAATGATTAGTCCAATAATCGTGATTGTGAATTGTATCATTCCGTAAAAAAAAAAAAAGAACTAGCCACTGTTAATCCAGGACTTTCAGGACACAATGAAGAGATTTTAATGTCAAAGCAAGTGATAGAAGTTGGGAAGAAAAGGTCAGCAGAATTTGTTGACCTTATAGTGTTTATAACATTATGTCATGAGTTCAGTTTGTGAGTACTTGAGTTCAGCATTTCTCTTCAACAATTTTTCTCAGTCAGTTCATATTCTATCTTCACTTCTCTCAAGATAAACTAACAATTGTATTCCAGTCATAATACATCCTTTAGCTGTGAGTTATGTGCCAAATTAACAATTTGGCAATCTCTACAGTTTACAGTATCAATTATTCATGAGCTTTGCATATTTCATTAAAAAAATAAGTCCAAGATAATATACCCAATTCTTTAAAATTACATTTATCGATGTTCATCCCTCAAAGTATGAATGCACAACTGAATTTCACTTCTGACATTTGTTGCATACACACAATCTTATGCAAAATAATACTTGTTTTATAACTTTCTTACAACAGTTAGTTAATCTATGAAGACAAATGTTTTACCCTGTGGCTGTCGACTCGGGTGGTATATTTGAAGATCAAAGGGTTGTGCGGTAGTTTTCTGTATCACGGTCACATTCTGACCAGTCCACTTGTTGGCTTTTGTCAGGGTGTTACTCCTCCAGTCTGTCCAGTACACCTCACCACCATAAAGAGAAACTGCAAAGGGATGGGACAGGTATTCGTGTCCACGTATTATCTCTATCATGTCAGAGCCATCGTACAAAGCAGAATACAGTGCATCAGACCTACAAGAAGATAAACCACAGTATCACAAGCCATTCATAAAACCAGGACAGCTGCATGGCGAAGGTGACATAAAGCTGCTGCAATGATAAATGTGGCAGTGAATATTCTGTGCATTAATTTATGACCTTGTCATTGTGCAGATAGTGAAGCAGAGAAATACTTACAAGAAAGTAAAAGTAATAATCACCTTGGGGTGACTATGTCATAACATTTGGGATTTATTTGCTGAAAATACAGTGCAGAATTTAAATGAAAGACTCTGACTTCTAAACAAGGGTTTGTCTGTTTTAAATACTGACTGTGCAGTGTGCAATCTGTGAAATGTAATGGATTAGAAAAGGCATCCTGCATAAAATTTCAAATGGGATGATAATCAGATAAATCTATCAACGTACATAGCATGAGAGGCTAGTGAAAAAAATTGAAGGCTAATAAGTTAACTGCATGTGCTGCGATGTGAAAAGATTATTAGGCTTAGAAATTATATATGCAATTAGGAAGATACTAAGAAGTGACACAGATTTCATTTAACATTATACCACAGGGATGCCTTCCTCAGAGACGAGAAATTATATATCATAGCACTCTGGGAAAAAAGCAGAATAATGTAAATGTTTTGCATCAGTAGCTGCAGTGAACCTTGCAGTATTAAACTTACTCAGAAGAATTCTTTAATTGATTTATATGAAGACACCATGAAGAAAATCTGCTAATTGCTAATATTAAATTCTTTGCCATGTTCAAGAATGGTATAACAAAAAAATGCAATTGTCTTCTAAATTATTAACTGGAAAATGCTGGCAGTATTTGAAACTAAATATTTTTATAAAGGACAGTGACAGCATATTGTTTGACAAAGTCCTAGTAAATGATTCACAAAATAGTTTCACATGTTGTTGTTGTTGTTGTTGTTGTGTCTTTCGGCTTTTCCAAGTTAGGGGTCGCCACAGCGGAACTCCGGTCCGCTAATAATTGGTAGTAAATTTTTATGTACCGAATTGCCAGCTCTGACGCACAACTTTCAATGAAGGTACGCCCATTCACACATGTCTCCACATAGAAGACGCTCTAACTGAGAATCGAACCAGACAGCGTCTTACTGTGAGACGACAACGCTACAGCAGCACCACCACCGCAGTTGCTAAAATAGTTTCACACGTATTTTCAAATAATTAAAAAGTGATTGGGATAATCATATACTAGGCCAGTTTTGAAAAGAGTTGCTGTCAGTGTTAAATCTGCACTGATTCCAAATGACCATTTCTCAGTAAAAGTGACTTGCTTTGGTGTAAGGCCATTCTATAAACAAACTTTACACCAAGGGCTTGTTTCCAAAAGACCTGCTCTCAGTGTAAGTTGTCAGCTATACTGAGAGCAAGCCATTTGGAATTGGGTCCACTGCTATGAATAAATATAAGGATACAGGACTGTTTGGCTAGAAATCATCTGATATGGTTTTGCAAAACCAATTGAATACCTAAGTCATTTGAAAAAATAGTTAAATGGAATGGCTCATAAAGGCAAAGAAAAGGGTCATGAGTACTGGTGATGATACCAGAGTATACATCCCATGCTTCTATTGGGGGTATTTAATGACAGATGTTCTTAGCCATAATGGCCTGACATCATTCATCATTGCATATTAGATGTTTGGGAAGGGATATAGATTGGGCATATATATATTTATTTTATTTATTTATTTACATTTGTTTACCGGAAATGTCCGACTGGGCCAGAAACCCATTTTCAGCAGAGACCCGGGGAGAAAAGCTCCGCAGAAATACAAGCAATATACAGTAATTAGCTAGTGCAATAGTATACATACAGTAAGATTCAGAATATACATCTTCTAGTTAGTCTATACAAAGTAGTATTCAATACAGTTTTCTAGTAGATACAGGTTCAAAAAGAAAAACACAAGCATTTCAGTGAAGATCACCGTGAGAAAAAAATAAAGTTAATAGTGTGTACATATTAAATAATAGTTATGACCAAATTACATTTCCTTGATATATATTTATTTTTAGTAGTAATAAACACCGAGTAGTGGGAGAAAATGAAATAAGGAGTGGACAGTGTGTTGAGAGAGTTATATATATGTATCTTGTCAGTCAGGTTTGGTGCAGGAGCAATGCCAGTTCTTGGATAGATGTTCAAATAGTAGTTGTTTAAAACTGGTAGATTCAGGTGTGTTTTGGAGGGTGTGGGGTAGAGAGTTCCATAGTTTGGCTATATGATTAGAAAACAGGGGTTCACCATGAGTGCTGTTAGCTTTGTTTACTGTGAGAAAGTTTCTGTCTGCAGATCTTAGACTTCATAGACATGAGTAGGGAACAACAAGTTCCTTGAGGGATGGGCAACTGTCAGGATGGAAGATGATATTGTGTGTGAATTTAAGTTGGTAGAGATGAAGAAGGTTAGGTAGCTTGAGCCAATTTAATTTATGTAGAGCAATACAATGGTGGGTTTGATGGGGAAGGCTGGCTACAAAATGGGCTATATTGTTGTAGCAAGTTTCCAATTTGGTTACGTCAGATTTTTTTAAAGTTGGTAAAGAGGGGGAAAGCATATAGGAGTGTAGAGAGGAGGAAGGTTCTGAATATGGCTAGTCTGGTATTGTCAGTGAGGAATGGCTTTCTTCTGTACAGTGAGCCAACTGTGATGTGAACTTTTTTAATTGTGGTGGCTATGTGTTGGTCAAATCTGAGTTTGTTGTCAGTTGTCAATCCAAGGAGTTTTGTATGCTCAACTGGTTGGATGAGCGTGTTGTTTGCTGAGAGAATAGTGAAAGGAGGGGTGGTTGGTGATTGTTTGCTACTGGTAAATAGCATTACCTATCATTTTGGGGTTGAGTATTAGTTGCGATTTACTTAGATGTGTTTCTATATTATTAAAAGCTTGTTGGGCTACTATTTGGAGGGCTGGTAAGGTATCTGCTGAGCAGATTAAAGTTGAATTGTCTGTATACTGAACTACTTTAGCATGTGTTGTGGATGAGGCTAGATCATTAGAGAGGATGGTGAAAAGAAGGGGTCCTAGTATGGACCCTTGGGGGACTCCAACTAAGACAGGCAGAAGTGGTGAGAGTTCAGATTTCCATCATATTGCTTGTTGTCTGTTAGAAAGATAGCTTAGGAACCAGGAGAGGGAAGTCTTTGATAGGTTTAGTGAGGCAAGAGTACTAAAGAGTTTCTATTGGGAGACAGTGTCAAGGGCTTTTGACATGTCTAGAAAAATTGATGCTACATGCTGGTTTGAATTTCTCAGCAGGTTTATAGTGCTAGAGAAATTAATTAGGGTTGTGGTGGTGCTATGTTTTGCTCTGAACCCATGTTGGGAGGGCGAGATAAGGTTGTGAGATAACAGATATTGTAGTAATTGAGTGTGGATACATTTTTCCAGAATTTTGTCACAGGGGGAAAGGATGGTTATGGGTCTGTAATTGTTTAATTTTGCTGATGTTCCTCCTTTATGCAAAGGAGTGATGTAGGAAATTTTCCATAATTTTGGGACATATTGTTCTGCTATAGACCTATTTACCAGAATGGAGATAGGCAGAGCTATGGCATCAGCTGACAGTTTGAAGTACTCACTGGGGAGTTGGTCAGCTGCTAAGGGAGAAGGAATCACTTTTTTCAGCATTGTTCTTATGGTGTTAGGTGGGACAGGTTTGAGGTCAAAAAAGTTGTTGTTAGTGTCCATATTAGGAGGAAGAGACAGAGGGGTGGAATCGTTCCCTGTAACTAAGGAGAGGATGGTGTTTATAAAGTAGGTGTTGATTTGTGAGGCAATACTCACGCTTTGGTTATTGGTTGTTGGTTCTGGAGTTGTAGTTTTACCTGGGTGGAGGAGTGAGTTAATTGCTTGCTAGAACTTTTTGGGATTGTTTTCATATTTGTTTGCATAGTTGTATAATATTTTTTTTTGTCTAGTTTGAGTTTTTTATTTTGTTTGATTGCGGAGCTGCTGGTGTGCTAGCAGAGCTTTATTGTCTTTTGTTCTTTGGTATTGATACCAGGTTTTGTCCCTTTGTTTTTGAAGTTTAATATATATATATATATATATATATATATATATATATATATATATATATATATTATAGGAGCCCTTCATTTGGCCGAACTTTCAAATGCTCAAAACTCATATGGTCGACACTATATGAGCGAACATTTGAAAGGCAGACAAATTATAGCGGAGATCACTCTACAGTGGGACTGGGAGATTCCCCTTTCCTGCACTGTAGTGCAATCATGTAGTGAGTATATTTAAGTAGCAGGGGTTGTGGGGGGTGCAGGGGGGCTTGCTTTACTGTGTTTACATGTAGGTAAATGGGGCTATTTCAGGATGTCGGTCTTTTGGAATGTCAATCATATGGTGTCGGCCATATGAAAGTCGGCATTCTGAATGGTCAACATTCTGAAGTAGACCCATATATACATATATATATATATATATATGTGTGTGTGTGTGTGTGTGTGTGTGTGTGTGTACATATATATATATATATATATATATATATATATATATATGGGTAGGTAGAGAAAGTGATCATATATTTATATCTATATATGCATATATATCCCTGTGTGCATGTATACACACGCACACATATGTGTATATATGTATATATATATATATATATATATATATATATATATATATATATATATGTATATACTACTCTATGTATGTATACATATGTTTACATAGGTTTATATATGTATAGATAGATATATTACTGTTAAAAATAATGCAATCCACCTTTTAAACTAACAATGAAATTAAATAGATTCTTTGTAGAGAAGCTATTATACATTTCTTACAGAGCAATATGATCTTGATCCTTCTGAAACTTAAAGTGAGGCCCGTTGAGTTAAGCTGACAGTGACTTTTTCCTAGGTTAGTGGAAAGTTGCTTGCTGATGGTATGAGGAGATTTTTCTCATATCCATGTCACCATACAATTAACATAATACATATCCTAACTGGATATCCAAGGAAAGAGATGTAAAAGCTCTTAGTAAAAATGAGGAATAGCAGTTGCTTCAGGACTGAACCTTGGGATGCACTTATGCAAATCTGTAGTGGAAGAATGTGTGACAAATCTGTAATCTAAAGAAACAATGTAACAAGCAACTTTAAAACAAGGTAAGTACTGAATGTCTGAAGCTGTAACATTGTAATTCCTAGACTAGTTTTCAGTAATTAAAAGAATCAAAACCCTTAAATATGCCTCTAAAGATGTGTCTTATTCATAATCATTGGCCAGTATTGGAAGACTATTAGAACACAGTATTTCTGCATAGTAATGTAATACACATTCTATCTGCATAGTGATGCAGTACGCATTCTATCTGCATAGTGATGTAGTATGCATTCTATCTGCAGAGTGATGCAGTACGCATTATATCTGCATAGTGTCATAGTGTGCATTATATCTGCATTGTGACATAGTGCGCATTATAATTGCATAGTGATGTAGTCCGCATTATACCTGCATAGTGATGTATTATGAATTATATCTGCATACCTGCATACTGATGTAGTACGCATTATATCTGCATAGTAATGCAGTATTCATTATATCTGCATAGTGATGTATGCATTATATCTGCATAGTGATGCAGCATGCATTATATCTGCATAGTGACGTAGTGCGCATTATATCTGCATAGTGATTTAGTACGCATTATATCTGCATAGTGATGCAGTGCATATTATATTTGCATAGCGATGTAGTGTGCATTATATCTGCATAGTGATGTAGTACGCATTATATGTGCATAGTGATGCAGTGTGCATTATATCTGCATGGCGATGTAGTGCACATTATATCTGCATAGTGATTTAGTACGCATTATATCTGCATAGTGAAACAGTATGCATTATATCTGCATAGTGATGTAGTATGCATTGTATCTGCATAGTGATATACTACACATTATTTTTTCATAGTGATGCAGTGCACATTATATCTGCATAGTGATGCAGTACGCATTATACCTGCATAGTGACGTAGTGTGCATTATATCTGCATAGTAATGTAGTGCGCATTATATCTGTATAGTGATGTAGTATGCATTATATCTGCATACCTACATAGTGATGTAGTACACATTATAAATAAATAAATTAAATAAATAAAAAAATAATGATATAGTACACATTATAGCTGTATACTAATGTAGTACCGATTATATCTGCATAGTGATGCAGTACACATTATATCTGCATAGTGCTGTAGTATGCATTATATCTACATAGTGATGTAGTACGCATTATATCTGCATAGTGATGTAGTGTGCACTATATCTGCATAGTGATGTAGCATGCATTATATCTGCATAGTAATGTAGTATGCATTATTTATGCATAGTAATGTCCTAAGGATTTCACAAATGTGTGAACACAATGAGGCAAGATCAGATTCATGGTTTTGCCCTGTTGTTTTAGCATGTAATTTAAGCATGTTGTACATAATTATCATTATTCTGTATCACAGCTCAAAAAAATGTTACTTAGTTACACACATTTGCTCATCCAGTATTTCTGACTGAGTAGTTTGCAGGGAATTTTTAAAGTCTGTCAACTCATTACATTCCCAAAAATATTTTCCCAGTTATCTCTTTCTTGTCCACCATACCTCCAACACTTGCAATCTATAGGAGGAAAATTTCTTTGCAAGCTGCTTGGGCTATAAAAATACCTATGAAAACACTTCCAAGCATAGATTCCAAATTTTCTACACTTTGTAACATAACTGGGAGCCATACACACACATATATATATATATATATATATATATATATATATATATATATATATATATATATATATATATATATATATATATATATATATATATACATACATATATATATATATATATACATATATATATATATATATATATATATATATATATATATATTGTGTGTGTATTGCTCATCCAGTCTCTCTCTACCCTTTCTAACCTCCTCTAATTGATTTTTATAGCAATCATGCAATATTTTTATGCCCTATGAATCAGCCCATTTTAACAGCAGCATCTGATCTAGATTCTACTAAAACTCTTAACAGTGCTGTTTTTTCACTTATTATCCCCTATTCCTTTCTCTTTGCCTATACTCTGATATTAGTCCTTGATAAGGAAAACAATCTCTAGCCTGCAGTTCAAATGAATTCTTGGCCTCATCCCATTCTATTACCTTTTACTTGATAATTATTTTCTCCAAATACCAAAGTTCCTTTGACAGTTTTTTCAGTAAATTCCAGCCCAGTCTTACCTATTGCCTGTACCCCTAATTGTAGTCATCCTTATCTGTAGAATCTCCTTTTTCCATCATCATGTTGGCTTAATTCTTAGAATTCTTTCTGCTACTTTATGAATATAATATTCTGTATGATTATTGTTTTTCTCCTTAAGGATTTGCATCCACAGTCTCTGTCTCTCCTTATTTCTTGAGCTTCTCCCATTTCAACATCCCTTTCTATTTGAAATTATAGCTCTCTGTTTGTGCTATGTATAGGAGCTTTAACTGTATAGCTCTAAAATGTCTTTTCAAATTAGGTAATCCCAAAACACAGTTTTCTATTGAAAGGATCACCATATTTCACATGACTCTTGCCTTCTTCCTGTCCCTGATAAAATCCTTCAACTCTGTATTATTTTCTATCCAGAACTCATCATTGTTTTATAAATGTTATCAAATGTTTGCCTCCCCTCCACAAAATGAACATTTTCCATATCTATGAATTTTGGCATAACCTTTGCCATTCATTAACCATTATAGTCATAAACAGTTTATAGTCATGGGTTAAAATTTAAATGGGCCTATATAAAGCTGGATTTGATAGGTCATTACCATTTTTAGGCAAGTCACCACAGCTGAACATATTTTAAAGCTTACAAGACCTTTTATTTTTAATGAAAACCCTCAAAAAAAAGCACACACACTCTAATAGAAAACTCCATAACCAATTAACTTAATACAAACATGGAAAGCTATGTACATCTTAAATATTGAACATTAAACTCTACTATTAAGAACAATTATCCTTGATTGACAGTTACACTCACAGGCTTGAACTGCCCTATAATAATGCATTCTAGTTGTTTTCTACATGTGCAAAGAAGAATAAAGGTAAGACAAAACAGACCACATGCAGTATATGTAGAAACACAGGCTGTATCATGGGTCTTAATGTGTGTTTCTACATACACTGCATGTGGTCTGTTTTTGTCTTATCTTTATTCTTCTCACACATGTAGAAAATAACTTTAATGCCTTCAGAAAAAATATATATTTTAGCCATTGAGATAAAATAAATATTCTGCATTTACTGCCCTTATCTCCTTGTCTTCATAAAAACATGAGAACTAAACATACAGTTGCCTTCAGCTACAAGCTTCTCATGTTCCACTATGAAGATTTATTTTCATCACATTCAATGTTCTTTTATTTATTTGGTTCCACTTCAAGTCAAGGGCTTTAATGTTTTAATCCAGTCATTCCCCTATGAAAAAGCAAGAAAAAGTATATAAGTTTTACTTCTTTCATGCTCTTTTGTCAGGATTTTGTTTTACACTGCAGCACATTCATTTTTTTTAAACTGAACAAGAAGAAAGAAAGAAGAGGGGAAAAATGGAGGGCACCTGTTTACGTTAGTATCCATATTACAATTAAAATAACTGAAAAGACTTTACTGTATAATCTTCAGCATATGCCATGTTTTATAAAATATGCTGTTTAGAACAAAACTTGTTTTAGTTACAGTTCTCTTGTTTTTCACTCTACCACCCTCCTTAATGTTTTTTCCAAACATTAATGACCTGAAGTAGAGCATATGCTTAGGAGTTCCCTAAAGTTTAAAAAGTCAAAAAACTCCAATATTTTCAGTTTTCTTGTTCCACCATATTTTACAAATGTGATTGATGCTTTGCCATTCCATAGTTATTCATTATTTTCAAAGTTGCTGATTTTCTACCTGTTGATCTCCTTCTCCCAACTCCAGCCTCTGGTTCATTTCCAACATAGTCCTAGTTCTAATAGTCAACCTCTGTGCTTGTCTCTGTCTCTCAAGCATTCTCAATTGGAACATTGGAAAAGGTTTCACTGGCATAGTCTCTCTATGAGCATTATTATCTGAAGACTTAAAATCAGAATCCCCTTCTGGTTGATAGCACACATTTTGGTGGCCAAACTTATTTCCTCCTTAGAATGTTCTACATCAGAAATGACTTTGAGCCTCCAGGAAAACATATTCTGAAGAGAGCTGGATACAGCAGCTTGAATCTCATATTTGTTTCGTTCCACTCCCTGATTGGTGGAATAAATGTACTCCTCTTCTGCCTGGTGCACAGTGAGAAGTCATTTTCCACAAACATTCTATTGTCTCCAATTTTTAGTACTTTGTCCTTCTGGCACAATTCTGTCAAAATAAACTCTTTTGCTAGTAGGATTGCATCTTTACTATCAGTGGTCTTGGGTACTTTCTTATGGTCAGGTTTGGAGCATGGGCACCATGTCCTTTCAATTAACACCTCCTGCTGTGGAATACCAGTCTAGTTGCTTTATTTTAAAATTAATACAATCTGTTCCTTTCAGTTTCTCTGGTACAACCAAAAAATCTTAAGTTTTCCATATGTGCTTTGCCTTCTGATTCTACAATTTTTTGAAACATCTCTTCTTTAGCAGTCTCATACTCCTCATTTCGGCCTCTGATTTTTGCACTTTTAACAGCTCACTTGAATAGCTGTTTAAAGTTCTGTCCATTTATTCCAACTTTTAATATGAATTGATGCCGTCCTTCAGTGTTTCATTTATTTTAATCAGCTCTGAGCATGTTTGACTTATTATTACCTCTAGATTACTGGAAATCATATATTGCACCAAAGATGGAGCTTGAACTGCTTTTTTTTTTTTTTTTTACTGAAGAGTTGCAGGATTCTTCCCAGGCAGTGCTTTCTCCTCCCTTTATGTGGTTAATTTTCTTTCAGGTTCTCTAAATTTCTTCTTTGCTGGCATCCAAGAGCCATCTTGGAAGTCTGTTATTCAGACATTTTGAGAAAACATGCTCTATAGTCTCATAGTCAGCAGTGGAGCACCTATCAACCAATAGCATTCCAAAACTGTTTTGGACTGCCTAATGTGTATCAGCCAAAACATGAAGCTTTGGCTTTGTTTATTTTTTGGTAACCAAAAAGTCGATTTGACATGAGAAAATGTTGAAAACAAATAATGCAAATTGTCCTAGTTATATAGACACAGTTTACAGAGAAAAGTTAAGCACTTTTGTTACCATAGTGAAAAATGGAACTTCATCAGAACTAAAAGCATCCTGTCATGTGACTCTGGCTGTTGCGTTCTAAATATTCTGCCATTTAAAATAACTGAATCTTTTCATATACAACGGAGGGAAAATGTCCACCATAGATTCTAGAAGTGCAGGGCTAGTCTTCTCCAAACTGGATTGAAACGGTGCAGAAAAAGAGAAAAAAATCTTAACTTTGCCCTGACTACAAATGCACTGCTGGCATTTGTTAAAACACCATAATTTCTTTAACAAATGCAGGCATTATACTCCTGTAGCATCAGTGTCTGGCAATCACTACTCATGGCAGCTTTAGGAGTAAGGGAAAAAAAAAATCAGTGATCAATGAAGAAGTAGGGGGTCACATAGGTAGAATCAGAGTCTGTGTGGGGAGATGTCATGGGTTTTACTGAATATAACTTTTTCAGCAATGAGTTTTATTTGATTAGATTAATTACTGCAGCTGACAAAATAAAGTCCAAATTAGTGGAGTACAGCAGTATAGCCAAATGATGTGTGTGTGTGTGTGTGTGTGTGTGTGTGTGTGTGTGTGTGTGTGTGTGTGTGTGTGTGTGTGTGTGTGTGTGTGTGTTCCCTCTGAGAGCACCACTGATGTGTGATCTCAGAACTTGTGTCTTTAAGGTTTCAAAAGTGTAGAGGACACAGTCAATCACACAGGGAGTGCAAGGAGTTGTGTTTTGGCTATTTTAGTGTGGTTTTAGGTTTGATGGAACCTTTTGTTTTTAATGGATTGTTGTTTGATGCACTGAATCTTTATGTACCCATGTCATTAATAATTCAATATAGACCGATGTGGGATAGTGTCATATTAACATATATATATATATATATATATATATATATATATATATATATATATATATGTGTGTGTGTGTGTGTGTGTGTGTATATATATATATATATATATATATATATATATACAGGTTTTCTATCAAAATCGTGAATTACACAAAATAATCCATTCATATGACTGACTTACAACATTGACGACAGCAGAGTAAGTAGGTCAGTGTGTCGAATGTCATGCAGAGTATTAAAATTTGACATTATTCCACATACTGTTTCCCCTGCACCTTTTACAACAGAAACGTAAGTTATCTTTTTCAGGAGTACAAACGTACTGCGCAACAAAGAACTTCACATTTTTGTAGGGGGGGTAAGTCCACCTGCAACCCCCATGGGGGGCTGTACCCCCACACCCCCTGCAAATTTTATATACCAACTCGAGACTGCACTACAGTGAGGAAAAGGATACACTTCTCAACCCACACTGTACCGCAATCTCTATTCAGAACAGAATCATCCACTATCATTTGAGATGCTCGAATGAACTGTCCACTAGGAATGTTTTTTCACATAAAGTTATGGTGGCAACTCTTGAAATGGACATATTTGTTGCAGAATGTACTCTTACGATGAATACTACTCAAAAACACATTCTTGTTAGTGTCCATTATCAAGTTAACATCCAAAAAGGAAACCTTGTTTCCTGTTTCCCTCACCACTAACTTTAAAAATGTAGTACTACCACTTAAATGCTCCACAAACCCATTGACATTAAAATTGTCTTTGTAAACTATAAAGTACAGGTCATCTGTAAATCTTTTATAAAAGATAATTTGTTCTGAATAATCAATGTGTGGCAGTATTTCCATGTCCCTCCAACCTAATACCGAATTTGCATAGGTTGGGCCAACAGTGGCCCTCATGGCCACCCCTTGTAGTTGTTTATAAAATTGCTTGTTAAACAAAAAGTTGTTATCTAATAATAAATCTAACAAAGCAGTATAAGTAATAATACTGTTGTTACTTAAACTTGTATGCTTCCCCATAAACCATCTTACATAATCAACCCCAACATCTTTAGAGATACAAGTGAATAGGTAAACAATATCAACAGTGAACATCAGTAAATTTTCCAACCTAACATATGAGGAAGAAAAAAAATGACCTAATCTGGTTCAAAAAATCCCAATAATCAGCTACATAAGAAAGAAGATGCTTAATTGTGGGTTCAACACTGAATCTAAATACAGAGAAATACAGTCAGTGCAACTTCCTGAGGCTGATATAATAGGTCTGAATGGAGGTTTTTCAACACTTTTGTGAAGTTTGGAAATTGCAAACAACACACCCACCCTGGGATTATCCACACAGAAAAATTCAAACACTTCCCTATTTATTTCAGAGTTCATAAACATGTCATATGTGGATACAGGCATAACTTTTAACAATTTCAAATTTCATGACTTTCCTATACTCTAATACATTTGCCAACATAATTTCCATAGCTTCTATGTAGTAAATTGAGTTCATTATGACAATAGCCCTACCCTTATCTGCCTTCATAAACCTTAAATAAACCTCAAATATTTCCTTGAAATAAGTTCATTCAGAGCTTTCTTTTCATTAAGGTTTAAGTTATAAAACATTTTTCTGTTTTGATTTTGTAACATACTTTTAATATCTTTTTCACAGAAAGCCTTAAAGGCTTTTACAGTATGCACTAAACCAGGATTAGGTGGACGGCTTTGACAAAAAATGCAATAACTGTGACCAACATCATTCAATATATATCTTAAATTTAACTTACGAGTATAGAGCTTGAGTTCTATCAGAGTTTAAGTAACATTGGCCCTCCTACTGGGCTGGAAATTAAATCCCAGTTTCAACAATTTAATGTGCTCATCAGAAATGTTAAAATCAGACAAATTATAAACTGAGATAGAAATACCCAGCTATGCGGGCCGCTGTTGGCCCAACCTATGCAAATTCAGTGTTAGGTTGGTGGGACATGGGAATACTGCCACACATTTATTATTCAGAACAAATTATCTTTTATAAAAGATTTTCAGATGATCTGTTCTTTATAGTTTACAAAGTCAATTTTAATGTCAATGAGTTTGTGGAGCTTTTACGTGCTAGTACTACATTTTTAAAGTTTGTGGTGGGGGAAACAGGAAACAAGTTTTCCTTTTTGGTATTAACTTGATAATGGACACTAACACAAATATGTTTTTGAGTAGTATTCATCGTAAGAGTACATTTTGTAACAGCAATGTCCATTTCAAAAGTTGCTACCCTTACTTTATGAGAAAAATATTCCTAGAGGACAGTTCATTCAAGCATCTCAAATGATAGTGGAAGATTCTGTTTTTTTTTTAAGGAAATTAACCTCATAAAAGAGTTATTTTTGGAAAGAGGTTACCCTGGAGACCTACTTAAAATATGGCTCAAGAGGTCATTCATAGGAGACGGACAGATTTTCCTCCTATTATGCTAAGGGGTTTTTTTACAAATGCTCAGACTGTAGCATCTAGTGGTACACACACAAAAGAGAGAAGGGCAGAAGGTCCCAGATTCTGTTTGGACATTAATGTATACAGTAATTACATCTGACAGATTATTAGTGAGGATTGGAAAGTAGTTACAGGTAATGCAGCTTTATCTAAAGTTCTTGGAGAAGGCCCCCATTTTGTTTACAAAAAAATCAAAATTTTAAACATTTGTTAGAAAATAAATTTGGGCCAACCCTTACTTCTGGTGAAACTTGGGATATGTTCAAATGTTCAGGCTGCAGGGCATGTAGATTTATTTCTGAGGGTCCTGTTGTGTTTCTGGAGCATGTACAGTTTATTAAATCTATCCCTGGAAAATTGAGCTGCAGTACAACAGGGATAATGTTTCTTGTGATGTGTTCAACATGCCTAAGTTTTTATGTGGACATGTCTATCAGAAGTTTAAGGAAATGGGTATTAGAGCACTTGTATGCTATAAAAATAAAGATAGTAATAATGCCCTTTTTAAGCATTCCTTGACATGTTCTAACTGAAAAAAAAGTACTTTTTCTATAGTGGAAGCTGTTAAATGTGACCTTAGGGGAGGGGACTTTAGAAATTTTGTTGAGCAAAGAGAGGCAGAATGACAGATTAAACTTGCTTCTTATTTACCCCCTGGTCTGAATGATATGGTGAACATAAAATGTTTCTTAAAAAATAGGAAAATTACTAAAGTGAATATACAGGAGTGAATGCCCTTGTGTTTTAAACTGTGTGGACACGTTGACATGCACATTTTTGTAGTATGTCTTTAAATGTTTTTATTTATTTAATTGATTTATTAATGAGATAATCTGATTGGTCAAATGTTTTTTGAATGGTTTAAAAGTGATTTGGAAATGTATTTTATCATTTCTGATGAAGTCTTGGGGATGAATAGTGAACATTAGATTTTAACTATGCTAAAAAAGAACTTTCTTAGCTTCTCCAGTGCTTTTCTTGGTGGATTTTGTGTTTTTTTGTACTGTGGACACCTGTGCTTGCTTGTTTGTTGCTTTTCTCCTTTTATTGTGTTTTGTTATTGCAACACATGGCTGGAGCACTAGAGGACAATGATTTGGATTTGATTCTACATTCTATACCTATCATCAAAGAAAAAAAACACTTGAACTTATTTTGCCAGCAGGAATGCAAAGGTCTTTGACTGTTTTGTCAGCTAAAATTAGACAGAGTTATAAAGTTACTAACTCTTCTAATAATATTACCCTGAATCCTGCTTTGTTTCCATGGCAGGAGCATTGTCAATGTAATTCAACAAACAGAACAGCTAGTAAGTTTTTAAATGTTACCTTTGATCCATTTGCAGGGGATATAGTTTTGGCAAATAATAACTTTGCTGCTAAAAATAATGTTAACCCTCTTTTGGACAAAATGGAAAGAAGTTTGAATTATCAGGCACTTCATGTAGAAAAGAAATATTTTGAATACTCTATTAATGCTGGCATTGTACCTAAGGGTCTTTGTTTTTTAAAACTACCTATTGGAGTCTCTATGGGCAACCCATTTTTTAAGGAGCTATCTACTTTCTTTGACAAGGGTGGTAAAGACTTTTTAAAACATCTTATTAAAAACAGTACTATTTTGGCAGAATTATGTTTTCCTGACAAAGTTGGATGCCACCATTGGTGAACTTCTTATTAATTGTCCAGACTCAAGATCTGAGTATGAGCAGCTGATTAAAAATGTTGAACAGTATGAGCAAATAATAGTTCAACGTAAAACTAAAAAAATCAACAGGAACTGGCAGCATATGCAGGGGTTAATGTTTATTGTGATTTTGTTCCCCTTCCTTCTAGACCAGGCAAAGAAACAAGACCAAATGTTATTAAGGAGGCCCAGCCAGCAGTACACGCAGGTAGTGGGTCTAACACCACTCTTCCACCTTTACAGCCAGAGATGGGATCATCAGCTGTTAGTGGTTTGGATTCAGCTTCTGTGAAGTTGCAACTAATGTGGCTCATTCAGTAGAGCAGTCCAGCTTTAAAGGTGATGTTATGGTGTGCACAATGGGTTCAACACATTCATACTTGCTCCTGCACTGCTGGAACCATAAGTTTTCCTCTTTTTTCCCCAAGGGAATTTCAGTGGGAAAGCAAAAAGGAAATGCAGCAGGAGCAGGGAATATCAGACATGCAGCAGAGGGCAAAGTACAGCTTGGAAGTAACATTGGCTGTCCTTCTGTGAGTTCTAACAGTGAAAATGTACTTTCTTCACATTTTTTTTCAACTGAAAGTAAATAAGAACTTAGTTCTGTTGCTGTTGGACTGGGTAATTCTATCTCAGTTTATAATTTGTCTGATTTTTAACATTTCTGATGAGCACATTAAATTGTTGAAACTAGAACTTAATTTCCAGCCCAGTAGGAGGGCAAATGTTACAAAAACTCTAATAGAACTCAAGCTCTATACTCATAAGTTAAATTTAAAATATATATTGAATGATGTCGGTCACGGTTATTCTAATTTTTTTGTCAAAGCCGTCCACCTATAATCCTGGTTTAGTGATACTGTAAAAGCCTTTGAGGCTTTCTGTGAAAAAAAATATTAGAAGTATGTTACAAAATAAAAACAGAAAAATGTTTTATAAATTAAACCTTAATGAAAAGAAAACTAGAAATTTGTAGAAATTTGTTCAATAACATACCACCTCCTAATAAATGCCCAGGTAACATATGAACACAGTAGGGTTGGATTGCAAAATAATCCTTACAAAGGCCAGGGTAGTTGTTATCCTAGCATATATCCATGACCCCATGAAACTATGAAATAAATATAAATGTAAAGAGTAGGAAATGAATGTACTTTACTTAAAAAAAAAGGAACTGCAGAATCAGATAGAGAAATGGTGTTACTTTACACTACTGTAGTGGAATAGAAATACTTAACCTTTGTGGGATGCTCTTTGATGACCATAAGAGCTTTGTTTCTACTATCTACAAGGGTGCAATATTGTATTGTCGATATGTGATATAATCATGTTTCACACAGTGTGGTTTCACAATTTCTGCCTATTAACTCTGCTTCTTTTAAATGCTAGTACCGCAAGTGGCATGAAACAGACTAACAGAAACATCGGGTACCTTGGACCTGTGGAATCAGCTAGCATGCTCGATTTAACTGACTGACACTTTGAGTACTTCTTTAGGAAATTCGTAAATTTCTGTTTTATAGGAGAGTTTTGTAGGAACACTTCAAGCATTTGTTGATGCTAAAATGTTGACTTTCTCAACTTCTTTAATTTTACATTTTTGTAGGTTTTATTTTTTTATGTCTTTCTTCTGGCTTTAGTTTAAACTCACCCTTTCATGTGTTACTAAATCATTTTGAATAATGAACAATACATAATATTCAAACGTAAATAATTTAGGAAATAAAACAAACTATAGACAAGTGAGAGTTAGTCATTTTATAGTATTTTTATTTAGCTAAATAAATAAAAATATAATTTTAAATGAACCAAACAACCCAAAAGCGAAAATGGAGAAAGTGAAAATAGAAAACACCCAGACTAGATGAACCGATACCTCTCAACCATACAGAATTCCTCGGTATTTATCGGTTTTGAGGGTAAAATAATGGGGTGCCACAAATTTCCAAGTGGCCCCTTTAATTCCAGATTTCACTAATGGATGATCTGCTTCTGTTGTAAGTTTGTTGAGAAAGGAACTGACTGTTTTATCTGCTGGGAATTATTGCTATCTGTACTGACGTTCAGCGTTTATTTTTAAATAAATGTTATGGAACTGCTGGCTAGCTTGTGTGTTCTGAATGCAGAAGAACCGCTGAAGAGTAGAATACCTCTGCTGTTTGTAAATCCGTGGGTGGAACTGCTAGTTTGCTGTTGGCATCTAGTTACAACAGAACATGGTAATGGTGTAAGCTTATTTTATTTATCTGCTTCTCTTCTTTTGCTGCCGGCATCTAATACTTTGCTACTGCTGTTAGCTTGTTTGTTGATATAGGTTCATATGCACAGATCTGTTATGGAATGGAACTGTACCATGGAACACTTTGCTGTCAGCGTTAGAAATAGAACAGAAGGTGAACATGGTGGTGTATTGTATTTGTAGTAGTTGGCATCATCTAGTTAAACAGAACGTTACAGCCCTTTATTAATCTGCTTACGTTACAGTCCTTTATTAATCTTCTTTCTTTTCATGGAGGCTATCTGCTGTGTGTGTACAGCCTGAGTTTTTTTTTTTTCACGGAGGTTATCTGTTTTATTTTATATGCTTTCAGCTTTCAGTTGATTTTATTAGAGATTGTTTGCTGCTTTTGCTTTCACTGAGGTTTTTTTCAAGGAGGTTTTCTGCTATCTGTGTACAACCATTTATCTGAGCTGAATCTGCTTTCTTTTCAGTCTGCTGCTTTTGCTTTCACAGATAGGAAGTTATCGTGTTTCTGCTTACAGTCGAGTTTGCGAAAGTTATCTGCTGTGTTTCAGCCAAATTCAAGTTTATTTGCAGATTTATCTGTGTGTGTGTGTGTGTGTGTGTGTGTGTGTGTGTGTGTGTGTGTGTGTGTGTGTGTGTTCACACCCCTTTATTTTATTTATCTGCTTTCTTTTCACGGATGTTATCTGCTATGCTGTGTGTGTACAGCCCGTTTATTTCTTTTTCACAGAGGTTATCTGCTTTATTTTATAAGCTTTTCAGTTTATTTTATTGGAAGTTATCTGCTGTTTTTGCTTTCACAGAGGTTTTTTTTCAAGGAGGTTCTCTGCCGCTATCTGCGTACAACCATTTATCTGGGTTAAATCTGCTTTCTTTTCATTCTGCCGAGTTTATTTTATTGGAGGCTCTGTCTGCTGCTTTTGCTTTCAAAGAGCGGAAGTTAGTGTTTCTGCTTACAGCTAAGTTTGCGGAAGGTGTGTGTGTACGTTTATAAGAACTGCATCTATGTGGGCATTCAGCAATACTTTCTCTGCCTTGCACCCACTGAGTACTGGGATATGTTCTGGCTCACTATGTGACCCTAAAATGAATAAAGCAGGCATCCAAGAATGAATGATTGAATGACCAATTTAACTTGTAAATGTCTGTCTGATTCTTTTCCTTCCTTCCTTCATTCTAAGTTTTCAATTTTTCTCCATTCCACTTTGGATTTAGAAAGTTTCTCCACAAAGACGCCAAATGTACTTGTTTTCTTAAGAATTCAGTTAACTGATTAAATGCTTCCTTCTAAATTTTACTTTTGGTAAAAGCACTCAGTTCCTCCAAAATGTGCTACCATATTCCTTCCCCTCTCATTTCTACCATCCCTTTCCTTTCTCCCTTTTTTCTTTCTATTGCTATTGTCAGTCTTCATTTGCAAATACTGTAAATAATGTCACAATATGCAGCCTAAAAATGAAAGCAAAAATATTTGTTCTTATCCTCCCTAACTACGTTAATATGTGAATTCTTTACATCTGCAAATCTTCTTCTTTCATAATGTTTGTGTAGGTCACTAACTTTTTTCTTATACTATAAAATCTGTTTATTAATTTTTTTTTCTGGTTTGTAAACACTGGTCTGGGATGAAAAGGTCCAGTAGGACCAGTGCTCTACCACAGAAAACAAATATAAATAAAGTAAATAAAATAAATACATATATTTTATATCAAACCTGTCCAACAAACTCCGTGTTTCTGCTTACAGCAGAGTTTGCTGTGCGTGCCCCAGTTAAGAATAACTGGTAGTTAGCATTACACAGAGCAAGAGCCTGAATTACCCATATCTGGGTTGAAATGTGGGAGGAAACCCATACAAACACAGGGAGAACATGCAGACTCTGCACAGAAGGCACCTCAGCTGAGAATTAAACTGGAGAATTGCTTGCTGTGAGGCAACAACACTACCACTTTGCCATCCATGCAGCTCCTAACTCTGGTCTGTTCCTCTTAAAATTTGCGGTACTCTAGCAAATTAGTGAGAACTGGAATTTACTAAATCATGATAACCATTTATGTTTCAGTCTTCCTATCTTTCAGAGAATGCATGGTAATTTGGCTACACATTTTATTCTAGCAACTTTCCAAGATTATACAAGCAATGTTTAAAATGGTCCCTGGTTATTGGGCTTTTGTCCCCCACAATAAATGTTGGCTTTGTGCTGCAAAGCTGAGAGAGATAGTTGAGTGTCGAGTGATTTTACAAGGAGCTGAAAGCTTCAGGGGAAGAGAAGTTTAATGCTGCTTATGCCAAGTCTGCTTGTATTGTTAATAGCATAACAGGTAGTACACTTACTTTTGATATAGAAGGCTGTGGGTTCTACTCTCACAGATGGATTGCTGATCCTGTACTGTGGTGTACTGTTAAAGGCGGTGGATGCTGCAGTCCTGAGAATGTCTTCCTTTGAAGGAGATAGTTAACAGGTTCTTAATTACTAGGTAACTAGTACAATGCAAGCTTAACTGGAATTAAATCATCATCCTTTTTTTTTTCTGATTTTCTACATGGGGTCTGCTGTTACTTGTCAGCTTTCAACATCTCTCTCAATTCAATGCAGTTAATTTTAATTTTATAAAAGACAACTGTATTTTAAATTTTATACAAGTTCAAAGTAAGATACACATTCAAATGTTTAAAACAGTATTCTGGTTATATTTTGTGTTTATTATTTTGCCCGTTCAATTTGTGTTTGATATCCCACAATTCCATTGGAGTGGGTGGGGTTACATAATTAAATATTCAAATTGTATGCTAATCAGCGTACAGATTTGTACCTATTTTTCACAGCCTTTGTCCAGATTTTTGATGTTTCCAGGTTGAGAGGTATGAGATGAAGCAATATTAGTTTATTGTTAAAGCTCTTACCCTTTTTTAAATAAATTTGGATTTTGCACAATAATACTTGGTATTACATCTGATTGTGCGTTTCTTCCTCTGCCTGAGTGCTTTCTATTTTTTAAGAATATAATTTTGTATAATATGTTTATTTAGCTAAATAAATAAAAATATAATTTTGTATTGCTGCATTGTGGAGGATAAACCTTTACCATCAGAATCAAAACTGTATATCATTATTATCCTATTCAAAATGCCAATGAATAGTAAATGTAAACATTTTATTTACTAAAGACAGAGATCAAAAACATTATTTATTTCAAGTGTTACCTTGCATCAGTCCATACTATCCGATTTTCAAGATGGTCTACAGTGAGTCCATTAGGCCAGGCTCCGGTTTCCATATCTTTGTAAATTATTTGCCTTCTTGATCCACTCATAGAGGCTGATTCTATACGAGGAAAGTTAGCATCCCAGTCCGTCCAAAAGAGAAGGCTAGGAGAAAAGAAATTACATATATTTGTGTGTGTGTGTGTGTATATGTGTATATATATATATATATATATATATATATATATATATATATATATATATATATATATAAATATAACTTTTTATCTGGCGATACGCAAACAATAGAATAACATTGAAGTGCTCCATTAAAGTGCACATTGCAAGATATAAAACTGTAACTAAATTCATACACAACCTAATGTCTGGATTCAAATATTAAGAACAGAAAAAAGCAAATGCTTGTTAACCATTTACAAGTGGAAGTATTATAATATAACCCTCCTTAATACTGCAGTACATGTTTGTGAAGATTGCATATGTAATAAGCAGCTATGTCCCATTTATGATATGAACATAAGCACAACCATAATCATAATTTAAATATAAAAGTGAAACGTTTAGGGATATCATCAAATAAATGTATTCTACTGTCAGTGGGTGTTCTTTGCACATTAGAAAATTGCTTGCATTTATCTAGAAGAGCACAAAGGTTGCTAGGGATAAAGTTGATGTTTTTTGCCTGTATCTATGTCATGAACTTATATCTCCAGACAGTGTACAGTATGCATATTAATGTGGTATGCATTCATTATTCCTGCTAATTCTTTTGCTTAAATCATATAATATTAATGGTGTAGGAAAGACTAAAGATTAAAGCACATTTGTCATAGAGTTAATACTCCATAGATCCATTGATTATCTAAGCCTTTTACACTGATAAGTGTCACATTGATACAAGGTGAAGAGAATAGGACAGACTGTCCTGTCTCCAGCACATTCTGTGGGACCTCAAGGCATTTTTGGGTAAATTAAGAAATATAATCCATTATCTGTGCATGGATCTGTTTTATGGAGTTTGGTCTGTGTGCTGTACCTGATATGTCTCCATTGATAGGTACTTGTGGGATCTTTCACAACGTGCCCAAGCCAACCACATGTGATTTCTCTAAACAGAGTGGAGCACCACCTTTACTCCAAGATACTCACAAGTCATGACTATAGGAGGCTACAGGGATAGAATTTGATAGTTATATCCCATGTTTCATCCTATGAATAAACTTTTACCTCACCACTGCCCGCAATGCATTAGAATGCTTGCGGTACTGTTGCCTGTACATCCATCAACTGGTCAATCTCCTGATCCCCTCTACCCTCAGTAATGGATAAGACTCCAAATTCCATGACCTCCTCTATAATGAATTATCTTCTTCTTCCTCACCTGCAGAAGATAGTCTACTCTTTCTTAGGAGAGAACTACAAACTCTGATTGGGAGGTGAGGAGTTTCTCACAGTTGCTGTGTATTTATCAATGAATCACTCCAGTGCAAGCTGGAGCTCATAGTCACTTTAAGAGAACAGAACAATGTCATCTGCAAACAACAAAGATGATACCTTGTGTCTCTAGACTAGATACTCTGTATGTTTTGTATCTTAATGTTCTCTCCATGAATATCACAAACAGGAAGGAAGATGAGCCATAGCCTTGATGGAATCCCATGCCCATCTTGAAAGTATCAAACCTAACCATCTGAATGTCTACACAGGTCTCATTTCTTAAATGCAGAATCTAAACTGCATGATTCAGCAGTATTATGGCACTATACCTTTAAATTTATTTTGCAAGATAGCTCAGGGTACACTGTCAGATGATGTCTCCTAAACCATATATAACTTGGTTTTGTAGGCTTCCATGACCACTCCAATATATGTGTAAGCAGAAATAGTTGATCACTTGATCTATTGCTCCTAAAGAACCAGAAATATGACTTTTTGATTGTCTCCTTCCATCTCCATGGCATATTCTTTTCCAGGGAAGGTAAGGAATAAGATCCTTTATAACTGTAACACTCAGTCGTCTATGTCAAGTTTTGAAAATGATCACTACCCTTATTTGTAAATAATAGCTACTACCCAGTCATTCCAAGCAACATAAAAAGGTGTGCTGGCATTAAACCCCAAATAAAGTGAACAACCTTCAGCATGTACTGCTGTATCACTTCCACTCCTGCAGCCTTACCACAACAGAACTTTATAAATTATATATGCTCTATACATGGATTTCTTTAGCGGCTACTCTTACACATTTGCATACTTTCTGTAATACTCATTACTCTCTTTATATTCTTATATTCATACCTACTTCTGTGTCTGTGGAACTGATATTTATATTGTATACTTTCTTGATAAGTCATATTTGTTCAGAGGCTCCATTGTAAGATGAATCTACCCCACTGCACCTCCTTTAACAAAATAAAAATAAATGTGCAAGCAAAAATAAAAAAAAAAAACAAATATTACATTGTTTTTACATTGGTAATGATGAACTCTCAGAATAATAATAGATTCAATCAGCTGCACTAATTACTTCCGTGATACATGGACAGCATCTGGTTTAAAACCCAAGTTAAAGTCAGTTTCAAAAACAGACACCTTTTGACTTTATGCAGTGTGCCCCATGCAGTGTCAGTTCTGATGTAAAACAAGGAATGTTATACTATTCAAATTATTACTGCAACTACATAACGCATACTAACTGAAGCAAATAAAGTAGAAATAAGATGAAAAGTGCTTTCTGATACTCTTAAAAAAAGCAAGGGAAAATAAATTTGTCACAGGCAATGAACTTTGTCTTCAGTAACAAGAAAGTGGTCTCAGTAGTGTTTTGAACCTTTAGTGTTTGTACTGAGGATGAGAAAAGGTATGCACTGTAGTGTCTGAATGGCAGAGCAACGTGTTCATGCTTGATATAACACAAATGCTGTTAAGGGCTACATAAAGTTTTATAGCTGCATATTGTTGGCTAATTAGGTTTTATGTCTATGACACTGCTGTTCCTAATGCAGCTGGTTTAGCATGCAGTGTTCTTCATTGGGGTGCTAATAGAGGTCCCCCATGGATGTTTATAGGCATATGGAGATTTAAGTGCTTCATGGATAAGAAATCTTCCTGTAAAGAACATACAGTGCATGATAGTGTGTAGATAAACTAATTTAATGAATAATCGTGTACAGAAATTACTTTTAAATTAGTTTTGAATACAACTAATTTAATTTAACTTTTTAATAGCTACAGTTGCTCATTTTTTAATAAGTAAATGTATGTTTTGTAAAAGAGGTACATTTAATATAACCTAGAGGATTCTATTTATTTATGTTCATTTCAACATAACAAAGCTTTCTTTCATTTGCATGACAAATACATTTGTCATGAAAACTGGTATTTTAAGCAGCATTTGCTTCAAAGAAGTCAGAGGAATATACTTATTACCTCGCTGCCTATGCAACACAATATAAAAGTGATCTGGTCTTTTTTTTCCCGATGTTTTATTATCTTTTCGTATTATGTCATTACCGTGCATCACTTGTTTGTGTTCTAGCATTGGAATTGCTTGTAAACATGGGCTGTTTGTCACTACCAGCTGTACGTTTACATTGAGATTTCTTCCTTTCTGCTGATGCAGCCATGTCTTATTAATGCATCTGCATTGAAGTCATAGTCGACAAACAAAAGAGGGAAAGTTGTCTTTCCTGTGTACAGCATTGGTTAAAGCAATTTTGCTATGTTTTGTTAATTGCCAACTTACTGTACTTCCTTAATTTGACATTTATTTATGTTATTAAATTGTGGTTATCTGTTGAGTTGTATATTAAATGAATAAAAACAGATCAGATACTGCAGGTGAACTTAGCCAAAAGCACAAGAAATAATCTGCCTGTAGTGTTGAGCAGGAATCCACCTGGCTATTCGTTAAGGTTTGGCAAAGACATATTTTCAGTTTTGTGTCTGTGGTGATGATGTGCAATGGTGTTCTGAATGAATCTGTTGTGCTTTTTGTACTTAGCTCTCAAAAGCTTCAAAGCAAACTACAACAAGCAAAGCACACCAGCTTAGCAATATAGGGCAGATAGTTCTTTAAAACCTCAACAAGAAAAACAATACAAAAGCAGAGCCATGGTGTTATTCTAATGATAGATATTGCAGAACTGCATTTAACTGTAGTAAAAACATGTGCTAAAGCATGAACTGTGTGTGAACAATGAAGAAGCATGAACTGTGTGTGAACAATGAAGAAGCATGAACTGTGTGTGAACAATGAAGAAGCATGAACTGTGTGTGAGCAATGAAGAAGCATGAACTGTGTGTGAGCAATGAAGAAGCATGAACTGTGTGTGAGCAATGAAGAAACATGAACTGTGTGTGAGCAATGAATAAGCAGTGTTCTTTTCTTCATTGTAGTTTTCCCTCTGTCATGTGACGACCATATTTACAAGACAATTCACATGCTTTAGGCACAGTTGAGATATCTACAGGTATTTTAGAGCACTGCATTTTAGAGCACTGCATTTTGGGTCTATATCAGCATTTCAAAAATTTAATAGTTCAAATCACTAAATATTGACCTGAAATGATCGAACTATTAAATTTTTGAATGCCGATATATAAAAAAAAAACCCTAAAGGGTGTAGGCAGGGGGGCAAGTCCCCTGCACCCCCCACACCCCCGCTATTTAAATATACCAACTCTGAGATCACACTACATTGTAGTAAATGGAAATGTCCCCTTACAGAGATTTCTGTTTACCCGTTCGATGTTCTGCACTTTCAGCATTCTCGTGTCGACAATATCATATTCGATATTGTCTGCGTTCGAGATGCTGATAGGAACCTCTGCATTTTAAGTAGGCAATCATTGGTTGTGCAATAAATTCACACTTAGTTTTATTTAATTTATAGCAGTTATACGCTAGCTGATATTATTACATGATTGTTTTATTTGGGTGTTTGCTGCACATCAAAGTTCATTGATTCATCATTCTTACAGCTTGCTTATACTGAGTAGGTTCACTACCGAAGTAATGATTGCAGTGAGAATATCAGAAGGAATTACTTTTCTAATACTGTCATTGCTTGAAAATGTTATATTATCATTCTGTTTGTCATATTTTTTTGGTAAAGCACTGCAAAGCTCAGAGTGTAAATATAGCTTGAATCCGAGTTTCAAGCTTCATGTCCTTCAAATAATGCATGTAATATAAAACATGTTGTTCTAGAAATAAAGTTGTATCATAGATTTTCTTTTATCTCCTTATTTACTTTTCTCTTTGTCCAGAATTATTGCAATATCATGGTGAGAGATACTGATGTTGAACTTAGTATATTTATACAGTATGTTTTCATTCATTTTATAATGGCTTTTGCTTTGAGCTTTAATTATCAACAATGTATGACATTCTCATACTTCGCAACCTTTTAGCACTCTAATTCTGGACAAAGTCAACAATGTTTGCATAAAGGCCCACAATCCAGATCAAATTTTATAATATTAATGTTATAAATTTAGAAAATTGCTAGAATAATGGTTTTGAATGACTATATTTTACAAATGATATGAAGTCCAAAAATGTAAATGTATCAGTATTTAATGACTTCAGACCTCAACGATTTGCCAGAAACCAACAAATTACATGAGGAACAGATCAAAATATAAGGCAAAAATCCTGAACATCCTTCAAAAAACTGTGCAGCTGAGAGATATGGCCATTCTTAGCATGTTGTCTGAATATACACACACAACTTGATGTCAGCACAACAGTTAGGGAAAAGTGAGGAATATTTAGAAGAGAAAGGGCTACAGCAATAGATGAAGTTCTAATGCTGTTATTAATTTTATAACAGAGCAACAGATTTTTCATTAGCACTTTTTTGTGATGGATGTGAACTGTAAAATGACAGTGAGTGGACTTGTGCTATAATGCTATAATGACAGTGAGTGGACTTGTGCTATAATGCTATAACTGCAGTCAGTAACAGGTATCATGTTTCACAACACTAACTATGCAACAAGCGCATTTTAAGTTTTAAGATCAATGGTGTATGACAAGACAGACTATGGAATCGTGCTATCCCAATATTCAAGCTCTGTGCTGATGGCTGGGAAGGAAACAGCACCACAGAATTAAGCATGTCAGATAGAATGATATTAAACCAACTCAGCATACATACATGCACACACAGGCACACACACACCCACACATGCTCACAAACATACTCGCATTAATTCTCTTACATAAAAAAATTGGCATGTATACAGTCATGCACACACATACACTCATGTATATTTTCTTGTAATGCATGAAAACTGCAAGCTTTATGTGAATATCAGCTTTTTAAACTGTATCATAATAATTTTAGTTGCTGAACTTACATGTTGTCGAAGTCAGCTGTGGCAGACACCAGTAAATAAATAAATAAATACATACATACATTCATACAGTGGATATAAAAAGTGTACACATCCCTGTTAAAATGCTGTTTTTTATGATATAAAAAAATGAGACCACGATAAATCATTTCAAAACTTTTCCCACCTTTAATGTGATCTATAACCTCTACAATTCAATTGAAAAAAAAAAACAAATCTGTTGGGGGAAAAATATAAACAATAAAAAACTTACAATAAGCTGGTTGCATAACTGTGCGCACCCTTAAACTAATACTTTGTTGAACCACATTTTGATTTAATTACAGCATTCTGTCTTCTTGGGTACACACTTGCCATCAGCTAAAGAGACTCTGACTAACCCCAAGTAAAGTTCAGCTGTTCTAGTGGGATTTTCCTGACATTTACTCAGTTGCCTGCTACAGCAAAAGCCATAAGTTCAGAGAGAGCTTACAAAGCATGAAAGGGATCTCATTGTTGAAAGGTATCAGTCAGGAGAAGGGTACAAAAAAATTCCACAGCATTGGATACCAATGGAACACAGTGAAGACAGTCATCAAAAAGTGGAGAAAATATGGGACAACAGTACATTGCAAAGAAATGGATGTCCCTCCAAAACTGATAAAAAGACAAAACAAAAACTGGTCAGGGAGCCTGCCAAGAGAACTACAGAAACACTGAAGGAGCTGCAGGAATTTCTGGCAAGTACTGGTTGTGTACTACATGTAACAACAATCTCCAGTATTCTCCATATATGTAGGCTATGGGGTAGGGTTGCAAGACGGATGCCTTTTCTTACACAGAAAAAGTCCAGGCCCGGCTAAAATTTGCAAAATAATACATCACGTCTCCCAAAAGCATGTGTGAAAATGTCTTATGGTTTGATGAGACCAAGGTTGAACTTTTTGGCCACAATTCCAAAAGGTACATTTGACGCAAAAACAACACTTTGCATCACCAAAAGAATACCACACCCATGGTGAAACATGGTGGTGGCAGTATCATGCTTTGGGGTTGCTTTTCTTCAGCTGGAACTGGGGCTTTAGTCAAGGTAGAAAGGTAGAGGCCCAAAACCTTCAGGCGTCTGCTAGAAAGCTGAAGATGAAGAGGAATTTCATCTTTTAACACAACAATGACCTCAGGCATACATCCAAACTCTTCAAACGAATAACTTCACCAGAAGAGAATTACAGTTTTAGAATAGCCCAGCCAGAGCCCAGACATAAATGCAATAGAAAATCTGCAGGGTGACCTGAAGAGGGCTGTGCACAAGAGATATCCTCGCAATCTAACAGATTTGGAATGCTTTTGCAAGGAAGAGTGGGCAAATATTGACAAGTCAAGATGAGCCGTGCTGATAAACTCCTACGCGAGATGACTAAATGTAATTAAATCAAAATGTGCCTCAACAAAGTATTAGTTTAAGGTTGTGCACACATATTCACCCATGTTATTGCGCATTTTATATTTTTTATATTTTTCCCCCTAACAGATTTGTTTTGTTTTTCAATTGAATTGTACAGGTTTTAGGTCACATTAAAGTGGGAAAAGTTTTGAAATTATTTATTGTGGTCTCCTTTTTTTTTATATCACAAAAACCTGGCATTTTAACAGGGGTGTGTAAACTTTTTATATCCACTGCACATACATACATAAAAGTACCAGAAACTTAAATGTCTACAACACAAAATAATAAGTACAGTAAACAGGAAAGTACAGCAAGTAACACAGTACAGCCAGCACAGTTTAATTACATAATAAAAGTTAAAATTATAACATAAAAGAGAAGAAAACAATTCTGGTCACATTTCTTACAGGTGAATAATACCTTTGCTAACACCATTTCCCATCAGCAGTCCATAAGCACAAACAAAGAAGAAAGTGGGAAGGCTACAGAGATCATTGCAGAGAAAAAGCTCACAGCATCTTGTATACTATTTACACCACAAAGGGGTTACTTTTCAGCCATGCTCAGTGAGGTCCTCTCTCAACTGTTCTTAATTGTCTTACCTATAACATTTTATTTCTGGCAAAATGTATTTATGAGTTAGCTGAATAAGAATGATGTTATCTAGAAACATTGTAATGTCATGAGGAAGGGACCAAAGACTTTTAGATTGAAATTCCCAAAATGATAAGCTTTTTATTTACCCATATCATCAATAAGATACTGAATAAATTGAAATTATTAGGGTGATTGATAAGTAACTAAAAGGTAAATAAATTATTCGACAGCTGGATCAAAATTGGATGAAGATTTGTCTTGTGTAATTAATCTGTTACCAGACCTGGCATCAAAGTATAGTTATAGCCACTGATGAAGTAGTGGATATTCCTCATAATTTACAAAAGTTCCTAGTAGCATGAACAAATGTATGTGAGCAGGCATCTGATTATAGCAGACTAAACTCAGAACCTTAATTCTGTACCTTCATGCCTTCTTGGCCAGAACAGTATTCTGAATGGTCATATCTGATTGATTTTCTATAAATAATCAGTGGACTATTATAATATTACAGTTGACAGCATGGTGTTTGCAAAGGACATTTTTCATGGTTCCAGACAACTCTGTGTGAGACCTTCATCCTATACACAGCAATCCAAGCATTCCAGGGAAGACCAGTCTAGGGAAGCAATAGCAGGTTAGATGGTGTGTCGAGAAGTCTGGAGTCCAGGAGAATGAAGAAATAAAAGTCTGTCACTTTTCAGAAAAAGAAAATGCCATTCTTAGACATATTATCAACTTGCTGTTGAACAAAGATGAACGAACATTAAACCAGCCCTCAAGATAGTTACACTTGCTATTGCTGATGATTTTATCAAATGGAAGTGCAAGTTAATAGAATTTAAAAAAAATATTTAGCAGAAGGAATGAGCAAGGAATTTTCCCTAACTAGCTTACATATTGAGAGAGCTTTTGACTCTTCAGATTGGAACTACTTGTTTAAAACTTTAGAAACATTTGCATTTCCAGAACAATTTACTGGAATAGTAAAAAAATGTAAAGAGACTCCAAACCATAAGTCAAAATTGGATCTTACATTTCTCAAGGATTCGCTTTAAACAAAGGCACAAAGAAAGGGTGTCCTTTGCCCCTACACCATTTGTATTAGTTACTGAACCCTTAGCTGATGGTATAAGAAGCAATGGAAAAATTGAAGGATTCTCAGTTAATAAGGATTGTCAATCAAAAAATATAGCTTTTTGCAGATGATGTATTACTAACTATAGGAGATTTACATTATTCAGTCAAGGAAATGGATAAGTTGGAAACTATCAAGAAGTATCAGTGCTAAAATTTAATAAGAAGAAAATTGAAACATTACTGTTGAATCAATTACAGATAGTAAGTTTAAATATAAATGTATGAATCTATCAATATGTGAGTCTGATTATTAGCAGCAGTTCATAAAATAA
>NC_056737.1:1469470827-1469503327 GCF_019279795.1 Protopterus annectens
TTACTATTTGGAATCTATTTCTTGGAAGCCCAGGCTTAAGTAGACAGCCTTTGGCTTACCAAGATTGCTGTTGATTGCAAATTGGGTGCAATCATTGAGTCCCCCAACAATGGTAACATATTACAGGAGAGGCTAAAACAGACAAATGACTGGTGCCAAAGCCACGTTCTAAAACTAAATACAAAAATGTGCATTATTATCTCCTTTGGTAAAATAGAATTCTCTGCTAATTATGATATTAACAGCACCGCCATAAGTTCAAACCCAGTTGTGTGAGATCTGGGAATACAGGTAGATAGCAAGTTGAACTTTTTCAACAGTGGTAAGGAGAGCCTTCTAAGGTGCACATCTCATAAGTAAGGGTATCATATCCAAGTCTAAGGATGTTAGAACTCCACTGTACTTGACCCTTATCAGACCATTAATGCTCCCTTTTGTGTGTACCTCAACAGACACCTACAACAGCAGGAGAGAACACAGAAGTTTCATGTCAAGAAAATACAGGGAATCCAAACCATGGCTTATAGGGATAGACTGAATGCCCTGTCAATGTACTTTGTATGATGTAGCTGCTGAGAGGTGACTTGTCTCTGGCCTACAGGGCAGTCTCTGACCCTGTCCTAATGGATATGTTAAACATCTTCAAGTCAAATAGCTCAAGGGTCATTTGCTCTAGGGATCTTAACCTAGCCTGTGACATTAATAAAATATGTTGGATAGACAGATATATCTCCCAGAGATTCCAATTCATGCAAAGCAGAGGTCCTCACTAACCCTATTCAAGTGCAACCTGGACAAATGGATGGGAGACTGCAAATTCACCCTGGGGGTGGCATCCATGTCCCTCATGAAGGGTAGTTAGTGTTATACTCACTGAGCAAATTACATTCATCTAACCAAGGACAATTGAGGCAACTCAGGATTAACATGGCTAAACTTGTAATGGCTCTAGTACTGCTAGCCTAGTAACCTCCGATGAACTTATAAGATGTAGACATTCCTGTCCCCATTTGCATATTGAGGTGCACAGTCTGACCTTGGCCACCTACATACCTGAGTAGTAGAAACATGCCTTGATAGATGCAGAAAAGCCTTTTCCAAGATTCATTTGATCTCTCCTGATATGTTAAAAAATGTGGTTTCCTTCCTGCTTCCTTAATTATATAAATATTTTTTACTAGGACCCGAGAGTCAAGATTTGTATTTTTGCACCTGTTTCATATTTTTTTTTTTTTGGTTCATGTAAGTTTCTTTTCTGTCCTCTTATCTAAATAACTTAATGCATGCCAGAGAAAAAGAATGTTGCAGGTAGTAATCTGGGCAGGCCATAACTGAAGTGCTGTTGAATACAGACAATGTACTATCAGTACTGTTAGTAGTTAGTTGTCTCATGTAAGCTGTGATTCTAACACTGCAAGTCACACAGGTGTACAGTTCAATTCTGAATTATAAGCCTCAGGTCTTTAACCATTTTTATCCACATATAAATGGGCATTACCAATGTATATACTTTTATTATCTATTGGCTTATTTGTATCTGTAAACTGGGGATGTCCAACTAGGTAGCTCCTATTAAGTGGTTCTTTGGGAAGAGCATTTTAGATCACATTACAATAAACATATATTATAATTAATATCGAAGAACTTTATATGATTATGACATTTCAATTTAATTTGATTGCTGTGTCAGCTAAATTACTATTTCAGTTTTACTAACATAAAATACATCTTTGTAAGATAGAGTACCATAATATGTACACACACACATATATATATATATATATATATATATATATATATATATATATATATAAATATGTGTGTGTGTGTGTGTGTGTGTGTGTGTGTGTGTGTGTGTGTGTGTGTGTGTTTGTGCGTATTATATTAAAAATGTAGCAGTTTGTCTAGGACAAAATGGATGACAAAAGTGAAATGACAGAATAACTGCTGAACAAGTGAAATACCATGGAGGCTTAATTGTATTATGCACAAAATATATGATTTTAAGTTGTACTGAAATTGCTAGCGAGTTGTGATGAAAATGGTCCTTTGAGGATTTAAGTGACTTTTGTTTGGGCATGGGGTGCCACACCTAATACTGAAGGAAAGTATATTCCAGAGTATTCAGTGATAATTGCGAATTGTGGCACACCCATATCTGTTGTTGGAGTTAAAAATATCAACTATCTGATCTATTGATGCCTCAAAATCCAAGGAGATCTGCTTAAACAAGTTTAGGTATAGCCTGGGTAGACCAATGGTACAAATATTTGTGACTTTAGCTATCAACCAAAGCAGATGTCTTAGTAACTGAGCATTTAAACAAGTTGTGTTATAAGATCATTTCAAACTGTGAATGTGGCCCTGACTCCTTTTGTTTTTGACAGGGAGGCGGTGTTACTGTGATTCAGATGCATCTCCTGACTTTTGGCTTGTATCCTTCAGCAAGGCTCCTGGTCTTGAACAATTTTAGGTGGTTGAAGTTGTCTGTTTTTATGTCACTAGGGATTATCTTTAATGTATGAATTCAGCCTTTGTGGGAATGAGAAAGATTAATTCATCTAATGCATGGAAATACCAGCTGAAGTTCATACTGGATATTTTACTGATCAAAGGACATTCATAGCAGGGTGATCCCGACACCTCTAAATCTGTGAAATTGGAAGTTGGTGCTATAGTCAGACTAAATATTTCATATGAAGTTATTCCATTGGTAACCAAATGCCTGTTGTCCAAAAGTGTGTGAATCCATATGACATGATACTAATATGATTTAGCATTTAATACTACATAATAAGTTAAATCTAATGGGCTTGTTGGGCAACTTAATTTATTTAGTCCTTTATTTCTTATTGGCACAGTTGCGTAGATGTAATGCTGCAGCTTCTCAATTTGTATTGTGTTTTTATTATGGATAGATTGCATTTCATATGCATTTTATCTATGGTTTGGTTGCTCAGACAGTCGGTGATCAGAAATACAACTAATAATGAGGTCATAGCTGAAATATTGCATTTTGATGTTGTTAAAAATATTTATATTGAAAATTGGTTTCTCACAAATGCCTTGCTATAATTTTAGGATGCTGCTGTTTAGAAGAAAAGAAAGAAGTTGACTATATAGACTAAGTTCACTATATTTTTTACTAATTAACTATTTTATTTATTGTAATTATATAGGAGTATGATTGTATGTGTTTTACATGTTTTAGTTGCAATGTTTCATATTTTAATATGATATGAGAAAAGCCAATTACACCAGTAGATCCTATCAATTTCTCAATCAATCTGCAGTGAAATGATTGTAAATTAATACTTATCCAAAAGATTCTTTGTAAAAGATTATTGAAACTCCATAAATCAGACAACATTAAGTAGCAATCGGATTGTCCCGCATTTTTATTTTAATCTTTTAGATAGAACCTTTTGGAAAAGGGTCAGTTTACGAGCATTTAGCTATACACTGATCAAGAATGTGATATATCAGTATAATTCGGTTTTCCTTCTGTAATGTGAAATATGACAGAAAACCCCTAGTTTGCTTTTCATTCATTTACAAATAAGTGTGATGAACTAAAGACTAATACAGTATATACTGTTTTCTGCCCTTGTCTGCCATATTCATATGTCAGTAAAATTCCTGATACCGCTTATGATGACAGAGCTTACAATTTGTTTTAGCAGCCTAGAGGTTAACAGGATAGAAGAATTCCTTTCTTGTTCATAATCCATGCCTTAGCACTACACAAAGATAAATAGCAACAACAGACAATTGCATTTGGTGACTAGTGAAAGAAAACGACAGGGAGGAACAATGTTAGCATTGTAAGTCTATTGCTTAAAGGACCACAATCAATCAATCATTGATTTTATGTCTGATAGTTTATTTCCTAACATTTACCTTTCTATTGTTTTACTCCACTAGGGCATGGCAAAAGGTAATGTTGAATAATGCTAAAAAGGCAAAAGACATTTTCTGGGCAGTACAACCTCATTTGTCATATGTGGTTATGTTAATTATCTCATCCTTTGTCTCCAAAGATAAAAATATCCCTGGCATGTTCCACATCAGTATAACTATATTAGTAAACCGATGGATCATGAATATAACAAATGTGTTCACATTTTAGTCAAGAATGGCTGCATTTTATACGTAGAATATAAATGCAGATAATTTAGTTTAGCTGTTATTAGTTGGATGGATTGCATGCCTCAGCAAATTAAACAGAACACAAAGCTATTAAAACTTCAGGAACTGTTCTGAAATCTGATATATCAAGCTGCAAAGTTACAGTGTTTTCTTTTGATTGTCATTAATAGATGTTTATACACGTTATGCAAGGGACTATTAGTTGCCAGTAATTAATTGATATCTCCATGCACTTAAGGTTGGCAGCAACTTTGTTCTAAAACTGGGAATACAACTAGAATCCAGATGGCTATAATCTACAGTTGTGTTTATGCACTTGGTGAAAATGTGCTTTTCCTTAAATGTCTCTTATGACAGAGTCTGTTTCTGCCCTAAAGCTACAGTGCTCAATAAAATGTTTAAATACTGAAACTAATAACAAAACCATATAATACAATTTAAAATTACAGGGACATTTAAACAGGATGGCAAAATTATTACCTGGTGTTATTTTACTGTTTTTTTTTCCTACAAGAGAAAGATTCACTGTGTGTGGTGATGATTCTCATCCTATCTCTGTATGTCATTGTGTGAGAAATATCTCTATCTATATCTACATCTATATATAGCTCTATATCTATATCCATATCTGTAAAGACAGAAAAAGATATAGTCTTATATGTACTTGTCTAAATGTGTGTGTGTGTGTTTGGGGTACATGCATGCATGCCTACTTACATGTGTGTGTGACCATACATGCAAAAGTTTGTTTTATTTAGCACTTTGTGTTTGTTGAGCATTGTGGATTGAGAACTGGGAAAATGCAGATATTTCATAAGGCTAGCGAGATTATGGAATATTGCTAAAGGAAAGAACTGTTGCCCATATGTGACCTATCCTTCAAAATATAAAGTACTAAGGAATTTAGAAATGGTCATTGCTCAATGACCCACATAAGATTTCTTTAATATATATCACAGAGTCACCTGCAGTCATGGGGACTATATATATATATATATAGATATATATATATGTATGATATATATATATATATATATATATATATCTATATATATATATATATATATATATATATATATATATATATATATATATATATATATATATATATATATATATATATATATATATATATATATATAATCTAAATGTAGCTTTACTATCAAAAAGTTGAAAGCCACAATCCCGAAAAGCATTATACTAGCAACATAAAATAGAAGATCAAAATGCAGAAGACAGCAATGTTGAACTTCTGGAATTGCCCTGTACCTCCCTTTCAGGACCCACGTTAGCACTTGCTCCTGGGTTTACACTGGTAGAGGTATTCCATATTTAAGATCTTTAGACATTTTGGTCTTCAGCACTTTGGCCATCCATTTTAAAGCTATTCTGAACAAACAAAAACTTATGCCTGACTAATTTTGCTTTTTAGTCTGTAAAATATATTATGGCCAGAAAGATCATTTTTCCATTGTTGATCTATCCTTTATGATGCTATATATCTTCTAGCATCTAAAATCTGGGTGGCTTTTTGTTTTATTGTACTCCGCTATGATTACCATAGCTGAAATGTGTTCATGGGTATTTTAGTAAAAAATACTGAAGTTCGGTAAAGTTTGCTCTCTCGCTATCTCTCTCTGTGTGTATGCATGTATGTATGTATGTATATATATATATATATATATATATATATATATATATATATATATATATATATATATATATTTCAACACTCAACAGCATAATCTGTTGGCTTATTTTAACTGTGAAAGAATGAAGTGTCCCATCCTTCTTATATAACATCACAGATGTTTAGTCAGCTTTTGCCTGTGACATTGGTTTAATCATGTTATCTTAATTATGCAGAGATTAGGAATGTATTAAACTGATCAGCCCTTCATAAAGCCATGATTTGTCTAGATTGAAAATTTTAATAGCTAGAAAGGGACTTTGTTAAAAATACAACATAATAAAAAATATTCAGAGTGAATAAAAATGATTGAACAAGGTCTATTACATAAAAATGAATGAGAGAGTTTTGGGTCATTGGTGCATACCAGGCAGTCAGTCTAGAAAACCCATTATGAGCCTAGCCACTGCAGTTTACCTATGTTCCCTCTTGATAAGGAAAAGACCACCAGGCCTGGGGTGAGTTTGTTTACTAATCCACTTTATCTAAATTAGATTTAAACAGAGTGAGGGAGGTACTTTTTTGACACAGAGTTGGAAGTTTTTGGGAAGGTACAGTTTTCCTTGGGAGAGATATCTCATAAGAGGTCCTACTAATATTATTAATGAAGATTTAAATCCCTTGAGCAGACATTTGTGATATTTGTGGCTTTATGAGCATGCACGCAGTCAGCAGGATAGGTCATTTAGAGTATTTTAGGTGATGGCAGACATCACCATTTAGGAGACAGGAAAAGAATAGATAGAGCTATCAAATGTCCAGCATAGCTTAGGGACCTCATACCCGACATCCTTCTGGATGAGGAGATATGAGATTTTCCTGGTTGAGCCATATACTTTTATAGCTACATGTCAAATGGAGCACTGTTATGTATTAAATTATAGAAAGAGTACAGCAGGACAATAACTTTCTTGGACATGAATGATATGCCTTTAGTAATTAGTTGGGCTCAGCAGAAGAATTTTGCATTGGCACTTAATACACAATGGTTCAAAGCGAGCTCAGTGTCTAGGAACATCCCCAGGTACTTAATGGCAGTGTCACCTTGTCACTTTGTATGGTTGAGGCCCTTTGATGAATGTGGGCAGCATCAGGAGTGTTGATTATAAGTAACAAAACAAAGTCCACCAAGGATGACATGCCTACCTACAAAAACTGTAAACTGCACAAAATAAATCCAAGTAAGGCACAAACATGGCAGAAATAAAACAACTGGTAAATTTTAATAAATTTAGCACTTTCACATCTAGTACAACGCTTCTTCAGACTTCATAAATAAAACCTAATACACAATGATTTAAATACCGCACATCTTTTCAAATCAGCAAATCATACCACTTCCCTCATTAAAAACATTTATGCAAATTTACATATTTAATAAAACAGAATAGCATGACATAACAACAAGGAACAATATATATGAAAAAAATAATTAAAAAATAGTAAATTAATCTAAAATATATATTATTTGTTAAGTGGCTTATCTATCAGGAATGGTTTGAGAGAAATCCTGTCATTCAATCCGAATCCCTTATCGGCTTGAAGTCTAAGAATCCACTTCTTCTCCATTTTTTCTGTTATATTTTTAATATTTCCTAACCTAAAACTACTGTAGCCTAGCTCTAATGCAATAAAGGTAAACTTATGTGTCGTCCCTTTCTCACAAACATGTCTCACAAGGGTATTGTTAGTATCTTCTTTATTGATGGCATATATATGTTCACGGACACATTCTCTAAGGGTACTGTTGGTTTTCCCAACATAAAATGCTGGGCATTTGCTGCATGATGCTAAATAAACTAAGTCTCTTGTCCTGCAATCTGCATATTTATAGCACTTGTAGAATATCCCCTTAGTAGGATGAATGAATCTATTGGTATTGCCTATATAATTACAGAAATTACACCTTTTGCAGGGTCTATATTAGAAGCATGAAAATGCTTGAATACGGAAACAGCGACACATATTCATCGATTCGCATTTAAGCGATACGATGAATATATCATAGGACAAGGATATAGTTAGCCAACTTCATGGAGGTACCCTTTCCTTCCCTATAGTGTGATCTCGGAGTTGATATATTAGTTGGTATATGCCCTTGCGAGACATATTTGTGAAAAAGGGTCCACACATAAGTTTACCTTTATTGCATTAGAGCTACCGCACAGGAGTTTTAGGTTAGGAAATATTAAAAATATAACAGAAAAAATGGAGATGAAGTGGATTCTTAGACTTCAAGCCGATAAGGGATTCGGTTTGAATGACAGGATTTCTCTCAAACCATTCCTGATAGATAAGCCACTTAACAAATAATATATATTTTAGATTAATTTACTATTTTTTTTAATTATTTTTTTCATATATATTGTTCCTTGTTGTTATGGTATGGTATTCTGTTTTATTAAATATGTAAATTTGTGTAAATGTTTTAATGCGAGAAGTGATATGATTAGCTCATTTGAAAAGATGTTGGGTATTTAGTTCATTGTGTATTAGGTTTTATTTATGAAGTCTGAAGAAGCATCGTACTAGAAGTGAAAACGCTAACTTTATTAAAATTTACCAGTTGTTTTATTTCTGCCTTCCTTGGATTTATTTTGTGCAGTTTACAGGTTTCGTAGGTAGACACTTCATTCTTGGTGGACTTTGTTTTGTTACTGATATTGTGTTTCTCTAGTCAGTGAGGAGCATGACAGATGCCAGAGACATGGAACTAGACTTTAATCCTGTTATTACAGGAGCAAAAAGTAAGACTGATTTGTTTAAACTGTTTTTGCTGGCTGAAGGGAACCCATTATTGTCTTTGATACAGCAACCAATAACAATGGCAATGGTATGGATATGAACAATGTTAATGTTCTAAGGATAACAAGGGAATTGAATACTAAATTATATACATTGAAACAGTCTGAATGGCATCGGAAACATTTTGAAGCATGCTTTTGCTTCAAAGTGATTCAGCGAGGATTAAGGATACTTAAAATGCCTACCTATGGTACAACCCATAAGGAACTTTTGGCCAAATGGCAACAATTAAACAGTAATGAGTTGTAATTACATGAGACTGCTTATAGAACACCATACAATGAATGAGAATCAGCCGTCACATGACATCCTTCTGTTACAACAAGAAGTGAGTCACTTCTTTGTTATCTCCGAACATCTATGACATACTCTTTGAGGATATAGTAAACACCATTTCAGCAATAGAATTAAGACTACATTTACAGAAAAAGAAAAAACTTGAGTATGATGTCACAGACTTCGTAAGAGGCCAGTTTTTTTCTTGGCAGAAGGAACCCTCAAAGTTACAGGAGCAGATTACCAATACAAATGGGAGAGTAACTCCTATCCCTCAATCAGCTGCTGAATAAACGGCTTCTAGTAAATGATCTGCACCTCTCATTATGCGAGGAAGAGTCAAAGATGAAGCTATGGCTTCAGGTACCATGCCCGGGAAAGCAGCCACTGCTATTAGTTTATGTCATTCTTCACTGAATGTGAATTTAGTTTGTTCCAATAGGGATGTTCGAAGAGGACATCAGAAAATATTTTGCAGCATGAACACACACAGAATTTTCCGGTGTTTTCTTTTCCAATAAAAGAACACCAGATGAGACCCAGGACATACAGCAAGGGAATGAAGAGGTGGACATCATCAACTGATGATGTGAATGAGCATTTCAAACAGAAGAGATGGACATGGCAATGCAGAACTTGATTTTTAACATTTCTAGTCACTCTTTGAGCATTGGAGAGGAAGCACTTCTCCAGAAAGATCTGTCATTTATTCCATCATTTAATACTGATATTACAGATGTAATTATGATATAAAACAGTTCATACAAAATTTAATTCTGAAAAAGTTGTTTGGTAAAGGGAATTTGCAGGCCAATGGTTTTAGAAAACCCGAACATTTACTCCAAACTTACATCCACTACTTGAAGCTTTTGATAGAGCTGTTGAACATGACTTATTATTCTTAACAACTATAGCAAAAATTCAGGTTTGTTTTTTAATATAACTAATTCAGAAAGGGAAGCTATTAAGACTCTACAGGAGATTGTGGATAAAGTTATCAGACCCACTGACAAGGGTGGGTCCATTGTAGTCATGGATTATTGTGGATATGATTTAAAGATGAGCAATATGTTTTCTGAATCTGAGACACACAGTTAAGGAGTTAGATAATGTAATTAAAGGTGTACGAGCACAATTATATGACATGTTGATGTGTAGGCAGACAGATGGTGATCTATATAAGTATTTTTTGGTTGAGAACCCTGTTGTACCTACTATCAGAGGATTACCCAAAGTACATAAGAACAAAACGGACCCCCCTCTCAGACCGATAGTCTCTAGCAGGGGCTGGGTGACTGAGCAGATTTCAATATTCTTGGAGAAATGTTTTAGACCACTAGTTAATAATACAGATACCATCTTGAAGGACGCTGAACATTTTCTTACATCCCCCTCTCTAGTTTTATTTTTTCAGAACAGAACATCTCTGAATTCATGTTTGTTACACTTGATGTCACCTCCCTGTTTACTGTCATCGCTAATACTGAAGGGATAGAATATATTGTACAGTTGTTATAAATGATGATGCATACTCCTTATGAAAAGATTATTTTGTATTATATGTTACTTAGTTTTAAGTAATAATGTATTCTTGTATGGTGATAAATATTTCCTTCAAAGAACAGGAGTGGCCATGGGGACCCCATGCTCCAACTCATGTGATGGCTTTTTGGGAATATATTCATGTTATAACACATACTGCTTACTCTAAATCAGTTTTATACTATAAGAGATTTGTGGATGACATATTCTTTTCTGTAAGGAGGTAATGAGACAGAGTTAATACAGTTTATTACATATTTAAATGGCACAACCAGTTTCTTAATATTTACAGGGAAATGGTCTCGCACATGTATTGACTTTTTGGATGTCCATCTTAAGAAACGTGGAAACAATATATTTACCAGCGTTCATAAGAAAACATGTAAAAGGAACAACCTTTTACGCAGAGATAGTGTGCATTCACCTCACATATACACAAATATTGTTAGGGGACAAGGCCTAAGGACTTCTAGGCTTACTAACGATGATGGATGTATACAAGAACTGCAGAGATTAGAGATGACTTAAGTGAGAAGGTACAAGGAGAAGGAATATAATCTATCCATAGAAGGGATGAAAATAGACAGGAGAGGGAAGGGTAGACCCTACTTTAGGAACCATCATTTAGATGAGGGACAAGTGAATGATACTTCCAACAATGATCCAAGCACATGTCGCACAGTTATTCCTTTTACTAGGAATAATGTAGAGATATGGAATTTAGTTTATAAGTATTGGGGAATACTTATGGCCAATGAAGAGCTTAAAGGAATTCTTGATGATAAACCCAAGTTTGCTTATAGAAATACAAAATCACTTAAACTTTTGTTATGCTATGAGAAAACAGCACAAAGGTATGTCAAAGTATCATCTGAGAGGGTTGTCATATTTGGCTGCAGAAGGTGTAATTTCTGTAATTATAGAGGCAATACCAATAGATTCAATGATCCTACTACGGGGACACTCTATGAGTTTTATAAATATGCAGAGTGGAGAACAAGAGACTTTATTTAGTGACATGCAGCAAATGCCCAGCATTTTATGTAGGGAAAACTAAAAGAACCCTCAGTGAACTTGTCCGTGAACATATATATGCCATCAGGTGGTGGTGCTGCGGTAGCATTATCACCTTACAGTTAGACGTTGCCCTTCAATTCTCAGTTAGAGCGTCTTCTGTGTGGTGACATGCATGAATGGGCATTCCTTCATTGAAGGTTGTGCGTTAGGCCCGGCAAGCCAGTATGTAAAAATCTACTGCCAATCATTAGAGTACCGGAGTTCCGCTGTGGTGACCCCTAACCGGTAAAAGCCAAAAGACACAAACAAAGAAGATACTAACAATGCCCTTGCGAGACATATTTGTGAGAAAGGGACCACACATAAGTTTATCTTGAATGCATTAGAGCTAGCCTACAGGAGTTTTAGGTTAGGAAATATTAAAAATATAACAGAAAAATTGAAGACAAAGTGGATTCTTAGACTTCAAGCCGATAAGAGTTTCGGTTTGAATGACAGGATTTCTCACAAACTGTTCCTGATAGATAAGACACTTAACAAATAATATATGTTGTTCTTCTTTCGGCTTTTCCCGGTTAGGGGCCACCACAGTGGAACTCCAGTCTGCTAATGATTGGCAGTAGATTTTTATGGTGGCAAAGTGCCAGCTCGATACCCAACCTTCAACGAAGGCACGCCCATTTACGCATGTCTTTTGAATGCCACTCAACCGCAGGGAGGACATGCAGACTCCACACAGAAGGCGCTTCAGCTGAGAATCGAATGAGAGAACCTCTTGCTATGAGGCGACAATGCTACCACTGCACCACCACGGCTTCACTTAACAAATAATATATATTTTAGATTTATTTACTATTTTTTTATATATATTGTTCCTTGTTATGGCATGGTATTCTGTTTTATTAAATATGTAAATGTTTTTAATGAGGGAGATGGTATGACTGGCTGATTTGAAATGATGTCAGGTATTTAGATCATTGAGTATTAGGTTTTATTTATGAAGTCTGAAGAAATGTCATACTAAACGTGAAAGTGCTAATTTTATTAAAATCTACCAGTTGTTTTATTTCTGCTGTGTTTGTGCCTTCCTTGGATTTATTTTGTGCAGTTTAAGGTTTTCGTAGGTAGGCACCTCATTCATGGTGGACTTTGTTTTGTATTGTGTTTCTCTAGTCTGTGAGGAGCATGGCAGATGCTGTAGATGTGCAACTGGACTTTAATTCTGTTATTACAGGAGCAAAAAGTAAGACTGATTCGTTTAAGGGCTTTAAAAAGAAAATAAGTTACTTGACCACTGTCACTGCAAATGGGTTCTCTCCAGTCCCCTACTTGCTCAAGCCTTGACCATTGACCACATCTGCAGTGAAGAAACCAGCCACAAGGACTCAAGGGCTTTAAAAAGAAAATAAGTTACTGTAGGTATCTAACTATGTTTCCCTCTTAGCCTGCTAGTGTAGAAAGTACCTGGTCTAAAGCAGAAATAACTGGCTCTACCCACGGCTAGGGACAGCTGCTGCTCTCCGCCACTATCAGCTGTAAATACATTCCCCAGTTAAACTTTTCCTTTTAATTACCAGTAAACCAAGATAAAGCTCTAGGTGAAAAAAGGTAATCCAGTAGATACACTGGAATTGCCCACTTGTAAAATAGAGGCAAAAAGGTACTTAAACTGCCACTTTTTGTCTCCTTCAGACTAGGTATCTACCCAGGAAGGACACAGCTGAAATTAGGTCTATAGATTGTTTTTCCTGACTAGATTCTAATAGCTCCTAACAACAATTTGGCTATTTAGACACTTACCCTGCAATCTTTAGCCTGGAGGGTTCTAGCCCACTCCGTTCATTACGCTCACTTCGCTCCCCTCCCTGCCCCCTATTTCCACCCACCCCCAGTACCTCTACATTTATTCTTAGCCTTAACCCCACCCCTAATTACCACCAATTAGGCTACACTACTATTCAACCCCTCCCTCTACATTCAACACAATCATGCTACTACCTAATATAATAACAATCCTAACCTGCGTAATTCTAGCTCACATTGCCTCCTACCAAGGATCCACAGTCACATGCCCCATCAACTTCCACTGTACACTCTCAACACCCTCCCTCAAACATTTACACTATAACTACACAATGCCTGCCACCAAAAACATCCTCCCAATACACACACTCCATTACTAAACACCTAACATACTCAAAAATAAAATATCCCTAAGATACCATATGCAATTTACTATGTATATAAAACATATCCTAAACACCCTTTATAAACTAGCCCTCACTGGAGACATCCATCCAAACCCTGGTCCTCCCAAATGCAAGCCAACCACAAACTCTAGTCCAAGCAAGCCCCCCACAACTCAACTCCTAGCCAACAAAAAAACAACAGACCTACTTATAATGTCCCTACACATCAGAAGCATATGCAATAAAACCAAAGAACTACATGCCAGGATAAGCATATATTCCCCAGATATTCTCTTCCAAACTGAAACCTGGCTTAAATCTCACATCAGAAGTGAGGAAATACTTCCACCTGAATACAACATCCTTCGCATAGACAGATTGTCCAAAAAAGGAGGTGGTGTATCATTGATATTTAAACACCACCTCAATATTCAGCTCCTGAACACATCTGCCCCTCACCACAACAATGAAGAAATCCTTTATGCCAATGTCAAACTAAACCCAAACAAAACAATCAATATCATAGGATGCTATTTTGCACCAGGGTAAAATATTACCTCCCTAGAAAATCTCTTGAGCTGGGCTACTCTATCTCTACTCCAGGAAACTATCATTCTCTGTGACTTTAACATCAACTGGCTATCCTGTAATAATCTCCCAACTATTCACCTTAATCTCCATGGGTTCACACAACTCATCCAATCCCCTACCCGAATAAACAAAAACCCTAACAATCATACCTTATTTGACTGGATCCTAGTCAACAAAGCCCCTCACTCTTACCTAGCAGGCTGCTTACCTGACAGCCTTAGTGACCATTCCCCCACTTACCTAATTCAGCACCACACAAACAGTCTCAAGCTCATTATCCACAGGTGAATACGGACAAAATCCAACTTCAACCCCAACTCCTTTATCTCCTCCCTGTAAAAGATTTACTGGTCACTACTAAAATACCTCAACCTAGATGAGGCTGTCCACTTCTTCAACACTACCTTCCTCTCCATCCTAAACACCCATGCTCCTGTACAAAATGCCAAAGTCAGATCCAGGCATGCACCATGGTTACAAAAGACCACTAGAACCCTAATGAAATCCAGAGCTAAGGCCTGGGAGCACTGGCGAACAACAAAAAATAACTCAGATAGGCAATCATTCCTTGAAGTGCACAATAAAGCCAAAAAGCAAATAAAATTAGACAAATCCCTCTACTATAAAGCCACCCTAAACTCTACTAACCACAACTCTAAGCAATTCTGGTCCACTATTAACACTATCCTCCACCCAGGGAAGGTTGATAGCCCCAGCCTTCCATTCCCCCCTCCTCCAGCAATATTGCTGGATCCTTCAACAAACACTTTACTGAAACTATAACATCTCTAAACAATCAGGACTTCCCTACAACAGCCCCCCCAATACCTAAACCTAAACCCCCCACTCCTCTTTTCTTCTTCACCTCAGTACCTACCTCCAACATAAAAGACTATTGTCAAAACTTAAACCCACCATACTCGCAGCTGACAACCTCCCCTTTGAATACTTGAAAACTGCAGCTGATACACTAGCCTAATCAACCATTCCATAGCAGAAGGCTATGTTCCCTTGATATGGAAAATATCCCACATCATTCTCCTCCACAAAGGCACCCCCTCCACCGACCTCTCCAATTACCACCCTATTGCTATCCTCTCCCCTATCTCTAAGATACTTGAAAAATGTATCAACACCCAGGTCTCCAACTACCTCCTAGCTAATAATCTCCTCTCCAAAACCCAACATGCTTTCAGGCCATATCACAGCACTACCTCCGGACTGCTCTCCTTCACCAAAAACAATAGCCTCTTCTCTACTGCTGTATTTCTAGATCTGTCAAAGGCCTTTGACATGGTATCTCATGAGCTACTACTCTCCCCAACCTCTCCTTCTCACATTCAGCCTGCAACTGGTTCCACAGCCATCTACAATAATGCCAGCAATCAGTAATCTGGGATGATAACCTATCACCTCACCTCCCAGTTACTCTCAGAGTTCCCCAAGGGTCTATCCTTGGCCCTCTGCTATTCTCACTTTTCACTAACAACCTACATACTGCCACCACACAATCATCTCTTATAAAGTACGCAGATGACTACTCTCATCTGCTCTGCCCCCACTCTTTCAGAACTACAACAAATCACAGGAATCATTCTCTTCTGTAGAAAGCTGGCTATCCAATGCTCAGCTTCTACTCAACCCAGTAAGACAAAACTTCTCCTGTTCCAACCTTCCAAAGCCACCCAAAACACCCCCCACTTCAACATTCTCGCAAAAGACAATACCATCATCTCTCCATCAGAACACACAAAATTACTTGGTGTGGAAATAGACAACAAACTTAGATTTGAAACCCACATATCTCTCACAATAAAAAAGTTCACAAGAAACTTGGTGCATTATATTGAAGCCGCCAATTCCTAACCAAGATGGCTAGAATCTCCATAGCCAATTCCCAGCTAATCTCCACCCTACTCTATGCATCCCCCATACTTACCAACCTTAGACAGACAGACCTACACAAGCTGGATGCTTGTTATAACAAAATTGCTAAATTTGCCACTGGAACTTCCTACCGCAGACATCATTGTATCTCCCTTAAAGAAGTAAACTGGCTAAAACTCCTACAACTCCTTCACTTTAATCAACTCACCCTCGTTCATAAACTTATTAACCACCCCCATAACATCCCTTCCCTTCAAACCCTTCTCTAACCCTATCACTCCACTAGGCCCCTAAGATCAAGCAACAAAAATCAACTCACGGTTATCAAACCCAAAAATTCAGCAGGAGAAGCCATATTTTCATGTACCATATCTAAACTTTGGAACAATCTTCCACCCTCTATAACTACTTAACCTTCCAGCAGTCTTTTCAAGACTGCGCTCAAATTCCACTTACATTTGCACTGGCTTTGTCCTTGTTCTAATCCAGACCAACACCCCCACTCTTACCCTCCCCCACCTAGACTCTTAACCCAACAATACTACCGCCGCTACTAACCAGAGTCAGAATTAGCTAGTTGTATTTACATACTTTAAAATCTTGTCTGGCAACTTTGTTACTAATATTATAAATGACAAGAAACTATCTTAACTTGCAACATTTACTGTATATACTGTTGATGATTAATATATTGTTATTGTATTAAAGCCAACAACCTGTAATGTTGTTTACTATTGCTGCAACTTTGCATCTCTATTTATCATGTACATGATGTGGAACCTTTCTCCCCGGGCATTCACTGAAAAAGGACCTGTGTCCAGTTGGAATTTCCTGGTAAACAAATATAAATAAATAAATAATAAATAAATGTGTTTTGCTGGATGAAGGGAACCCATTATTGTCTTTTGATACAGCGACCAATAACAATGGCAATGGTATGGATATGAACAATGTTAATGTTCTAAGGATAAACAGGGAACTGAATACTAAATTGAAACAGGCTCAATGGCATCCACAATACTTTGAAGCATGCATTTGCTTCAAAGTGATTCCGCAAGGATTAAGGATACTTAAAATGCCTACCTATGGTACAACCCATAAGGAACATTTGGCCAAATGGCAACAATTAAACATAGAGATGAGTTGTAATTACATGAGACTGCTTATAGAACACCATACAATGATTGAGAATCCACTGTCCGATGATATCCTTGTGTTACAACAAGAAGTCACTTCTTTGTTATCTCTGAACAGCTATGACATATTCTTCGAGGATGTAGTAAACACCATTTCTGCAATAGAAATAAGTCTGCATTTACAGAAAAAGAAAAACAAACTTGAGCATGATGTCACAGACTTTGTAAGAGGCCAGTTTTTTTCTTGGCTGATAGAACCCTCAAGGCTACAGGAGCAGATTACCAATACAAATGAAAGACTAATGTCTATACCTCAATCAGCTGCTGTATCAACAGCTTCTAGCCAATCATCTGCACCTCTCATTATGGGGGGTGGAGCCACAGTTGAATCTATGGCTTCAGTTACCATGTCCGGGAAATCCTCCACTGCTATTAGTTCATGTCATTCTTCACTGAATGTGAATTTAGTTCGTTCCAATGGGGACGTTCGAAAGCAGACATCAGAAAATGTTTTGCAGCATGAACACACACAGAATTATTTGGTAATCCCTTTGCCGATAAAAGAACACCAGATGAGACCCAGAACATACATCAAGGGAGTGAAGAGGTCGACATCATGAACTGATGATGTGAATGAGCGTTTCAAACAGAAGAGATGGATGTAGCAATGCAGAACTTCAATTTTAACATTTGTAGTCACTCTTTGAGCACTGGCGAGGAAGCACTACTCCAGAAAGGTCTGTCATTTATTCTATCACTTAATACTGACATTACAGATGTAATTATTGATATAAAACAGTACATAAGAAATGTAATGCTGAAAAAGATGTTTGGTAAATGGAATTTGCAGGCCAATGGTTTTAGGAAACTCAGCACATTTGCTCCAAGTTTACATCCACTACTTGAAGCTATTGATAGAGCTGTTGAACATGACTTATTATCCTTAACAACTTGCAGCAAAAATTCAGGTTTGTTTTTTAATCTAACTAATTCAGAAAGGGAAGCTATTAGGACTGTACAAGAGAATGTTGATATAGTTATCAGACATGCCATCAAGGGTGGGTCCATTGTAGTCACGGATTATTGTGTATATGATTTAAAGATGAACAATATGCTTTCTGAATCTGAGACACATGTTTTGTTAACAGTTAAGGAGTTAGATAATGTAATTAAAGGTGTACGAGCACAATTATATGACATGTTGATGTGTAGGAGGATAGATGGTGATCTATATAAGTATTTATTGGTTGTGAACCCTGTTACTGCGGTGGTGGTGCGGTAGCGTTGTCACCTCACAGTAAGACGTTGTCCCGTTCGATTCTCAGCTAGAGTGTCTTCTGTGTAGAGACATGTGTGAATGGGCGTACCTTCATTGAAGGTTGTGCATCAGAGCTGGCAACTCTGCACGTAAAAATCTACTGCCAATCATTAGCGGACCAGAGTTTCGCTGTGGCGACCCCTAACTGGGAAAAGCCAAAAGACACAACAACATTGGTTGTGAACCCTGTTGTACCTACTATAAGGGGGTTACCCAAAGTACATAAGAATGAAACGGATCCCCCTCTCAGACCAATAGTCTCTAGCAGGGGCTGGCTGACTGAGCCGATTTCAATATTCTTGGAGAATGTTTTAGACCACTAGTTAATAATACAGATACCATCTTGAAGAACGCTGAACATTTTCTTACAACCCTCTCTAGTTTTATTTTTTCAGAACAGAACATCTCTGAATGTATGTTTGCTACACTTGATGTCACCTCCCTGTTTACTGTCATCGCTAATACTGAAGGGATAGAATATATTATACATTTTTTATCAACAATGATGCATACTCCTTATGAAAAGATTATTCTGTATTATATGTTACTTGATTCAGTTTCAGGTAATAATGTATTCTTGTATGTATGGTGATAAATATTTCCTTCAAAGAACAGGAGTGGCCATGGGGACCCCATGCTCCAGCTCATATGCCAGCCTTGTGATGGCTTTTTGGGAATATATTCATATTATAACACACTGCTTATTCTTAGTCAGTTTTATACTATAAGAGATTTGTGGATGACTTTTCTCTGTGGGGAGGTAATGAGACAGAGTTAATACAGTTTATTACATATTTAAATTGCACAACCAATTTCTTAACATTTACATGGAATGGTGTCACACATGTATTGACTTTTTGGTTGTCCATCTTAAGAAACGTGGAAACAATATATTTACCAGTGTTCATAAGAAAACATGTAAACGGAACAACCTTTTATGCAGAGATAGTGTGCATCCACCTCACATATACACAAATATTGTTAGGGGACAAGGCTTAAGGATTACTAGGCTTACTAACAATGATGATGGATGTATACAAGAACTGCAGAGATTAGAGATGACTTTTAAAGTGAGAAGGTACAAGGAGAAGGAATATAATCTATCCATAAAAGGGGTGAAGATAGACAGGAGACGGAAGGGTAGACCCTACTTTAGGAACCATCATTTAGATGAGGGACAAGTGAATGTTGCTTCCAACAATGATCCAAGCACATGTAGCATAGTTGTTCCTTTTACTAGGAATAATGTAGAAATATGGAAATTAGTTTATAAGCATTGGGGAATACTTATGGCCAATGAAGAACTTAAAGGAATTCTCAGTGATAAACCCAAGTTTGCTTATAGAAATACAAAATCATTTTAACGTTTGTTATACTATGAGAAAATAGCACAGAGGTATGTCAAAGTAACATATGAGAGGGTTGACACATTTGGCTGCAGAAGGTGTAATTTCTGTAATTATATACGCAATACCAATAAATTCATTCATCCTACTCCAGGGATACTCTGAGTTCTATAAATGTGCAGATTGCATGACAAGCGAATTAGTTTATTTAGCATCATGTAGCAAATGCTCAGTATTTTATGTTGGGAAAACCAACAAAACCCTCAGGGAACATGTCCGTGAACATATACATGCCATCAATAAAGAAGATACTAACAATGCCCTTGTGAGACATATTTGTGAGAAAGGGACGGCACATAAGTTTACCTTTATTCCATTAGAGATAGCCTACAGGAGTTTTAGGTTAGGAAATATTAAAAATATAACAGAAAAAAATGGAGCTGAAGTGGATTCTCAGACTTCAAGCCAATAAGGGTTTCAGTTTGAATGACAGGATTTCTCTCAAGCCATTCCTGATAGATAATCCCCTTAACAAATAATTTATATTTTAGATTAATTTACTATTTTTTAATTAATTTTTTCATATATATTGTTCTTTGTTGTTATGGCATGGTATTCTGTTTTATTAAATATGTAAATTTGTGTAAATGTTTTTAATGCGGGAAGTGGTATGATTGGCTGATTTGAAAAGATGTGGGGTATTTAGGTCATTGTGTATTAGGTTTTATTTATGAAGTCTGAAGAAGCATCGTACTAGAAGTGAAAGTGCTAATTTTATTAAAATTGTTTTATTTCTGCCAAGTTTGTTCCTTCCTTGGATTTATTTTGTGTAGTGTTGATTATAACCCCGTGTTTGCAGGAATCAGCAAACTTGGACTGACAAAGACCATTTATGTATTAATATCAGCAAAATATATGTTAAATAATAGTGATTTAAGGGTCCATATCCCTGCAACAAGCCATCACTTAAACAAACTGGATTTTATCTGAAATCTTATTCATTGATTTCACCTTGTGGGGTATTCTGGCTAGTTATATATACCAACTCCGAGATCATACTCCAGTGGGGAAAGGCAAATTTCCTGATCCTCAATATACTCAATATACTACCAGTCTCAGTATGAACAGTTTGATGAATGGTATGTCTGATGCAATTGCAATGAAAATGCCGTACGATGAACTTATTCTTTGCTGAACTGACAGGGACCCATGATTTCAAAACAGAGTCAAAGAGTGCACCACTTGTGATGAGCTTTCTTGTAGAAAGTCTGCCAACCATGCTTATTGAGTCAGTCCTGTCTATTAGCCAGGTTGCTATATAATGAGTTATGTATGGAATTAATTAGTCAGTTTATTAATACTGTCAGAGTGCAACATAATGTGAAAACATTTTCTAGGTCTAGATGAGTGATGTGTACTGATTTACCTCCATCTAGTGCATCTGCAACTCTTTTGAAAAATTCAGCAAGGTTAAGTAGGACGAGTCTGTCCTTCACAAAGTGCCTTGGGTTGAGGGTTTTTAAGCTACTGATATCAGTATTTTTGAATTCTGTGATGGTAGGTTCCATTATTTTCCACATGAGCCATGTAAGGCTAACCAGTATGCAGTCGTAAGAGTCACTGATCGGGCCAAACTCCAGAACTGCTCAAAAAGCATCAAGTACATAAACAGTTGAGAGGCAGAGATTAAATATGATTATATAGGATCATGTAAGGTAATGTTTTATACTGACAAGGAAATGCACTAGTACTTTGTATAGACCCAAAGAGTTAGTACTTTTGCCTCTGGAGAGGGCTTTTAATAGTTGTCCTGAGGTGATTACAGGGAGGAAGCACTAACTGGGTGCTATACAGGAAGCATGACATGGACAGATGGAGAAGTTAGAGCTACATTTTTCCACTAGCATCTTTATGATATCATTGGAGTCGGATTGAATGATACCATCTAATATCAATTCAGCAGTGCTGGGTGTTGTATTTGTGATTTCACATAGAATTACTAACACATCATGGTTTTCTTCAGATGTGGTAACAGTATTTAATTCATAGTTAGCTTTGCGCGTTTTGGTCATTTGTCTTACTTTTTTTAATGTATCCCTATTGAAATCACCTTTTGATGAGGTGATTTGATTTTTGTTTTCCTTATGGAAAGGAGTTTATTTGTTTTGTTGCACAGTTTTACTCCATAGGTTCCACAAAGGAGTCAGTTTCTAAACTTGGTATTGTGTTTGCAATGGGCGGAGATTGAAACTTTGATGCAAAAATTTAAGTGGGAATAGAAACAGGTGGCAAAAGCAGTTATTTTATTTGTAGGGTAGTCTTGGGGAACAGAACTTTGAAGCTAGTAGTAGGAACACAACCTTAGTAAAGTCTCTAAAAACTGTAGAATCTGAGGGCATTGTAGGCTAAAATCTTATGGTTTATGTTATACAGTTTATGAATCAATCGTTGAAACAATGCAGCATGATTGTGTAAGACATAATTAGGGATTCTAACATTTTGAGGTAAGTTTCATGTGCTATGAGAGTCATAGAAGGGTTCTGCATTTGGCTGTAGTGTGTAAGGTTGCTTGTATTTGCAAGGATATGTAGAAATTTACTGGGTTCTGGGTTATAGATCAGGTATAATACAGCAACAGTCGCTTAGATGCTTAGCTGACAGTTTTGATACATAGCAATGGCAGCTGGTTTAATGCTAAAAGATAAGCACAGTCACAATAAAAAATAGAAAGCAAGTAAACACTGTTTTCAGTACTATATGGCAAAAAAAATTACTCAAGTTATAAGCAGAACTGCCATAAAAAAATAACAAGTTTTATACAGCAGGTTTGACTTAAGTTACATGCATGGTTGTCACAAAAACTTGGCAGTCCAGTATAATGAATGCTTAGCATGTTTTGCATAGCAAACACAGCTCAGGTTTCAGGCAAGGATGTCATACAAATAGGCTAAAAGTAAGTAACACAGAGGTACAGAATGAGATGCCATGGTTGTTTGCATGGTGTTGCAAGCTGCTCTTCCATGGGTAGTATGTCTGAAGGGTAGATTTTATATAATACGAATCATGGCAAGATGGACAGGGCACTCACTGTCTGATATGCAGAATGGGAACATGTACTGCTGTGTGTAGTATGGTGTGGTGCTGCTCTGTTCAAACAAAAACAAAACCGCATGACTCATCATAAAATAAAGCCAACAGAAAGCAGCAAACGGCCATCTGAAACTTGGAGTACCAGCAAACCCACAGCAAACAAATGCTCATAACACTAAAAATTCACCTTCTGCCACAAAAGAAATGTGCAAAACCTTTTTTTCAATTGTAAAAAAAAACAAGCCAATAGCAAAGAGTAAAAGAAAATCTATGGAGCTCCCTGTTGTGGGATAGTCAAAATGGAAAATGAAAGAAATAAATACAGAGAATGATGGAGCAAGGTGTGAAACATAAAGTAAGCTGTATGCAGTGGTGAAACACAAGTCAGCAAAACACAAAGTAAGTCAGAGGAGTCTGGAAAAAAATTGGAATCATCATTAAGGCATGAAAAATGACTTGCTTTTGGTAAATGGGTGCAAACTGGAATAAGTGATTCAGTCTAAGAAGGTGAGAAGTATAAGGAGATCAGGGAATGATAAATTAAGTATAAATAAATATTTCTTGTTTTTCACCAAAGAAATGAATGGCAGCACTTCAATCTGACAGGGGAAGGTACCTACACTCGAGGCAGAAATTCTTTTTTTTTTATTTTTAATAGAGAAAAGTGACATTTTTAAACTCATTGTTTAAATGATTTATAGCTGCAATAATAATCCCATCCCTTTTGATCATCATATCATAACACTAGTCTGGAGATTCATCCAGGTCTGATGGTCATGGTCCTTTTATATCCAGCATTCACTAGGACAATTATTAAATATAATGCCCTCTTTGGGATGTACCTATCTAGACATACCAAACAACAAAAAAGACCTCAAAGATTACTAACTAAGAAGACTTGGCTTAAAGACTCTTGGTTACCAAGGGCTTTACTGGAAAAGCTCACTCAGACTCAGCCACAGATTGCTGTGAGGGAAAGCTTAGTTTTGTTTTTGCTTTCTTGTAGTTTGTATTGCGTCATTATCTTCTATTTTGTTTATTGTGGTTTATTTTCTTTACACTGCATTTTTCTTGTATTCTGCTTTTAATGGCATATTTAAACTAGGAAAGAGACCACGGCTGTGTTGAATGTGAGACTCAAAGAAATTAAATTTTCCCCCACCCTTCCACCCTGGTGCTTTTGTGTTTTTAAACTCAGCTGTCTTTCTAGTTACCTACCACTTATATTAATTGGACACCGTATTTCTTTCCTTCTCCTTTTTATTTGGCTATTGAGAATAAGGACAAAATGATCATCTTGTGAAATTATTTCCCTTCAGCTATTTAAATTTATTGGCCATCTCGCTGTATTCTATAAAGCCAGAATACAAAGTGTCTACCCCTGTCCAGTTTGTTACTGTTTTCAAATTAGTGGCTCACCACTTAGATTGTTAAAGCTTAAGTTACCCCCTCTTTCATATCTAACTGCTTACCGCACACCATTTTTCCATTTAACATTTAAAATCTTCAGCATCACCATCAATTACTGGAGAGCCAAGAGCCTACATTCTGCCCCTCAGTAGTCATCTTGGGACTAGTGCTTCTGTTTTACTCCTGGTGAGAGAAGGAGTATAAGGACATTTTTCCTGAAGACTGCTGATCTCCAGAAAAACTAATAAATGCTTCATGGATACCAGATTGGAATTTGCTCTTTTATTTTGCTCCTAGTGAGAGAAGGAGCACAATGCACTGATTCCTGACTGTTTCTGATTGGGCAGTGAGTGTCTATGTTGGACCTTTCTGACTGGTCTGGTTGATATTCAAGGAATCTAACAGGAAAAAGGCTACAACAAGCCTATGGACCCTTACATCATCTGGGTCAAAAATGTGGATCACCAAACAGCCTGTGGCCTGCTTCTCATCTTGGGATTGGTGCTACTGTTTTGCTTCAGGTGAGAGAAGAAGAAAAGCATTGTTGTATCACAGCAGTGAGAAGCCATGGTAAGAACTGTACTAGTAGTAGCCATTCAGACAAATCCCTTCCTTTCATCATTCTTGACCAAGCTAATTCTTTCTTTTCAGCAAGTACTGCTTGATTTGCTGCTGCCTAACAAACTTCAGAACATCCTCCTAATCATTTCATCCATAAGTTATCAGAGTCTACTTATCAGTTTCTCCTCAAGTGTGTGGCAGAGGCCTGTATAGATGCAGACACTTGAGCTGGCATTTTTCCTTTAAAAGCAGCCTTAAAATTTCATGAATACCTAGTTGAACACAGGACACCTACTTTGCAGTGATAAGCACTGCTCCCAGAGTTGGAAACCAGATACTCCTGACATTACTTTGTATTCCCACTCCAACTGTCTAATCAATAAGAAAAAGGTCCTGCTGCCATGGATATAAACGTTTCTATTGTCTCTGTCACAACCTTGGTGGATATGGACATCCTCAGACAATGTACAAATTGCCTCATGTTTCCTGACAACCAGTCAATTCTCAAACAAACTGATATGGTATGTGAGAGACGTATTTACACACTATCACTGGAGCCAAAGCTCTTACAGCAGAGCACTCCTAATGTCAATCATGTTGCCAGTAGTACACATGCTGCATCCTTCATGGACAGTTCAAGGCAGAGAGACGTTCCCACATATGCTGAGGCACTTAAATATTATCTTCCTATACACCACAGACCTCCTAGCTAAAGTACACGTAACAAATACCCTGATCAGCCCCGAATACACTCTCTTTCAAATTAATACATACAGCCCCATCTCATGTAGCTTCTATTTCTAAACTATAAAGCAAGCCACCACACAATCCAACATTCTGGTCATTGTAGACTCCATTGTGAGACACACTGATGCCCCTCTTACCAGGCTGAGTAAGGAGAAAGTCACAATCAGTTGCTTATCAGGGGCCAGGATCTGACACATTAGACATGCACTCAGGTCATTGGACCACTAGTACCATATAACTCAGTCATAGTATATGTGGGAGTAAATGACCTGAGATGTATCTTCCTAGACTATATAAAGGAGTCACCATGGAGCTCTTGGAATATGTTTTTCAGGCTGGTATGAGCCTAGCATTGAATAGCATTTTACTTTCTGCAAGGATGATGCACGATACAAACAAAAGATGACTAACTTCAATAACTCGCTTTAGTTTCTTGTGTAATTCTAAGAGGGTGCAATATTTGCCAGCATTTAGGAGATGGTCAACAGACCATGCAGCTTTGCCTGGAATGGTCTGCACATCTCCCCTCTATGCTTTTAAATATTAGCTAAAACATTGTCTTCCCCCATAGTGCCTTTTTAGGAAATGCGAAACTGAAAGTACTTCTGACATAGCAAATCTAAACCAAGAAAATTTAAAGGTGTAAATGCTCAATGATAGGAATCTAAACAAAAAATCCATTCATTGCTAGCTCACCTCACCCTACAGAATGCTGACATTGGTGTGGTCACTAAGACATGGTTTAACGCCATGGAGAAGAAGCTGGAAGTAAAAGGCTATAATGCCTTCCACACATTTAGACCAGCTACAACACAGACAGGGACTAAAGGTGGGTGTGTTTTGAATTACATCAAAAATAGATATACCTCAAGGCTGTTCAAACAGAAGGATGCACCCGGGCTCCTCCATGTTCAAATCACCATAGGCAAAATCCAATACCACTTCCTTGCAAGCTATAGGTCCCCCTCTATTACCTAGGAAACTAATAACATGTATTTAAACTTATTGGAAACACTCACCATACAACTCAATACCATATTCATGGGTAAGTTTAATTACCTTACTATTAATTAGGAATCATATATGACATCAAATGAATAGGCACAGAGATGCCTGGATTTTGTAAACACAAGCTCCCTCATCCAGATTGTCAACACACTAACCAGGGGTGCAAACATACTTGATCTGTTCCTCACTAATAAGGGAGAGTGCTGCACACCCCTAGTGTAATGTCTTCTCTGGTAAGGTTAGACTGCAAAATGGTCTCCTTTGAAGTAAAAATAAAACCAGGAGCCCCAGCTAACCCCAGAATAATATAACTTCCTACTATTAAGTGATAAACTGGCAAAATTTGAAGCCCACATAAGCCCTGAGAGCACTGCTGTCTACGTGGAATTGTTCACAGAAACATTACACATGCATGTTAATAGCTGTATAGAGGCAGCTGTATCCAGCAGGAGGAAGTACAGAACTAACAAAAAACAAGCCACCCTGGTGGAATCACAATATCAATAGGCTGTATAACAGAAAGAAGAAAATCATGGCAAAAATTAGGAGGTACAGCAACCAGCTGGATGAAATCACTCTCATCAAACTAAGAAAACAACTCAGAGAATAAAATAAAATCTAACAAAACCAAAATTGATGTAAAGTTGGTCTCCCAAGCCAAGGACAACCTCAAGGCATTCTTTAGCTGTATCCGCAACCTCAAAGGCAATACACAATTGTGTGCAGAGCTCATTGTTCATGGAGCCACCTATACTGAGTCAGAAGATATATCAAACCTACTGTCCGACAGATTCGGATCTAGCTTTACTGCTTTCTCTTCCCCTCAGCCTTCCCTCAAGAAATACCATAAAATATAAATTTCCCTATTATAATTAGGAACATGTCCTTACTGCTGTCTCTAAGACCAAAACTGTTAAATCAATGAGCCCACACAAAATCCCAGGATGCCTTCTAAATAGCATGAAACATGGCCTATCAGGCCATCTGGAATTGCTATTTAATGGTAGCCTCCAAACAAGCTTAATATCTCACAAATGGAGAACAGCAACAGTAATCCCTCAGCACAAAGGTGGACCATCAACGGACACCGCAAACTACAGACATATAAGTCTCACTACTCTCATATGCAAAGCTATGGAAAGAGTTATCATGGAAATGATCAATAATGACATAGGAAACCTCTAGACACTGGATCAAACCCAATTTGTTTTTGTTAAGGGCAGATCATGCCAACTCAGCCTGGTGGACTTCTTTGAAAACATCACCAAAGCAATGGATGAGGGCAAAACAGTTTATACTGCCTACTTTGACCTGGCCAAGGCATTTGACATAATATCCAACCCGGGCATTATTGATAAACTCAGGAGGTTAGGTGTAAATCTTTATGTCACCTGGTGGATAGCCAGCTAGCTCACAGACAGGACTTAGGAAGTTAGAATGAGGAGTCCACCTCTACAAAAATGACAGTTATAAGTGGAATCCCTCAGGACTGGTTTTGGGTCTGCTCCTTTTTGGCATTTACTTCTCTGAAGTCAAGGCCAATGTCAATAGCCTGTGGCTGATTAAATTTGCAAATGAATGCAAATTAGTAGCAGTCATAGAATCCTGCACCAACAGAAATGTTATCCAGGAAGGACTGACACAGACAAACAGCTCATGTCAGTGCCAAAAACTAAAACTAAATGCTGAGAAATGCATAATAGTATCCTTTGGGAAGTCATCCACCCCTGGTAACTATCATATTGATAACATACCCCTAAGAGTTGACCCAGTAGTCAGGGTCTCGGGAACACACATATAGATAGTAATCTAGCCTTTGGCCATCATGTGTCTACAGAAGAAAGAAAATCATTCTTTTTTGTGCAACTTATAAACAAAGGTATGGCATCTAGGTCCAAGGCAGTCATTGTTCCACTGTATTTGGCATTCATCAGACCTATCATTAAGTACAATATCCCTCTGGTGTGCACCTAACCAGACACATCCAACAATTAGTACATCCACAGAGGTTCCTCAGTACAGGGTGTAAGTAGTAATGCCCTATGCAGAACGCTTCAAGGCCATATCCCTGCATTCTTTCTCCTACAAGCAGTTTGGAGATTTATGCCTGCTATGCAAAGGATTGTCAGGCTCCACCCAGATAGACCTCCTGTATATTCACACAAAAATAGCACCGGAATTACCCATTATTCAGATTTAAACCTTGCCTATGATATAAATAGTGTCTTGCGGGGGTAGTTACTCCCCTATACTATGATATAAATAGGACCTGCTGTAGGATCAGGCATGTATCCCAGAGACTACCCTCTCTCTGGAACAGGCTCCCCATCCATGTGAAGCAGAGTTCCTCCTTAACCCAATTCAAGTATAACTCGGACAAATGGATGGGAAACAGGAAATGATACCTGTACCTACTCAAGTTAAACATTTCCATCAGTACCAAGAGCAATGATGTAAATTTTCACCAGCAAATAAATAAAATGCGATGTATACTTAAGTTCATCATGCAGTACCTCCCCCACCTCTGGGAGAAGCTGTCTGTGCACATTAATCAGTGTGATACATCATTCTTCAAATAAGACCTGAATGATTGGTTCGGTAAACAAAAATTCAAGCCAGGATTGGTTAGCCAAACCCTAGCAGGGCAAGTGGATAAGAACAAAGGGTAGCTAATGTTAAGGTGTAAATGGCAGCAAAATTTAGTTGTCATGAAATTCCTATAATTCGTATAATTCGCATGAGACACAGCTGAGTTATTATTTAGTAGTATTAGTAAATCCACCTTCTACTAATCCAGCCTCTATTAAAACACCTTTATAGTTCCCTAAATGAAGGTCTGGTCCCATGAGATGGGAAGAAACTCAGGTTGCACCCATCTACAATAAAAGAAAAAATAAGCAGTTATACGTTGAGAAGTCACAAATCAGGGAACATAAGGTTCTTGGGGCAGACCAGAGAGCTTAATAATTGCCAGCAGAGATTCACAACAGGAAAATATTATTAGGATATGTTGATTATTTCTATGACACAGTGGCCATGGATGTGGCAGAAGAAAACCTGAAGATGTGAACTAGCATTATTTCAGCTTTGACTTATTCCCCCACTCGCTGTCAATGTTGTGTGAAGGCACATAAGGGGACATTCCACACCCATGAAACTATGTCAACCCTATGAGCGCACCTATCCCTGGAATACTAAAACATTAAGAAAAAAAGATCCTAATCTAAAGCACTCACCTGTTCAAAGCACAAGTAGGGTCTTTCTCACTCACCTGTTCAAAGCACAAGTAGGGTCTTTCTCACTCACCTGTTCAAAGCACAAGTAGGGTCTTTCTCACTCACCTGTTCAAAGCACAAGTAGGGTCTTTCTCACTCACCTGACAGTCTTACATTCATGCAGGAAGCATGAGGCATGACATTCTTTTATATTTAACACTTTCTGAACTTGTGTGAATGTGTTTGTGCAACTCAGGTATTGTTCAAACGTAATTCACTACCTGAAGACATTAGACGAATCCCAAGTTACTGTGGTTATACTAAGTAGGTGCCAGTAATAAAAGTTAATAGTCCAGTCAGGAATTCATCATAATTATCATATAAAAAATATATATTTTTTATATTAGGGGAGATGTCTGGTTAAGTGACTTGCACAGAGTCACACTGTAGGCAAATGGAAGTAGACAGAATTAAACCATGCACTCTTAACTACAGGAGACAGTTCATTAAGAGCTTGAAACCTTATCAGGCCAAAAAAAAAAATAGCTTGGGGCCTTAATCCTACATGCCATCTGCCTGACCTCTTCTTTTCTTAGAAAAATCCTTGAAGATTACAATCAGTCGATGTCAGTAATTACAGTTTTATTGTTCTCACTCTTCAGAATTTTTTTGACCATGCAAAACTTGCTATAGTTCTGTCAACTTTTAAAGTGTATTACAGGTGTTTGGCATGTGAGGGTCTGTTTACAAGCTGCATCCTGTAGTCAGAAGGACAGTGTTTGAATCCTCCCACACACATTTGCCTAGTGTGAACAAGTCACTCAGAATGTACCCTTGGTCACCTTTGGAAAGGGACAGTGTCTCCCATGGGTATACCTCTCACAAGTAGATAAGAAAAAAATCATGGTATTTATAAAGTCTGCTCCTCTTGAAGCCTTTGTAACCTCTGATTGGCTTTGTCAGGAATTTAAGAATTGTGCTGGCCTGTTCCTTGCAAAACTTCTGGAGTTATGGCAAACTGTTGTGGATTGCAGTCACTAAATAATGACAGATATATGAATTTCAAACTTTCTATCCTTCATAAAATGCTTGCTAATAAAAATTTCTGAATGTATTAAGGGAATATTTACAAACTGTTTCTGATTTTTTGTTCTTTATCTCCGCTACTTGAATTAAGTGGTTGGGAGGGCATTGGGGGGGGGGGGTGTAGTGAGTTGCACTGTATGGTTCTCACTGCAGTGAGCTGAAATACACTTCCCTGTCATTCATTCATTCATTCATTTTATCACTAGCATTCGTGAAAATGTATGAAACCGTATACAGAGCTAAAATTGATGGTCACATCTGTACGCATGTGTGCCTGTGTATGTGTCTTGCATCCAAAAGTGATTATGGTAAAGGAAGGAATCTGCTGTATTTAACAGGAGCTTCATCATATGAGAAACATTCTTTGATTACAATATCTGGTTTCCTTTTTTGTTAACTGTTGACAGTGTGTTTATTATTTGGCTGTGAATAAACTGTACAACATGAAGTCTATGACTTTAATGTCAGAATATTCATTATGAATGTATTTCTAATTTAACTTTTTTTCAGACTCAATGGTGTGAAATACATTGTACTGAGATACAACAGTTGCTTTGGTACTCATTGCAGATGAGTAAGTCTATGAACTGTTTAAGAGCTTCTGCATAGGACAGCATTTGATTCTCTCAGCCTTCATCTGGCAAGTGTGAGTCTGATTAAATCATTTCCCTAGACAGTGTTCATGGGCTCCCCAAAGTAGGCTGTCCAAAACTGTTGGCAAATGTATTACACATTTGTCTTTTTAATTCCTGTACAAACTTTTTTTAATGGATTGCCAGATGCATTGTTCAATAAATGTAAGTTTAAAAAGAAAATAAGTTTACTTCTGCTCTTGGTGTCTGCTTACAATGCAAGATTGTTCTGTTTTGTCCATAAAACGTCTGTTATTGCTTTTGTTCCTGTCAAAACATACAGTGCAGCTCCCTTTTGCCCTTTCAATGTCTTAGCTCAAGGATAAGAAAAAAAAAAAAGAAAAAAAATCAAGAACAGATTTTAAATACTTCTTTTTATATACTAAAATGTTGCTAGCATAGCAATCTTTGCATTAGGAAGCCTTTTCTGAAGGATACAAGTCTGAAAGTATTATGCCTGCAATGATTTAGTTCACACGGTCCATAACAATTTTCCAGTAAGCCATACATTTTACTAAAAACACACCAAAATACCTCCCAATTTTTTTGCACAAGAATTCTGGACAAAGCCAAAACTTAGGGGACAAAATGAGACCACTTTCAAACAGTATTTATATATTTGTTAATCAAGACAATCTGATGGACTATGTCCCTTTTTCACGGGTGACTTGGAAGTATTGTCTTGTTAAATAACTTGCTCAAAGTCGCACACGAGGCAAATGGAGGTGGAACTAATCAAATCCTGTATTCCTGACGGGCAAAAAGAAAATATTGGCATATACTGCTGGGAAGTATGTATATGTTG
>NC_056737.1:1469508327-1469510827 GCF_019279795.1 Protopterus annectens
ATTAGCAATTTGATTGTAGAACTCATGAGTTTTAATAGTGGATTAGCACTAGATTAGTATTTTGAGAATGTTAATAATAATGATAGGATTTCTTCTTGTAGTTATAGAAAACCATCTACATTTACTCCTGAGCTACATCCTATCATTGAAACTTTTGAAAAAGCTTGTGTTAATGATTTTTTTGCTTTGTATACACGTCAAGATTTTAAGTCTGAATTCCACAATTTAACTTATGTGGAAGTATCAGCTTTGAAGTCATTACAGGAAAATTAAACTATAGTGATCCGCCCAGCGGATAAAGGAGGAACAATTGTCTTACTTGATAGTGGTTTTTATAAGAGTAAAATGCATGAAATGCTATCTGATGTTGATACGTATAAGGTTATACATTTATTTGAGCTGAATAAAATTATTAATAATGTGCATGCTGAGTTGTATGACATGCTGATGTGCAATATTATAGAGAATGACCTTTATAAGTATTGTCTGATTGAAAAACTGTTAATACCTGTAATTAGAGGCCTTCCCAAAGTGCACAAACTTTAATAAATCCTCCTCTTAGGCCCATTGTATCAGGGAAAGGATGGCTCACTGAGAGCATTTCGATTTATATTGAAAAATAACTCAGGCCAATTGTTAATTCTACACTTTCCATCTTGAAGGATACTAAGCAGTTTTTAGAGTCTCTATTGGATTTTGCCCTGGACATTAACATGTTTACTGATACAGACATTATGGTGACCTTAGACATTCAGTCTTTGTTCACCAGTATACCTAATGATATAGGAATTGAATTTTTGAGACTATTTCTGTTAAGTAAAGGGGTGACTACTAGTAATGTGATGAGAATTACTATGTTAATGGAGGTGGTTTTGGAGAATAATGTGTTTCTTTATGATAATGAATATTATCTTCAAACTCTGGGAGTGGCCATGGGCATGTCATATGCTAATTTGGTATTAGCTTACTGGGAATCTATGTATATATTGACACACGATTTCTACTCTAGGTTCAATAAATATTACAAGCGGTTTGTAGATGATCTCTTTTTTGTTTGGAGTGGTGACTTAGCGATGTTAGAAGATTTTATAGTTTATATGAATAATACTACCACGTTTTTGAGGTTAACAGGTGTGAATTCATATGATCAGATAAACTTCTTAGATGTTACCCTCACAAAAAATAATGGGAGATTAGATACGGATATTTATAGGAAACCTTGTAGGAGGAATGCCTATTTACATCATGATAGTATGCATCCATCGCATGTACATAAAAATATTGTTAAGAATCAAGCCACACGATGCTCACGTTTGGTTAGTAATGATTCAGATTTTGAGGTAACACTAACACATTTACATCAGGATTTTACAGCTAGAGGTTATCACCATACGGACTTATTAGCTTTACAAAGAGTAGAACGTAATGGTGTGGCATTACCATACATTCGGGGTAATATGACAGAATTTGATGGACAGGAGAGGCCTCCTAAGAAGAGGAATAAGAGAATGGTTATTACTTACACCAATAAAAATAGAAGTATAACTGAAGTTATTAAGAAGAACTGGGGCATCCTGCAGTTAGATAATAGGTTAAAGGCCTTAGTAGGTCCAGGTCCTAGTTTCTGTTATAAGAATACTAGATCCCTAAAAAATATGCTCTGCTATGAGAGAAGTACACTTAATAAATCATTATCAATAAGAAAGGGTACATTCCCTTGCCGTAGCTGTAATCAATGCAACTTTATTAATAGCAGAGATGTTTTTATACATCCAGATTCTCATGTTTCTTACAGATTTAATCATTATGCTGACTGTAAGACAAGGAATTTAGTCTATTTAGCTACCTGCAAAAAAATGTAGTGTTTTTTATGTGGGTAAAACTAACAGGACTCTTAGGGAAAGGATTAGGGAGCATTTATATGCTATCAACAGGGAGAGCAAAAATAATGCTCTAGCTAGACATGTTTTGACGCATGGCACTACACACAGTTTTGAATTTATGGTTTTGGAACTTATATATACCACCATGAGATTAGGGAATGCTTTTAGTTTTACTGAAAGGGAAGAAGGGAAGTGGATTATTAGACTGCAAGCAGATTCAGGGCATGGCCTTAATGATAGGGTCAGTCTGAAACCCTTCCTTATTGATCGCCCTTTGATACATTAATGATTTTTGAAGAGAAGTTTTTTATGAGTAATAGTTTTGGCATTGGCCTTGTACGTTTATTTTATTGATACAAGTGCATTTTTAGATAATGGTTACACATATATGAATGTTTGAATATATTTTTTAATTGTATATTTTTTAATTGTTTGTTTTATATATATATATATATATATATATATATATATATATATATATATATATATATTTTTTTTTTATATACAAACTATTATATAAATGTTAGTATTTCTACACATGGGATGTATGTATATATATACATTTTTACTTAAGAATGTGTGTTTTATATTTATAAAAGTCCATTGATTTATACTGA
>NC_056737.1:1469515827-1469620827 GCF_019279795.1 Protopterus annectens
AGATGAAAACCTTTTACTTTTCTGCTTACCTTAAAGAAATCTGCTTCTTATCTCCTCCCACAAACTAGACAGACTTAATCACTTTTCTATCAAGAAATGGAAGCCAAATTTTTGATAACTGTCCCTAAACAATGACTTAAAAAATTAAAGTAAAAACAAAAATTCAAAGTAAAATAAACCACAATAGCATAAGAAGAAAAGAAAGATTGCAAGTATGTAAGCCTTCAGCAAAGAATTCAATAATACCTGATAGCCACACAACAACAGAAGCAGTATCACAGCATTGAAAGATAAAGACTTTTTCTGCTCTGATCAACTTATTTTATATAAAAATGCTACTTGTTAGATGTTCCCACAAAGCATAGGTTCATAGGTAAGATGTCTCTGTGGGCATTCCAGCTGTTCCTTGCATATGGACAGATACACACCAAGAGGGCATTATATTTAATGACTAGCCTAATGAAGGCTGAGTAAATTAAAGCAGCTACATTTGTAATCCCTCTGTTTATAAGTTATATATATATATATATATATATATATATATATATATATATATATATATATATATATATATCAGGACTTTCCTACAACAGTAGACACATGTTGGTCAAAAATTAGGTCATTGCCATAACAAGCTCCAAATTTTGAAAGAGATGGGTCAAGGCATGTTGTCAGTGTGGTAGTTTCCTGGGGTAGATGACTTCCCAAAGGAAACAATAATGTATTTTTGGTATTTAGTTTCAGACCATAATTTTAACAACAGCTATTTATTTGACACAAACCTTCCGGGAAGATGGCTAAGTCATTTTAAGATTCAGTCACTTCTCCTAGCTTCCAGTCATCTTCAAACTTACCCAGCCATAGCCATTGCTATTCTTTATTATTTCAGAGAAGTAGATGCAAAACAGGGGAAGTCCAGCATAGAACGGTGAAGGACTACACTGGTGACTGGTCTCTTTGTGGAGGTAACTTCCCCTATTTTGATTTTCTTCATCCTGTGAGCCAGTTGGCAATCCAGCAGGTGACACTGGCATTTATTCCCAGTGTATTTAGCTTTTCTACTAAATTTCAGCAGTGGATTATGTCAAAAGCTTTAGGCAGGTCAAGGTATGCAGTATGTACCATTTTACCTTCATCCATTGCTTTGCTGACCTTTTCAAAACCATCAAGTTGAGTAACCATTGCCCGCCCTTGCTGAATCCAAACAAAGATGGGCACACTGTTTGGAAGTTTCCTGTGTCTTGATTAGCTAAATCCATAATGAGTCTTTCCATGCCTTTGCAAATGAGACTTGTCAGACTTATGGGTCTGTAATTGCTTGGGTCTGTAGAAGGTCCTCCCTCATGGAGGAAAATAATTGTAGCTGTTCTCCATTCATTTAAAATCATTTAAATTAAAGTGGCTACATTTTATCAGTTTATAGTCAGAGAATGGAAAATAAATCTCTCTTAACTGGCCCTAACAAATAACTTATAAAGTTCCAAGAAAATACACATTTTTAAGTAACACACAGTTTTAAAATAAAATCAACAGCAACTAAGAGCAAACAAAAAAAAAGAATAACTATCAAAACATGCATACAACAGCAACAGATTCAGAGCATGTGCAGTTCTCTGAGAGCAGTACTTTCAAAAAAGTGATTTCTCCACAGTAAGAACATATCATGACAATGTTACCCTTCCTCCCTATATTATCATTGTCTAATATGGTGACTATATGCAATTTTGTTTCTTTTAGGATACCACAAGAATCTTAACAATATTGATGTTATTTCCTTAAGATAGCTTTTCTGAGGTATTAACGAAATAGCTTGTACTACATATAAAATTTTAGGAAGTAGTACCATTTTTATCAGTTGTAATCTATCTTTAAAATATATAAATAAGTTATTCCACCTGTTCACCAGAGTATTTATTGTATCAATAACCCTTCTGTAATTAATATTCAGTGTCTCCTATATATTTCCACCCAGCTCTATCCCCAGGTATTTTAATGTTGTGACTTGCTTGCCTTTGGTGTGATTCTTATCAATTTTTATTTTTTTGTTTATTCAATAACATATATTTTGATTTCTAGTTATTAAAATGAAGTCCTGAGATTGAGTAAAAGTTCTCTATCAATAAATCAATCTCCTCTAACACTTCTTTTGAGTCTGATAATGTAAGAGGCACATCATCAGCAAAGAGCATGATCTTGGAATTATATCGGTCATATATATCTATGCCTTTTATCTTTCGATTGTTCCATACTAATATAGGTAGTATCTCTACGGTCAATGCCAATAAAATGGGTGACATAGGACAACCTAGTTTAGTGCCTCTAGTAATTTGGATTGCCTCTGAAGTAAAGGGTCCTATTTTAACATGAGCTAAATTATTTTTTGTAAAACATTTTAATGAATGTAATAAAGGAGAGAGGAAAACAAAATACATCTAGAGTTTTAATTAAATAATCCCAATTTAAAGAATCAAATGATTTTTCTATATCCAGTCCAATTATCAAGGCTTCTGAATTTTCTTTATTTAAATAATCAATCAATGTCAGTATCCTTTTTATATTATTATGTTTGGTCTATTATGTATAAACCTAGTTTGGTCGTTATTATTTCAGATATTTCAGCTTTTATTCTATTTACCGTAGAAGACAAGAATATTTTATAATCATTATTCAGTAATGAAATTGGTCTATACAAACTACAATGACTAGAATCTTTATTTTCTTTTAAAATGAGGGTGATTAAAGAATATCCCCATGGAGGGGGGATTATTGCATGAGTTTGAATTTTAAGCATTGTTTTATGTAACAATGTGGTTATATTTGTAGGAAATAGTTTGTATATTTCTATAATTAAACCATCTATCCCTGGGGATTCACCAATTTTACTCTCTTTGATTTTCTCAGTAATTTATTTATGTGTAATGGGTTTTTGTAACTCCTGTTGTAAGTTTTCAGGGATTGTTTTTATATTAGGGAGTATAGTTTCTAAATTTAATTTGTCCGTTATAGTTTTTGTTTTTATAATGTCTTGTGTAATGATACTTAAAAACATCCAATATATCCATCATTTCTGAAACGTTCTTACCTTTCCCTTCATGTAAGATGCTAACAATAGCATTAGCTTTAGATTGCATAATGATTTTAACAGATATATTATGTAGGTGTTTTGGAGAACTACCATAAGAGTTTATTTTTAATCTCTCCATGGTTAAATTAGTTTTATGGTTTAATATTTCATATGTTTTATTTAAATCTTCTATTATCTTTTTGTTCCTAATCAAATTGAAGTCCTTTTTTGATTTGTATAATAAGAGGTGGTTTTAGTTCTTATAATTCTGATTCCCATTCTTTAAGTTTATTTTTATACCATCTAATTGTTCTACCATATATATAAGATTTTAATGAATCCCAGACCATTACTATCTTCACTTATGGCTTGCAGTTTAAATTTAAAAAGAAATGAAGTTCACTAATTAACCATTGCTTGAATTCTTTAATGTTTGTGATATATGAGGGAATTCTAGAGATAAGTGTTAATGGTATAAAATGGGTCTGTATTGCAAGACCGAAGACGCATTCTTTTGAATGCATCTTGGTTGAACATAAAAGGCTGAAAACACAAAATATCAAAGTGGCTGTTAAGCGAATTCTTTCCCTGGGAAAGAATTTGCTTGGCTGTTTCAGTACTTTGCCATTTTTGGCACTGTAGTGAGGTCTTGGAGTTGGTATATTTAAGTAGGGGAAGTGGGGGTGCAGCCCCCCCATCAGGGGGTGTGGGGATGTAAATCTCGCCACTTAATGTAATGTTTGAAACTGTTATTTATTTATTTATTGGAACAGCGAAAAAATCGCTGTTCTGACACTTTGACATTATAAGCTTTCCCATACATAGGGTCGATTAATCACCGTTCACATTTTTAAGTGTTCGGTGATCTAATATATACCCTTTAAAATCTATTTGCATTTTTAGGACAAGGGAATTGTGATATGATAAAGGACATGGGATTATTGAGAAGGATGTGATTTTTGTATAAAGATCCTGAGAAACATATAATTTGTCTAGTCTGGTTTGCGTGCCAAATCTATAATCTTGATGAGAAAATAGTAATGAGTTGATATCTATAGTGTTGTAAGTATCTTTCAATTTTAAAGCCTCAGTCCATCTTTTTAATAGATTTGCACTAGATGTTAAGCATGGCGATTTTTTTGTTAGTGGTTTCAGATGTGTCAGTAATACAATTAAAAACCCCACCTATTATTAAATTTCCTTCAGATGTATTTATAATAAGATCTAGGTGTTTTTTAACTGTTCCCACCCTAATACCAGGAAACCAGATTAGGCTTACTAGTGTCCACATCCTGTTATTAAACCTTAAGATGACAGTAGCTATAAGACCGTCATTATCTACATATCTGTGTAGAATTTCAGGACTTAAGGAATTCTTTTTCCATAAGATTGTTACCTCTCTGTTCTTTGATTTAAATGTGGAGCAGACCAGGGTCATATATTCACTTGGGTTCCATATATATTTATCATTTTTTTTAAGTGTGTTTCCTGTAAGAGTATTACTTGAGCTCTGTTTAATTTTAGATATTTTAGTAGATTAGATCTTTTATTTGGGTTATAGCCATTAGTGTTTAAAGATAATAAAGTAAGATCCATATCAAGTTATCTTTGAAGAAGAGTTTGATATATTGTTATATTTACATGGAATTGTCCCCTCCTGTAGTATTGATTTATTATTAAGTTGTAGACAATCATCTATTTCGGTCAACAATATTTGCTCTAAAGTAATCAGCAAGAAAAGGCTTAAGTCAGGCTTACAAAAACTAACTAAAGTTATAAAATCTAAAATGTTTACTGAAATTAAACTCGTGTGGTTTTTAAACCCTACCTAACATGGAATGAAATACATTCCTAGTCCAAAAGATAGATAAGTCTGGTGGTCTATCTAACTTTCTTTCCCATTTCATCTGAGCTTCATATATAGTTTGTAAGTGTTAAAGGAGAATATTTTAAAATACAATGATTATGATGTTATAACATTCAGCTGTCGGGGCTCAATATTTCTTCATAACTTAATGTATGTATCCTTACCATCTATACATACATAACATATGTATCTGAGTTATGTTAATTATTAAGCTCTTTCAGCTTTGGAGAATCCCCATTTCGTTTCATATTAAATATAAATAGTAGCTGATAAACAATAGCAATATGTGAATCTATACATATTTACACAACATTTTGGTTTAGTTTCTCACACCAGTCTTTCACCACATCCTTTTATAACACAGAAAATTATTTAAACCTGTATTTGCAAAGGCTTGCAACAAGTGACATATATTGTTAGTGTTATTCACATCATATAACAGACAGTCATAAAATGTCAATAATATTGCTCAGTAAATTTAGAATATGTTTAAATCATCTTAAAACATGTCTATAAGGCTTTACTCTTAATATGGTTAAATTAGTAAATTATAGATAGATTATAGAAGAAACTTTCAAATCAGATATTTATACAGATATGAGCAAAGTAGTGTGAAGCACAACAGTTCAATATTATAGATGTATACCAAGTATGATTTGCAGTGAGCTTCTTGTTTAATTAACTATGTTGTTATGCTTAAATAAATTATAAGTTTCTAACTGCTTTAGCATTTATCCTCTTATTTGTGGAACATAAATTATTCAAAAGGATATCTAAATATATTTCCCAAACACATAATATGGTCATACTTCCTTAATTCCATGAGTAAGTTGACAACCAGTTATAGCTTTCTCTACTTATTGCTATAGCAACACTAAACAGAAACAGCAGTTACAGATAGAGAGCTGTTAACTGGCTATCCAGATCGCGAGTCTTACAAACTGTGAAAATCTTCACCTTTAAGCAATCTCGAGCTACAATGTCCCCACTTAACCGCTTTCCAGCTCAAAATCACTCTATTAAACTTTTCCCCATCCCTCCCTCCCTCTCTTCAGTGTTCTTAATGCAAATATCATCCGAGAATCATCACGCCGAGTTCCATGTATACATAACAACAAGCAAGCGTTCCTTCATTCAAGTCCCAGACATTCTGACAAATCATAATAGACAAGTAAGCACCACATTATAAGTCAAAGCCATCCAAAAGTCATCATTCACCATCACTATGCAACCACATCCCATGCTGTTACTGTAACCCCACTACAAATCCGTTATTCAGTTACGATGTGGTCACCCATTACTGGCAGCACTACTCGCACTGCACAAAGTTGCAAAATTAATGCCTGCAGTTCTTCACTCAGTTAAACCAGTCTTACCTGTGTGGTTACATTCTTGAAGTTCATTACATAACATACAGTTCTGTATCAATCATATCAATATTCACAAATGACATATAATTAATTACAAAATTCCAGATAGGTGGACTGACAGTGTCACACATGCCAATCCAATAATGTAGCCCAACAAAACTGGGTTGGTAGTGTGCATAATTTAAAACCTGTAGCACAGTAAGTAATGATACATTTTAAATTATCTGATCTATTTTTCATCCCATCCAGTCTGACAATTTCCTGTACACAAATGTACTGAAAGCCATAAAACTGAATAGAACATGTTGAAATATGTAAATTCTGAAACAAGAACATATCAAAATCAAACTAAAGAAAACTTAAATGTAAATTGTACATAGACTCCATATACAACGTACTTTAAAACACCTGTAAGCACAACTAAAAATGAGGCTAGCATGTTTGTTGCAGGTGAACGTGAGCAACTGCAGCTTTCTACATTTGTATTGTAGCTGATGTTTTGATTTTTGCATATTCAAGTTTGCTCTGATTTAAAGTTTTTACTGTATTAAAAAAAATAAGCTTTTCATTACCAAACAGTGCAGATCACAAATGATTTCATGAATGAAATGCTACTCAACTTGCTGGTTTATTTTTCCTGAACACCATGATTGCTACATCACAGCATTATTATTTCTGTTAATGTTACCTTAGTTTAAGTCTGCTTACAATGTTATTCCTGTCAGTGAAACATGCATGCTGGCTGTCTTGTAGCTGGGGGTATAACTGAAAATGAGTCAAATTATGACATCTGTAAATCTTGAGGGGAAAATGCTTCTGAATATTTCAACAGTCTGAGACAATAGCAGCTTAAGCTGCATATTAATGGTGATAACACGGTTGAACAGCTGACTTACTGATAAATGTGCAAACTAGTAAACAATAGCAAATAAGTAACTAAGTAAGTTGAACTTCAGGTGTTGATAGTGCAAAAGGAATGTCCTTCACAATTTGGGCATACAGGTTATAGGTGTATACATATATCTATACAAAGAAAGTTTGTTACTCACCGCACTCAATACTTTTAGTTCTTAGTGATTATCTTTGATTCTTACTGGATAGATCTATGCGGAGAAGTCATATTCCTTCAGAATTAAGTTCTGTAGCCTTAGTCCTCTAACCTAAAATCTCTCCTGTCATTTGTACTTTTGATGGGTGTCTTATCTGTTTACAGTTTACTTTGACACATTATAGTTATGAAGTTAACATAGGATGTTTAAAGCCAATGGCGATGTTACAATTCATCTGTCAGGAATCCATTGCACAATCTGATCATGGTTATCCCTCCACATCATTGCCATCTTTAACAAAATTTCTACGGATGATAGGCAAAAGTACAGGATATTACTGAGCAGAGCAAGTCGGTAACCTCGCCATCATTACACTCTTTGACAGTAACAATATTATTCTTTAGTCTGTTTAATAACTCATTATATATTTAGAATTGTAAACTGAATTTTATATACTAGTTATGAAGACCATAGGGTATCACAGTACTGAGTCACAATGTTATAACACTTTTTTAAAGCTGAATATTACTAAAGGTGATGTGTCTCATGTTACTGATTTACAATTCATTTATATAGGACTGCCTTCTTAAAATTACTAATCTGTCTATTCCAGAGATGCACTCACTTCAAAAGAGATTCATAGGGTCATAGGAGACTACTAGGCTAATGGCTTAAGAGCTCTTACAAGCTATTTTACCCAATATATGGCCCCTGGGGGTAAAATGATGGCATAGGCTTGTGCCTATTTTTGAGTGTTTTGCAGATTGCCCCTTTCCGTAAGGGACATAGGGACTAGGTCAGGTATGAATTTGTGATTTTCCATCTGTCAATCCAAATTTTATTTGAATAGGGCCAGGGAAAGATTTGTCTAAACATGAACAGGAAGCCTCTTCTAATGAATGGGTAATCTCTGAGACACAAATCTGTCTCTCCAACATGTTTTATTTGAATGGCTGACAAAGTTTAGAACCCTAGACCTGGTGAGCCTCATGCCATTTACCTTGCAGATGTGTAGCAACTCCATCAGGGTTGGATTTGTGAGTGCCTTGTAAGGTCATTCACAGGCCTCCCCTTAATGGTCTATAAAAGATAGAATAAAGGGATAAGACTTATAGTCTATCTTCATAAGACATGTTGTTTATAACCTGTATTTTCTTTGTGAGCTACCTATGAGGTCACTCTGGCTGCTGTAAGTGCCTAGTCAAGTACATGACAAATGGTGCATTGTACTGATTATTGGTCTAATGAGGGTTGAGTGCAATGGGACTATAATTTTCTTGGATCTGGATGCCATACCTTTACTTATAAGTTGTACCACATACAAGGACTTCCTCATCACTGTGGAAACATGGTGGTCAAAGTTCAGGCTACTATCTATTTGTGTACCAGATCTGTCACCTCTGAGTCTAGTCTTAGGGTTGTGTGTTGATGTTGCAATTTGCACAGGTATTTGACTTCTCAAAGGGTACGATAATGCATTTTTTGTTCTGCATTTAGTTTTAGTCCATGGTTCTGGTACCAACCATTTGTCTGATCTAGACCCTACTGAAGGATATCTACATCATTAAGGGATTCAGTGATTGCCTGCAGCTTGCAGCTGTCAGCAAACATTTATCTTCTAGAGGCCTTGCACATTAACCTTGACTTCTGAGAAGTATATTCCGATCAGGACTGGTCCCAACACTGAGACCTGTGGCACACCACTAGTAGCTGCCTCTTACTGAATATGAATTCACCCACTTTAACCCCAGGTGCCCTGTCATGAGCCAACTAGCTATTCATCTGGTGATGTAGGTATTTATGCCTAATTTTGTATGTTTATTTATAATACCTGAGTGTGGAATTGTCAAATGCCTCAGTCAGGTCAGAGTAGGTGGTACATACAGTTTTACTCTCATTCGTGGCTTTAGTGACTTTCTTAAAGAAATCCACCAGATTCACTATGCATGACTTGCCTTTGACAAATCTGAATTGGGTTAGACCCATTGTTTGGAGGTTTCATATGATATCATTTATCAGGTCCATGATTAATCTTTCCATGGCTTTACTTATAAGACTAGTCATACTTATGGGTCTATAATTTTGCTGGTCAGTAGATAATCCACCGTTATGCAGAGGAATCACTATTGATGTCCTGCACTCTATCGTACCAAAGCCAGTCAGGAGGCTATGGTTAAACAGAGATTCTAATGAGCCCGATAAGTTTTGATTTAAGCTGTTTAAAAGGCACCCGGTATATCATTAGGGCCTAATGAAAGTGTGTTTTTAGCTTTAAAGAGTGTAGTGACAACCTGTTCCTTGGTGATAACTGGCAGTGAAGTGGTAGAGATTATTTCTTGGGGGAGAACAGGGGTGATATGGAGGTGAAATTTGAGCTAAATATGTTGGCCAGCAGATTTGCTATATCTTCTGACTGAGTATAGGTGATGTCGTCTACAAGTCATTCCACCATTTTGTTGTGTTGCCCTTAAGACTGCAGACATAACTGAATAATGCCTTATAGTTATCCTTAGATTTTAAGGCTTTTTTAAACTCAAATTCTGCTTTAGAGACTTGACTAGTTCTCTTACTCACTTGTTTAGACTAATGAGGGACTCTTTGCTCTGTTGTGCATAACCCTTCTTGATACTCAAATGGATTTTCTTTCTTTTGTTGTACAAACTATTAATACCAGGGGTCCTTCATGTTGGCTTGTTTTTGTGGTTTAACCTGGGTTTATTTCAGTCTGGTGCTGCCATTTCTATGCAGTTGTTTATATGGTCATATATGGCTTTTGTGTATGTCTCTGCATAAGTTTATATGTTTATGGATTTGGGAGAGCTTGGAAACTAGCTGTGCTGTTCCCTAATAGGGGGTATTTTACCTTAGAAAAGTTCTTAAAGTCTTTGCGGTGGGAGGGGGACTAATTTTACCTTTATTTCAAGGTGACCACTTCCTGATCTGATCTTACCAGTGAAGACATCAGACTAGGTGGGTGCAGTACTCGCCCACATTTGTGAGTACCAGATCTAGGATATTTATTCCCCTATAGGGAATGCTGCATAGCTGCTCCAGTGCATTTGAATTTACAAAGACAAGAAAACTTTGGGCCTGCATGTTAGTGGCTGTTGTGCTTTCAAATTAATGGAGGGATAGTTAAAATCACTTATGATTATGGTATCGGGCTGGATGGTGAGTGATTCTAGTAACTTCAGGTATGATGTATAGGTTTCCTCATTTCCTTGTTCATGGTGGAGGACCTGTAGCTAGCAAGAATATAGTAATGGATTTTCCCATGGTTAGTTGGATATGTAGGTAGATACACCTCCACATTTTGCTCTTTCATGTTCAGCGGGTGGTTGGAACATATGAAAGGCATTATAGCCACGCACTGCTGGAGTGCTTTCTGTGACTCTGAATCATGTTTCAGTAAGTGCACAGATGTCAGCATTCTCCAGGGTGAGGACAGCTTATAGGGAGTGCAAGTTCTTGTTGAGACTCTTAGCATTGAGCAGGAACACCTATAGCTTGTCCTGAGTAGCTTTACTTTTGTTGGAATGTTTGTTTGGCAATTCCAAATAAAGGAAATATAGGCACTGATAATGTTTTGGACAATATCCAAAAGCCTTGAGGTGACAGGTGAAGATCATCACTAGCAAAGTGGGCTGGCCTGTCAAACATATCACAGGCTGACAAGTACTCAACCTCATTGGAATGACACTAGAAGCTAACAGACATTAAAGTTGATCATTTTCTGCTGTTACTGTGGCATCATCCTTGGAGATGTTAGAATGCTGGTCAGTGCTAGGCTCATACCAGTCAGTGACTCACATTTTGAGAGCTCAATCATGTCTCTCTCCATATAGTCCAAGAGGGTACATCTCAGGTCTTTCACAGCCACATGGACTATGACTGATTCATACCTGTACTTAGGGGAAGTGACCTGAGTGCTTGTATGATCTTGTGGATCCTGACCCCTGACAGCCCACTAAATGAGCCATTATGTGTGAATATATCAGATAATCTATAAGAGAGATTCATTTTCTATGCTCACATTTTGACCAACACATTTAACAAAAAAACAGCCAAGTCCATGAAAGTACATCATTTAAGAATTGGGAGATTAATCTATTCATCATATAAATATATGGTAGAAAAAGAGGATTACTCCTATAATGACACATTGAGATACTTCTATTCTAAAATTAGAATGAACATTGATCAACATACATCAACATCTGGAAAAATAAATGCCTCCACTTCAAAAAAGAGTTTATCTCCTCTTTGTCAAAAAAAAGCATACAGCTGACCAAAGCCATTCTTCTGATTTTTCAGCACTCAAATATGTGTGGACGAATTCTTGTGATGTATTTTAGATGATGTCTAAATGAGGTAAATGTGATGAGGTTTGTAATGTGTAAGGCTGAATAGTGACAAGAAGGACTAACCATAATTTTGATTGTCAAAAGTCTGACATGAAAAGGAAGGTGGAATATTTCCACTTATTAAGTAAGTGTAATCTCAGTTGATTTCAACATGTGACATAATATTTTCCAGTAGAAAAAATTAAACATGTACTTGATGGGGCAAAACACCTCTAAGAAATCATAGAAAGGTTTATTCCACAAACTGATACTATTTTGGTAAGGCTTATGGTCAACCCTGAGACAATGTAAACTGTCAAGAAATGGCTAATAATCAAAAAGGGCTACATCCATGTCCAAAAAAGAAATAAATAGATTTTGTCTGAAAAAATGATGAAGTCAGTCTCTCTACTACATAATTAATAGTTACAATATTGTTTTCCTTAATGACGTGCAGGATTATATAACCATCATATTAGTGGGAAAAGTAATCATCCCTGTCTTGCTCCTCTTCCAAGGTACATGTCTACTCCACTACTACATTTACAGTCACTGAGCCTATATCTCCAAAGAACATAGTTTCATTTTATTGAAAAAAAAATCTTAAAGGACAGTGACTCACACAGTAGCCATGTGGTATTGTTATCTGAATATCCTATCTTCGGTAGACTGAGTAAAATGATGTAAATGGAGTTTGGACCTATATTGTTTATAAAACTCATCTGAGCCTGATGAATAACATATGGAGTCTTGTGTGTGTGTGTGTGTGTGTGTGTGTGTGTGTGTGTGTGTGTGTTTGTGTGATAGGTTTACTAACACATTTCTGAAAATCACTCAGTCGAGTGTTTACTTAATGGAGAAAAAAAAACACTGAAAATTAAAACATCAGCTAGGCAAAATGATGTACTGTCGACACATCATTGTCGACACTAGCCAATGTACGTTGAAGTTCATTGATTTCCAACTAATTTTTTTCAGGAGGGCAAGCCCCCCTGTGCCCCTCATACCCCCTGTTACTTATACATACAAATTTTGAGATCGCACTACAGTCAGAAAAGGGCACATTTCCTGATCCCCACTGTTATGCAATCTCTATGCAGAATGTTGACCTTACAACCACAATAGCATTCACTGTTATGGAGTCAACCATTTTTGGTTTGACGTTATGTGAACTGGAAAACACCCTAAATGGTGATTCTAAACCATGTATAAATATATATATATATATATATATATATATATATATATATATATATATATATAGTTATAGAGATAAATAGATAAAATGAGATGACATGTTGGCAGAATCTAACAACCATTGCACAAGAACAAAGCACTCCTGTCACATACTCTGTTAAGTGCATGTTATCCCACTTCATTAGGGAGTTACCAAGTTCTTATACATACGATGTGGAAGAAATACAGAGAATTTGGATTTAGGAGTCATCACAAGGAGAAGAAAAAAAAGTAATACCTGTAGAAATGTTTTATTAGGCTGCATCTCTCTGCTCCCAATCCTCCATATACTTCTCTTTATAGTGTGACATAATCACCTGATTCGGCAAAAATAACTTGTGTCATGTTTGGCACAGACCTGCATAGTACGTATATACATAGTATTCAGTTCATTGGAAATATGCATTTGTTCTGAAGATGATACTTTCTCTAAGTACCAGAATAAGCATCAGTCGAAATAAATGAATGGAACTTACCCAAATCTAGGATCCAGTGCTATTGCCCTGGGATGTTCCATGGATCCAGCTATCAATGTTGTTCTCATTGTTCCATCTAATTTAGCGACTTCTATTTGGTCGAGGTTACTGTCAATCCAATAAATGTTGTTTGCAATCCAGTCTACAGCTAAGCCTTCAGGTGTTGCGAGCCCATGCTGGATGATAATTTCATTACCCATTACACCTGAAAAGTCACGTAAACAGGGAAACTGAGTATAATGAATCAATATAAAGTATGCGCACCACAAGCATTATTGAAATATTAGCACAACAAATGCATAGCTGTAGAATATTTTTCTTTCAGTCAGGCATATTTAAGTAACTCTCCATGTACAATATTACACATTTAGAATGAATAAGGTTGTTACGTTGTTAAGCTTTAACCATTATTTCAAATTTTGTAAAAACACAGACATGAGCTCCTGTGTACAGAATTCTGAAGTTAAAACCTGTTGATGAAGGAAGCAATTAATATTGTGTAATGTCCTTAATCGATCGATAACTAAGAAGTCTCACACATATGGAAAAGGAGGATGCAAAAATAGCACAGCATAAACATTATCAGATGTCCATAGTCTTTTCAAGGCAATAACTAAGCCATAGTGCATTGTCACTTCTGAACAACATCCTTTCAAAGTATAAAAGCACATATTGATCAAAATAGTACAAACTATAATGGCATCATATGAAGTATGGAAATGTAACACTGTTTTACCATCTTCCATGCCATCTAAGCATTAAAAAAATTTCATTTATTAAGGTTGTTCAGTCATTTCTCTTTTGAAAGTATTCTTTCACCATTGCTGTATTTTTGCAGAGTTATTAAAATGTAATGAAGATTTGTTTCCTGTATCTTATTTCACAATTACTACCAGTAAAAAAGTAATATGATCATTTAGTAAATCACAATTTTTGTATATTCAGTCAATCAAATTATGGATTCATACATTATAGGTTAGCTTTGTGAAACCAAACCATTTAAAATAGCACTTAACTGGACAACTGTTTAGCAAATGCTGCTTGACAGAGAAAACAAGTAAAATGAAGCTCTGTGAATGAGCAAGTGTCAAGCAAAAACTATTCAAGGTGTTGGGTGACCACCTACACACATATCTGGCAGAGTTTTGGGCCTTGTACAGCTCTGATGTAAATGTGTTGTTAGAGACTGAAAAGAATGGCTTAAGGGTGCAGAGCAGTGCAGAAACTAAAGACAACAGAAAATAACTACTGCACCAGAACTTACACACCAAAAATGTATTAAAAAAAAGAAACACACATAGACGTATGCACTTTCACAACCATTCTGGTTGCTTCATCAGACAAATGATTATCTAACAGACCCATAATATAGCAAGTGTAGAGCATCATCTGACATACATTAATTGAAAATTAATTGTATGCCATAAGTAAGAACAATAAAAAATAAAAACGTTAAAAATACATATTCCTGTCTAAAGCTATGAAACATTATTAAAATCAATGTAATATATGATGTATAATATATAATATATAAATATTTTTTTAAAAATGCAGTCTATGTTAAATATATATATATATATATATATATATATATATATATCTCAGTATAAATAGTACAAATACAAATAAAAATACATATATATCTCTGTATGTATCTATATAAATATCTTAGTATATAAATATCTCTATGAAAAAATTAATATTAAAGCAAGCAGAGTTGCAAATCTGTCAATACTAAATAAATGGAATGAGCATGCATCTAAGAAAGAGACATATGAGAAAAACTGCCAATTTCAGTGTTTAAGTAGACGAGATTTGAGGAAAGGTTTTAAGGATGCCACACCATTCAGACCAGGGTATTTCTCTGCATGAAGTGACAAAATCCATTTCTATTCAATTCTCTGAGTCTCTATGTTGCTTCCTCTTATCCCTATATGGACCACTTCAATCATAAGGAACTTGAAACTATGTGTACAATCTGTCTTTTTGATGTGTTTTGCTAAGGCATTAGTTTCTTTATAATTATTGATATCTCAAATCTGCTCAAGTATCCTATCTTTGAGCATCCTGTTAGTCTTGCCTACATAAAATGCGTAACATTTCTGACAGAAAGAAAAGTAGACAATGTTGATGGTTCAGCAATCAGCATAGCTAGAACTAGTAATAGTAAACTTTCTTGTAGGATGAGTAAAAGTTCTGTGTGTAAATAAATGTTTACAAGCAGAACATCTTCTGCATGGAAATGTGCCTAGTCGGGTTAAACTAAAGCATTTATTCATATTCATCTAGTTGCACAGATATTTTTTCAAGGACCGATTATTTTTAAAAGAAAAAGTGGGGTTGTTTCCAATCTTATCTAACAGCTCAGGTACGTCCAGTAAAATATGCCAATTTTTCTTGATAATAGAAGTGAATTCATTAATATCACTTGAATATTCAAACATTGCTCTGAACTTGTTATCAGTTTGTCTACCCCTGCTAGCATCATTGTGGTGAGAATTTAAGTACTGTTTGCTTCTATCATTTCTATGTGTCCATGCTCTCTTATAGTTGTGTCAATTTTCTGTTTGGAATAACCTCTCTCTAGAAATTCTTGAGCCATGGCTTCAAGAGCCTTATGTGCATCATCGTCTTTGTTGTGTAACCGTAAGACCCTGTAAATTTGTCCCTTCAACACATTCTTAGGTTTATGTCTTGGATGCATACTTGATTTGTGTAGCAGGGCATTTTTTTCTAGTAGGTTTTTTATATATGCTACTAGTGACATCATTCAACTCTGATTTAATAACTTTAACATCTAAGAAGTCAATTTCACTAGATGAGTACTGATAAGTAAATCTCAGAAAATCGGTGGTAGTATGCAAATAGTGAACAAAGCTTTCTATCTCACTTACATGTCCTTTCCATAACAAAAAAATATCACCCACAAATCTGACATACCACAAAGTGAGGATTGACATCAGAGAAAAGAAATTGTTGCTCCCAACAGGCTAGGTCTAAGCTGGCGTAGCTGTTGGCACAGGCAGTGCCCATTGTGACGCCAACTTTCTGGAGATAAAATTCATTATCAAACACAAATATATTGCTTTCCAAAATAATCTCAAGTAAACTGCAATTTAGTTGCACCTTGCTATTATCAAAATATCTATTTATATTGAGGAACTCCCTAATCATATCTATGCCCCATATGTTTGGAATATAATTACAGCATGTTGGGAAAAGGCAAGTGTGTAATATATAGTGACCATGGATTACAAAGAAATATCTCACTGCATAGTGTGCATGTGTTGAAAACGTGCATTACAAAATGACCAATTAAAAATCTACATGACTAATTTGATGCATATGTAGTTTGTTGTTTTATTCATAGGATAATTCCCATTGGAAGATATCCTTGTAGTGGTTCCATTGCTAGAGGATTCATGGAGAGCAGAGAGGGAAAGAGCAAAACTTCTTAGCTTACTTTCTCCAGGGGAGAAGGGAGACATTTCTGTCTGTGATTAAGCACTCTCCCAGTCATGGTGGTGGGGGGGGGGGGCATGTTATGATTATAAGATATATTACTATCTGGAATCACCATTATGGACTGTTCTTGTGGTCGCCTACAAATATGAACTGCTTACAGCTTAATCCACTTAGGACATTCCAAAAAATAAATCCATAAGTAAGTAAAATACAACACATACATGACAGCACATATGATGATGCTGATGTAGGTTTTGTTCCAAGTGTCTTTGTCCCCTTCCTCCCCAGCTATGATTCTAACAGTAAAGTCCAAAAGAATTTGCAGATTCATCTCCAGCGTATCTAGGGAATGCATGACTATTTAATTTCAAACTCCATCACTAAAATAAACTTACTGCAACCACACTTTCCAGTGTTTGTCCCTAAAGTCTGAGAATTCATTCTCTCATTCATTCTCACATCTATCAGTAGTCCAACTCATAGCCTATATTAGTAAATGCCTCAAAATGTACCTTTTAAAAGTGATACAAAATGACATTCCAGTAACTTAAATACTAGAGATCTAAGTTAACATCCGCCTCAAAATACCACAGTCTTGAATGAAAGGAGCTTTTTTTTTTTCTCTAAAAATGAGTCAATAACTTTCTTTAGCCATGCAAATACTTCTCCATCATGCTTAATTAACTCCTTCTTGGTTTTCTTTCTTCTTCCATTTCCACCGCCTATTTCTACAAAACTAATGATAGGTTTCAGGCTCATACATAGCACTATGTTAGCTGTCTGCAGGGGTACACTTTGATTTATCAAAGTTTCAAAACATCGAAACCCATATGGCCGAGATCATATGATCAAAGTTTTGAAACTGTGAACACTTTGAACTGGGATCACCATCCAGAGCAAAACGGGAGATTTACCACTTCCTTCACTGTAATACGATCTTGGAGTTTGTATATTTAATCAGCAGTGGATGTGGGGGTGTGGGGGGGAGCCCCCCTGCAAAAATGTAAAGGTAACTTTTTTTTGCTTACTTTAAGCGTTTTTATTGTATTTTTGAAGTTTCCAAACTTCAATCGTATGGTCTCTGCCATGTGTTTCGAAGTTTTGAAACTTTGATAAATCAAAGTGGACCCATCTGCAGACATATTCAAAAATTCCCACCAGTCTCAAGAAAGACAGTGTGATACAGACTTGTGGAAAATTTTAGGCTGCCCATTCAAATATCTAGTTATACCATGAAGGTGGTAATGGTGTTACTCTGTATGACCATATAGCAAAATTTTACTTCAGAGGTGCAGGATATATTGCGATACGGATCTATCATTCCATCATGTCTTATTTGCTTGGTGAAGAAGATTTAGTTCCTTAAATATGATTTTTTATGAAACAGCCAAAACCAATTGTAGACTTCGCACCTAAGATCCGGCTTCAAAACAGGATCCAACTACAAAGACAATGATCTGGACCAACAAGCTGATAAAATCAATATTTAATAAAACAAAACAGAGCAGTAGGTGAGCACTTTCAGGTTAAAAAATTCTTCTTCAGACAACATACAAATCATTGACTTTGTTGTTAAATATGATCTTTGAGAAGCATTTGTCTGTGAAGGAATAGAAAATCGAATAGGGTTAGAACCTTTATTGCACTAAAGGCTAGACATTGATGAAATATGACCAAAGAGGAATTAGGAATTCTTTGTATCTAAAGCAGTTGTCTTTGGAAATTAGATATGCCAGATGGAAGGCTTTCTTAACTATTGCAGTGACATGATTGTCAAAATATAAATAATTATCAACAAGCATGCTTAGGTCTCTTATGGCAATGTCTAACTGAAAGGGTGTGTCATTTCTATGGTACTTGTAAATGTTATGATTCAAACTGTAAACCATCTTCTCATTCAAAAGGATATATTGATGTTCTTGCTCTACAAATGGATTTTCTTTTCTTTTGTGGGGGGATCTTTTCCTTTGGATAATGTACAGGTAATTTCCTTCATGTATATCACTGACCTATAACTAGGTAAATTATTTTATTGTTAGTAACTTGCTGAATGCAGCTATTTTTTGTATTGTTTCTAAGTAGATCCTGACATTGTCTCTTTTGTGTCAATATTTAACAAATCTAAATAAAAACAAATACATAGACAGATCGATAGGGAGGCAAGGGGGTCTGTATATTCCTTTTACTGCAAAAAGATGACAATAGTTACTGAGTTATGTATTTGCCCAACAGGTAAGTCAAATATAACAGAGATTGTGTAACTGTGTGTTAAGAAAAACATTTCCCAATTTTTTTTAATACAATTTAATTTTATAAAAGTCTACCCATGAAAATATCTAAACTGCATTTTTCCTTAAATGGAGCTCATCATGGTTTACTATTCACTATAAGATAAATTCAGAAAATAAAGCACTTTATAATTTAGGTTTCACTTTCAGAAGCTGCAGTTCACCATCTTGCTTTTTATTAATTAATGCTACATTTGATGAGTTTCTCTCCTGGTCAAGGTGTCTAAAGAGACAGTATTCCATTTTATTTTACCAAAGAGCTCTTCACCAGCAGCTACTTATTTTAGTGCAGTAACTCTTATTTTCATTCAGTATGTCAGGCCTGGCAAGTCGGCAAGTAAAAATCTACTGCCAATCGTTAGCGGACCGGAGTTCCGCTGTGGCGACCCCTAACCGGGAAAAGTCGAAGGATACAACATACACATGCAGAATCAAATAGTCCTGAGGAACCTAAGCACTAACTGATGGCTGGGAAACTCTTACAAGAACAGAAGATGTGTAGGCCCTCAACACTATTGTCTTCAACCACTATGTCTATTTGGACTAAAAGTCAAGTTCTAAGTTTTTCATTGCATCATCAAATGAGGAACTAGAATGAATTTAGCAGAAATTGGAACAGGAACACTAGTTTTTGTACACTCATATTATATTCTTTGAGTTTTGCTATGACAAGTTATCTAACAATTTTATTTAAAGGAATGCATTCTTATACTCATCACAAAAACAGCTAAAAAAGTATCTCCCATATACATAGCAGACCCTGGGTTACACGAAAGTGCACTTACTCGAAAGTGCACTTTCGCGAAACCCGCTTCAGAAAATGGGCTAGTTATTGCAGTTTAGTGCAGTAGTCATGGACCTTAGGATTAGGGCATGGGTCATGGTAAGGGGATAGCTAGTAGGGCTATCCCCTTACCATAACCCATGCCCTAACTCTAAGGTCCGTGACTACAGCACCACAGTGGAGGACATAGCCTGTCCTCCACTGTGGTGCGGTAGTCACGGACCTTAGGGTTAGGGCACAGGTCATGGTAAGGGGATAGCTAGTAGGGCTATCTCCTTACCATGACTCATGCCCTAACCCTAAGGTCAGTGACTATGCACCACAGTGGAGGACATGGAACGTTTCTCTACTGTCCTCCACTATGGTACAATATGTTCGGAGAAGCAGTGTTCACGGAAGTGCACTTTCAAGTAAGTGCACTTTCGCAGAACACAGGGTCTGCTGTATAATTTCGCAGAAGTGTATTTTCGAAGTTATACAGTAGACCCATATATATATATATATATATATATATATGTCACAGATAATGACAGAGATAACATTTTAGCAGCAAAACCTGTCAGAAATGCTGACTCGGATGATGCTCTGATGGAATGCATCAATTTTAGAGTAATTTTACAATGTATAGCTGACCACTCAAATGGATCTTTGCTTATATGTTAGAGGCGATACCATATAGTTACTGAGTCTACCCATCCGATCTCCCTCCTCATCATTATCTTGACTTTATGTAAATCCCTGACAGCTTTGTGAATAGCAGTTTATCAGATTCTTCAAAGATTTAATATGAGCTTCATTTTATACAGTTATTTATTTATTTATTGGCATTTGTTTAACGCGAAAGTCCACAGAGCCCATTTTCAGTGGAGGCCCGTGGAGAAAATCTCCACATGAAACACAAATAGAATACATAGTACATCAAGGCATACATTTTCAGTATATACAGGTCCAATGCAGGAAAATATTTCTAAACAGTAGAACACTTAGAGTATATACAACTCTTGATACACACTTAATAAAACTAATTACAATGTAGTACAACTATAGTTGACGTAGAAGTATGGGTGAATATAAAAAAAATCTTACATACACACACTAGATGCACATAATAAATTAAATTGCAATGTAATACAACTATAGTTGACATAGTAATATGGATGAAAATAAGATGCTAAGCCTACAGAAGATGAACTAAGATTTTGAGCTGGAGAAGACATGTATATGCTACAGCAGTTATAGTATATCAGAGTAAAATAAGTGGTAGGATATGAGAAGGAACATGTAGGAAGTTGTGAGTGACAACAGTAGAGGCAGAAAGAATAGGGATAATAGAGATGGAGATCAGGGGAAAATGTCATTAGTATTAACAGAAATATGTGAGTAACAAGGAAAAAATGGAAATAGTAGAAAGGCCCTAAGATCTATGTAATGGCAGAAGGAGGCTTAGTGCAATTACATTCAGAATAGAGGTGTGTATATAGGGCAGTTTTAAAGGAGGCCATACATTGTGTAGTGTGAATGGCTGAGGGAAAGCTGTTCCAGGTTTTAGCTATTACCCAGGAATATAGTAGTTCACCAGCAGGTAACTTGGGCTTTTGAATTTAGAGGAGGTGGGACATAGTAGGGTTATAATGGTAAAATAAGGACTTTAGGGCAGGGCAGTCCTGAGGTTTATTAAGGAATTTGTGTGGTGGTTAACTGGAGATAAATAAGATGGTCGTGGGATTTGAGCCAATTTAATGTTTTTAGAGGGCAGTGGTGAGTGGTGTGGTGCTTTTTTTGTTGCAAATGTGGCTATCTTGTAGCATGTTTCTAGTTTAGATTTAGGTTCATAGTTTCATAGATTAGTACTAGGCTAACTGCCCTTGCGAGCCATTTTTTTAAGCCCAGCCAATTATCCCTTGTGAGACTCAAACCTTGCAACTTGCATTTGTAAGGCAAACACTTTAACCATTAGGCCACCCTCTCAACCCCTTTGAGGGAGGATTGGAGGTTAGTTAGTAGAGAGGTACCATTGACTAGAGAAGGGAGTAGATAAGTGGAAGCAACTATTTGTTTTGTGTGGAGAGAGAGAGTAAATGTTTATGTCTGTAGAGTAGTCTCAGTTTTTTGTGAGTTTGCTGATGTTATTTTGTAAGTGTAGGTCAAATTTTGGTTTTCATCAATTATAACACCTGAAAGTTTGGTTTGGGTGACTAATTCAATTTTGGTGTTGTATAGAGAGAACATGTGGCACTGAGTTGTATTAATGGGAGTGTTTTTCTTTGGGGTGAATATTATGAGTTTGGTTTTATTTGGCTTTAAAGACAGGTGGTTATTGTGTAGCCAAATCTCTACTGCAGTAACTGCCAGTCGAATAATTTGCTGTGGTTGGGTTGAGTTTTTGGAAGAGAAGATTATAGTAGAGTCATCTGCATACTGAACAGCTGGAATGTTGGAATGATAGGTGGAGGTTGTTGATGAAAATATTAAACAGTGGGGGTCCTAAAATGGAGCCTTGGGAGACACCAGTGTGGTTATGGATATATGGGGAAATAGAGTGTTGCAATTTTACAGCATTGTTTTTGTCAGAACCAGTTTAAAGATGGAGTAGATAGTCCAATGTTAGTAAGTTGAGAAAGGAGGAGTGTGTGATAGATAATGTCAAAGGCTTTAGACAAATCCAGAAATAATGTAGAGACAATTTTCCATGATTCTTGGGCTTTATTAACTAGGTTCATAAAGAATATTAGTGCAGTTCAAGTACTATGACCAGGTCTGAAACCATGCTGAGTTTCAGAAAGGATTTGATTTTTAAGAAGGAATTGTAGATGCTGGGTATGTACACATTTTTCTAGGAATTTGGAGATAGGGATAGAATAGCTATACATCTCATTGTTAAGGGTTTTGCATCCAGGAAGAAAGAGGTCATTGTCTCCCTCTACTCTTCCCTCATTAGGCCAATCATCGAGTACAATGCCCCATTTGGCATGTTCCTCACTAGACATCTGCAACAACTGGACAGGCCACAAATGTACCTCACAAAGAGGATCCTAGTCCTTACCCTTGTTCTATATGGACAGACTCAAAAAACTCCAACTGCTCTCTGTCTCGTATCACCTACTTAGGGGCGATCTCTGCTTGACTTATAAAGCCATGTCTGACCCAGTTGTTAGAAATGCTACATCTAAAGAAATCCCAATCTTGCCACACCACATGCTCCAGAGACCTCAACCTCGTTACCACAATCAACAGAACATGCTGGAGGGACAGGTTCATAACCCAGAGACTGCCCATGCTATGGAATAGACTTCTCATACATGTCAAGCAGAGCACCTCACTGGCCCTCTTCAAGAGAAATCTTGATGAGTGGATGGAAAATAGAAAACTCACCCTGGGAATCACTCCAGTGACTCTGCTCAACAGAGGCACTAGGAGCTAAGGCCGGGTGGCACGATGCCAGGGCAATCCTATGGGCTAGGCTTGTAAAGGCTCCAGGGCCATTAGCCTAGTACACACCTATGAACCTATTAACCTATAGGGTGGAAACTGGAAATATCTGTTGAGATAACCCTTTGTAGAGAGGTAATATATTTGCTTTTTTCCTAGAGGTTGGGGATGTATGATTCTTGGATGGCTCTATTAATGAGAATGCTAATGGGGTAAGCAACAGTGTCTATAGCAATTTTTAGGTATTCTGCTGGTAAGCCATCTGCTGCATTTGAGCTGGGATTTAGTTTCAGCAGAAGATGTTTTATGGCTGCTGTAGGAACAGTAGAAAGTTTGAATTCTGACAAGCAATTGGGTTTGGCTAAGTTTGCATAGGTGAACGAGGGAGAATGGGTTCTGGTAGTAGTTTGGCCAAATGTGCTTGTAGTAGAGAGAGGAGGCTGGAGCTGAGTGTGCTGAGAGAGAGGAGTATTACTTGGGGAGTAAGCTGTGGTAATAGGTTGAGAGAACGTGGCTGTGATATTAGTTATCATGCCTATGAAGTAGGAGATGAAGATGCTTGCTGTTTGTTCTGATGTTTTGTCTGGGGACAAGAAAGGATTAGTTTTTGTGCCAGGGTTTAGGAGAGCATTAATGGAGGACTAGAATAGCTTTAGGTTATTTTTGAGGTTTTTTTTAAAAGGTTCAAGTAGTATTCTTTTTTTGCCTTTGGATATAAGCTTTTTTGTCTGGTTACGAAGCTGTTTGTACTTTAAAAAGTCTGAGTTGTTCTTGTGTTTATGCCATAGCTTCCAGATTTTATCCCTAGTTATTATTTTATTAGTAGATTTAGTTAACCAAGGAGCATGGCTATTTCTTGTTCTTTTAGTTCATGTGGGTGCGAGGCAATTTAGTATTGTTAGAAAGGTAGTGTTAAAGCAGTGCAGGGCTTCATCTAGGCAGAGAGTTTTTCAGTTATACCAGTTTGTCTTTTAGGATATTGCTGAATGTGTGGGAGTTGAATTTCGATATATGCTTGACATGTTTAAAGTGATTTTTTTTTTTTTGGGAAAGAGGGATAGGCTCTGGTAATGAAGGCAGGAAAGTGATTGCTTAAAGAGTTGAGGAGTACCAGCTGATGTAATTTTAGTTGTGTCAGACACTAGGATCCAGACTAAGATGGTTCCTTCATTGGTTCTATTATTATATCTATTTGGGGTGGAGATTAGTTGGGTATAGTGAAACAGGTTACTATTGGTGGATGGAGATTTTGAGGAAATATTAGACCAATTAATATTCACATCACCTAGAATTATGGTTTCATTTTTTATAGTTTGGGAGTCCCAGGATAATATTTCTTCTAGAATAGCTATGTTATTACCTGGGGTTTAGGACTATGGTAGTGAGATTTTTGAAGTTATTCACTTTTAGAAAAAAGACTAACATTTTTGCCTTTAAGTATTGTGGGATGTGACCACTAAATGGGAGAATGCTAAGAGAATTTGAGAATGGGATTGCAGTGCCACCTCCTTTATTGCTGTTTCTATCAACCCTTATTATGCTGTAGCTGGGATGGAGAAATTCTGTTTCTTTTATGTTGGCCTTTAGCCATGTCTTGTTGATAGCTGGGATGTCTGTTTTATTATGAGCTAGCCAGGCATGCATGTCAGAGTTTTTTATTGCAAATGCTTTAAAGGTGGTAGTTATGTGTAGTGATATTAACCATTTAGAGGGGATTGTAATGAAAGGGAGACTGGTGGTAGAGGGACCGGGATTTGGATGGATGTCATCATATTGGACTAATGTTAAGAAAATATATGAATGTCAGTGAGTAAAGGTGGTTAGTTTAGAGCTGATAAGGTCAAATAAAAGGGTCTATGTTAAATCATCGAACACTTAAATGTTCCACAAAAAAAAATAAATAAATAAATGCCGTGCCCCCACCCCCCACTTAAATATACCAACTCCGAGATCGCACTACAGTCACAAAAATGGCAAAGTAATGGAATCAGCCAAGCAATTTCTTTCCCAGGGAAAGAATTTGCTTATATTCTGTTTCACTATTTTGCCTTTTCGTGATTTCAAGTTCGATCAAGATGCGTTTGAAAGAATGCATCTTCAGTCATTTAATAGGAACCCAAATAAAAGAGGGTAGGTATAGCTTAAGTTGTAAATAGAATAGTTTGTGGGAAGGATGTGTATTTTAGAGCAGAGTAGTGGGGTTACATAAAAGTGGATAGAATTAATTGCTGGGTAGTTATCAGGTATGGTGTTTAGGGAGCTAGTTACAGAAATGGGTTTGATGAATATTAATCTAGAGCTGAATGATGGGAATTACATTAGAAAAGCTGGCAGTAATGTGGTAAGGTGTAAGAATAGTGTGTGTGAAGTGGAGGGAGCCATGTTGATTGGAGTGGAAGGAGTTAAGTAAAATGAAGTACAGAGTAGGTAATAGCAAATCCTATTGGTTAGTTGACTGAAGTGTGTGTAGCTAGAGGAATATTAATCTAAGGAAAGTGGGGTTGGGTGGGAATGGGAGTATGGTAGGGGAGTGGAGTGAGCCCGTTTGGAGTGAGAGTAAACAGAGCGAGTAGAACCATTGATCGCGAGGACAGTAGAAACTCTGTAAAACTGGAAGCAGAGAATTAAAAGCAAACGTCAGTAGATAAAGTATTAAAGTGAAATGGAGTTAAGGTGGAGAACACAGCTGTTTAGGAGAGATAGCTAGCAGTCATAACAATAGACTACTCTGAAAGGGTAGAATTAGTATAATAGGTAAGGTGGGATTAAAAATAATAAACTGGAGTGGGAAAAGAAGAGAAGGAGGGAGTGTAGGTTAGGAATATGGCTTGGTGGTGTACAAGCAGCTTAACATATTTAGGTTTTTACACAAATATGTGGGAGACCTTTACAAACAGTATAATGTTTTGACATGTAGGTATTTACAGAAATATTTGGGAGACCTTTACATACAGTATATTGTTTTGACAAGATGCGGAGCAAAATGAGTCACTTTGCAGGGGAAAGTAGAAGGCCTCGGCTGAATGTTGGTCTATCTTGCCCAAATGAGTCACTTTGGGGAGAAAAGTAGAAGGCTTCGGCTGAATGTTGATCTATCTTGCAGTTTGATCTGAAGAATTCTGTCAGGTCTTGTAATAATGTTGATATTTTTAGCTTTTTTTTTTTTTTTTTTACGGATTAATCATCAGCATCCTCCATTTTGGATAGCTTTGTAATTACATATATCGATGATACGTATTTGCATGCTTCTTACTCTCATAATGTGCAGGTTTATGAGAATGAGTACTGCATTACACACTTTACACTGCCCATCTGTAAAAGTGTGACTGTCCTTTCTAATCATCTGATTCACAATGGAAATTTATCCTGTAATCTTTGAAAAATATATGAAAAGTATTGGATAACTTATTTCACCTATTATTGATACCTTTAATATGAAGTTGTCTGATCCAGTGTTGGCTACTGGTTTAAATTCCTTGTAAAGAATATATTTCCTCTTGATAAAACCACACTAGTATTGAATGACAGTTATTTTGTCCTGGTCTACGCATATTATTTTTTAAATATTTTGCAATTTTGTTTAAACTATCATTATTATAATCATAAATATTATACTATTTTGCCAAGTATGAAAAAGTAGCTCATTTATTATATTTTATAACCAAAATGTTTTATTTATCATGCTTCTTTCTTGTTGTACATCTTTTTCTTACATTGGTATCATAAAGAAGTTAGGTACTTACCGTAACATTCCATCTGTGTTGCCTATTTTTATTCTTCCTCAACAAATGGAATTAGAGCCAATCCTTGTATGTGAATTTGCCATTTTACTTGCCATTTTACTAGCTTGTAGTCATTAACAAACTCTTGAGATACTTCCCTACCCAAAATGTCCCACCCCTAACTTCCCTCACATCTTGTTTGCAGCTTGACAGGAAGCCTATAAAATAAATACCATAACTGGAGTTCAGTACAAAGGACATAAGTATCCTGAAGTATCTCATTCCTCCAGAAGTCAATTATGAAATATGGAGGATGATGGTGGGTGGAAAGTTGAGGAAGAATAAAAATGGACAGCACAGATGGAGCATCATGGTAAGTATATAGTTTTATTATCTGATGTGTCAATTTTCATTCATTCCTCAACTAATGCAACATAGTCCCCAGCTACCTTAATTCCTGAGTGAATTCTTAGAAAGGATATTCCTGGGTATGGTTGAACCAAAGGCTGTTTTTCCCCTCAAGACCAAATCTTGTTTGTAATGAGTGATAATGGTATGTGAATTTGACCAAGTTGTAGCTGTACATATATGATATATTGTTCATAGAAGCTCTAGACTGGAATACAGCAAAGGTTTCCATAAATCTGATTGAATGAACCCTTTAATGCCTTTGGTAAAGGGATATTCTATTTGTTATAAATAAAGGATATGCAATTTGTCAGCCATCTAGCTAATGTTACCTTTGTAACCAGTTTGCCCAATTTATTATGTGCAAAGGAAACAAATAACTGACCCATCTTTCTAATCTTTTTTTCTGTCTAGGTAGAAATGTAATTGTCTATGAACATCCAGTAAGTGCAACATATATTCCCCTTTATTTATATATTGTGGGAAAAATACTGGCAAGTTAATGGATTGGTTAGTGTTGGATTTTGACACCTGCTTAGCAAGGAAGGAAGCATTAGTAGATAATGTGACTCTATCCTTAAGAAAAATCAAATATGGGGACTTAGAAGATAATGCTTCAAGTTCTACAAATTTTCTAGAAGATGTAATTGTTAGTAACAAGACAGTTTTCCAGGTCAAAAATTTAAGATCACATTTATCTGCGGGTTCAAAGGGAGAGTCTATGGATGCTTGCAGTACCAAATTTAAATCCCATGGTGGCATGGAGTCTTTATACAGGGGTCTTAGCAGAACAGTACCTTTCAAAACTGATTTTCACAATTTAGAGGAAGCAAGGGAAGACATTTGAAATCCCATATGAAAGTTAGAGATTGCTCTCAGCTGATCTTTAATAGTTGATTAACTAGCACCCTCATTAAACAAACTCTCTAAACATTTTAGAACAGAATGAACTGGAGCCGAGAAGGCATCTGTCTGATTCTGTTCTACCCAATAAACAAACCTTCTTCATTTACTCCTGTAGAGTTTCCTAGTAGAAGGTTTATGGAAAGACAAACTTATGGAACTAACAGGGGGAAAAAGCATTGCTTGCCTAGCTATCAAAGGAATTGGAGATACCAGCTGTTAGTTGAAGATAGCTGGGTGAACCATACCTGTCTAGTGAGACAGAAAGTCTAGAATTGGATCTAGAGCTCAAGGTGGATATAGTAGGTTAGGACAAAGGCAGGGGAACCAAACCTGCTGAGGTCAGTAATGTACAATGAGGATGACTTTGCTCTTCAACCAGGCTGCTTTCTGAAGGAATTTGGGAATTATGGGAGTTGGAGGATAAGCATACAAAAGACCAGGGGCCAGTCATGGAGCAGAGCATCCCTCAGTAATTTCCCCCTTGGTGGGGGGAATTAGGGCAAAGAAGCTGCTTCACATGTTGTCTAGGGAGGCTGCAAAAAGATTGCAGAATGGCTGTCCCCAATGACTGAAAATCATTTCTGTCACTTTGTTGTTGAGAGACTATTCATGAGGTAGTACGATGGATCTCTTCAGTTTGTCTGCTGTCACATTGGACTTCCCTGGAATGTGCATTGGTATTAGATTAAGTGGTTGGAAGATATCACCCATTGCCACACTCTGAGGGCTTCTCGACACAGGGGATAACATCTGGTCCCCCCTTGCTTGTTGATGTACCAGATCACTGACATGTCTGTATGGATTGCAGCTGTTCCAAGAAGAAGAGAGTCATGGAATGCCTGTAATGCTAAGAGTACTGCTCTCATCTGGCTTGTCACCTTCCTCCACCTCAGGAACAATCCATTGAAGGTGGAAGTCAGATCTGAGCTGCCCAGCGATGAAGCTCTGAGAGGAAGAAATGGTTACAAAAACTTTGAAGTCAACCCCATCCTCTTAGATCCAATAGGGAAGTTCCTGCTCCAAGAGTCATCTGGCTCCAAGGATACTGGAGTCAGTGCCATCAGAGCAATAGTCAGATCTGAAGAAGATGTTCTCTTCAGATCTGAACCAGATGTACCTGGAATGCTCAGATCCAAAGGCTCTAAAACCCACAGGTTGAATTAGAGAAGGAGCTAAAATCGGTGGAGAGGTAAATGGATTGACTTCCTGGCCCGAAGTGGTGGGAACCATGAGAACTCCCTTCTGAATTTGCTCCGTGAAAAATTTCCTCATCATCCTGTCCACATCTGCTTTTGTGAGACTCCTTGATTAATGAGAGGATACTAGGGATGGTGATTTTGAGTGCCTCTCTAAAAAGGGAGAGGGCATCCTGGAAGCAACCAGATCCAGGTTTGGGGAATAGGTAGTCCTTGCTAAAGTCTTCAGATCTGAGGATGTAGGATCTGAAATATGTTGATCAGGTCCGAGGATGTATGGTCCAAAGTATGTGTGCCCTGACTGGATGATGGTCGCATCTGATGTAGCTTTGGATCCAGTTTTTCTTTCTTTCTTCAGAAGAGGGAGAGGCTGGAAAATCTGAGCATCTAGAAATTTTAGACAGGTCTTTAATTCTATGACTGGGGAATTGAACCCCAGCAAAGGCTTCAGAAAAAGAAGATGGCAGTAATCCTTTTAAAATCAGCTTATTTTTCCTGTTTGCTAAAGCTTGGGGCTTGAACCCATGACAAATAGTGTAGTCTTGTAAGTATTCTGGCCCCAAACAATACACACAAAGATTGTGGGCATCGGCCAAAGGCAACTTGTGCCCACACTTATCACATTTTTTTAAAAACCTGCTGGACCTTTCTCAGACATATCTGCAGTTAAGACAGAAGAGTTAAAGTAAACATGTTTTTAAAGAGGTAGAAAGGAAAACTGAAAAAGGAAAAATACCAGCAATGTAATTTATGAACTACAAGAAAAAACTTGTAAATAAAGAGAAAATACCAACTATGGCAATTATAGAGATTACACAATGTGTACAATGGGTAACAGGAAGGAGTTAGGTCTACCAATGATGGTAGAGAGGATTTACACCAAAAGTGTAAGAGAATGAAAGAAACAACTTAAGATGAAAAAGAAAGATAAAACATAATAAAAATAGTTTTTTGTAGAAGTTTTTAGAAAGAAGGTATGAAAAGTTATCTTATCTCTCACTTTGAATTTGAGAGATGAATGTGATCACGTCTAAATGCTGAAGTGGCAAACAAGATATGGGGGTTGTTAGGAGTGGTGCATTGTGGGTAGGAAAGGAGCTCAAGTTTGCTTGTGGCCACAAGCTAGTAAAATAGCTGAGTAAGATCAGAGGATTGGATCCAATGTCATTAGTAGAGGAATGAATGAAAATTGCCAACATCAGATCAGATTATTTTGGCTTAAGAGCAACCTAACCTACACAGTATCCAGATGCATTCATTCCTCTCTGGCTCTTGAACACCTGTTTAGATACCAAACTTAGGCAAAGTAGAAAACTAAACAGACTTTATTTATTACATTTTCTTTCACTACTGGGTCAGATTCTGCTTTTACCTAGAGGGTTTAAAACACTCATTTAACAAGTAAAACCCCTTACAAACAATCATTTCTTTTCTGTGCAACTTTTTACTACAGACACACTAGAAGTGAAAATGCTTTTTAAGCAATGGTGTACAACATTTTGGTCTTCTGTTTTATGTTAATGGACCCTAATTATCATACATTTAATGGAATCATGGTCTACATTTCATATATTTTTCTTATTTAGTTATATACTTATGATTTAATAATCATGAAATTATGTGATGTTAGAGAGTTCATAGATGCCTTACAAGAGATGGTTATTGCTAGGTGGTCACATTTTACTAATGAGGTAGTGACATTAGGAATAGAACAGGACAGAGAGAAGTTAGAGAGGGTATGGAGAAGAAGATGACCACCCTTTATGGGGAAAATAATATTTTGATCAAAGGAATGTGCATTAATAATCTTGAGGAATCTTAGAGCATATTTTTTTTTGTTAATTGTGTTGATATGACAGCATATACTGGGGTATTTCATGTCACCCACAATAAATGTACTTTTTAATCTGACTTGGATAATGAACATGCTCTGAGTGGGATAAAGAAGAGGAAATATAGTTGGCAGTGATACAGTACTCTTATAGAGAGTTACTTCTGTAAGTTCCAGTAAGGTATCATGTATGATTTGACATGAAGCAATAGGTTTTCTAACACATATGGCTATGCAATATGTTCTTAGCACAAGCAAGGCTATCTTTCTCCACCTTAATTTTTAAAATCCTCTACTTAAGTTATTGCCCTCCATTGAAAAGTGTACTCCCACTTAAGGATTTAGCTTACTCCCTTATTATCAAGTAAGATGATCCAAGTATACTTAACAGGCCAAATTCAAATCTGCTATAGTTGAAAGAGCATTCTCCAGAATACATCCCACACTTTGGTGCAGTCTACAAAATTAAGTTAAAAAACAATAAAACCTTGCAAACCTTGACAATCTTCATTAACTGAACATTTTAACAGTGCAGCTAAGTGTAACTGCTTTCAGGATGGAGGCTATTAAACATGGATTTTTCCTTTTTTTATTTTGCCCTACTAACTTTCCTCTCTCTCTCTTCTCCAGCCACCTCCAACCACCTCCAACCTATTAACTCTATACTTCCACCATTTACCACCCTGCCTTGCATATTACCAGTACTTCCAGGTATCAACTCAATGCAACTATATGTCTCCTAACAATATTAACAAACAAAACTGGTTAACTATGTCCCTCATGAAATCTATTGTTGATAACTTTAATAGAACCCCAGACAGTAATTGTATAAAGCTGTCGTGTGATTATTGTACCTAAGCAGTTCCCCATGTCAATGTCAGATTACAAACTGTACTTCTATATTGTCCATCTGCCAGCATCAGTGTAACTATGTGTTGTATTCTATCAGTATATATAACTATGTTTTCTATTTCTACAGTCTTACTATTTACATGGAGTTTTTAGCCCTGGGCCTCCTCTGCAAATGGGTTCAGCTCAGTTGGACCTTCCCAGTAAACAAAAACAAATTAATAAATATTACAAGAATTCAAAAATGTGAATTTGTTTCTACTCTCAGTTAATTGCTCTAGTTGATTCCTCTGTTCATCTTGTAATAAGACTAAAGTCCTGACTCTTACAATTATGTATAACTCTTTCTAATAAATGGGAATATCATTGGTTACCTAGTGCAATCCTCATAGCCTGTCTGAATGTATCTCTTAGCATTGTGATGACCATCAATATTTTTCATACTGGTATAAGTTTCATGTTTTATTTTGATGTTTTTCTACTAATATCTTATAAAGTGTGTCACTGTGAGGGACCTGTTTCATTATAAATGTCTTGATGTTATATATATGATGCACTCTGGTGATGATGAAAAAGGATCAGTCATCCAGGTTACTTACCCAGTTAAAAAAAACTGCAATAAATAAATAACTAAATAACTAAATGCCTCCAAGACATCATGCGACATGAATATATACTAGGCACTGAAAACACTGGCAAGGACTGAATGGTATCTTTTCATTGCAACCATGTTTTTATAACTAAGCAAATGTGTATATCTTCAAAGTGGGGGAAGGCCTCAAGCTCAGACATTTTGCTATTTGAGCTTCTAATACTGAGCAGTGATACCTTTATACTGTATGAAATAGAATTTGGTTATTAAATATGTTGGTGAGTTGATAATTGTCTAGAAAAAACACCATGGAACAGCTAAAGCTTTAGGAAGTATACAAACTTAACGAGATGCTAAGTGCATGCAGCAAAGCAGGGGGATCTGTTAATTATGTTATCCCAGACACATGTACTCTGCATTCCTTTGGAATGACACCAGCTAGTTAGCCAATTGTTGAAGCTAATTATTTTACCATTGAACTTGGGAGTTATTCGTGTTATAAAGAGAATGTTGCTCAACATCAGTGACTTTCCTTCCTAAGATAAATAGGTGGATACATCAATACTACCTCTTTGCATCTGTTCCAGGGCAGAGTAGCTAAGATCATTTAATCCCATGTGAGCAGCCACAAGACCTTACACATATTTAAAATGATGAAGGTTTTGAGGATTCTTGCGATGTCTCTTATCCTAGCACCAAAGAGTCAGTTAACAGAACCCACTCCATGTCCAGTCCATTGAGTGCTGTATTGGTGTGCCTAGCTCAGAATCACCATTGACAAGAGCCTAGCAAATGTTTTGCAGACCTATGTAACCTTAGGCAGCATATTTGCAATTTTGCTAATTAGTAATACTGGTATGTGTGTGATTAAGTTTGGAAAGAAATATGGGTGAGTCTCTGTTAAGATTTGATATGTGTGGGCCTAGAAGGCTTGGGCAGAAGTTATACTTCAGCATATGTTTGTATGGTATTAAGGTGCTGCTTACTGTCATCAGGTGTTGTCAAAAGACAAATTTTGGAACTCCGTATTTATGTGTTTATTTATTTATTCAGTATTTGTAATTAAGGTTGAGCACTGGTCCCTGTTGACCATTTGCAGAACTGACCAAACAAGTAGTATAAAAAGTGAACTATAATTGATTTAGGCAAGTCTGTGCATAATGTTAGGTTACAGAGTGTCTAAATGCATTTGAAGACAAAAACATTTTTTTAAAGCAAGTTTAAAGGCATACTGTAGAAATAATATGAATGGACCACAAAGACCTGATGCAGTGTGGAACACAAACAGTTGAAGCTATATACGATAAGTACAGTTGAAATAACAAACAAAAGAAAACAAAGGAGAAAAAGAAATGTTTTACTTAATACCAAATAGTAAGACACCTCTGGGTATAAATAGTGATTACGATTGTTGTGAAGTAGGAGATATGACATATCAGTTAAGTTTTGAGGGTGGACATCTGTGTGAGTGGCTGTCCTTTTGTGGTGTGTGGATTTCTCACAGCACAACATTTACATTAAAAGCTGGGGGTGGGATAGTGACTTATTTGTATGGAGCTGTATTATACTTCCAAAACAGAATACTCCATCACAATGTGGTGTTACAGGTCACTATAGGGCCATAGAGTTGTTTTGTGTGTGTGTGTGTGTGTGTGTGTGTGTGTGTGTGTGTGTGTGTGTGTGTGTAGGTTTCGGAGTATGTGTGCAAGTGCCAAGTGTTTAAGAGTAAGGGTTAGTGTAAAGGCTTTGTAAAGTGACAAATTTAATGTTTTGTGTGTGTGTGTGTGTGTGTGTGTGTGTGTGTGTGTGTGTGTGTGTGTGTGTGTGTGAGAGAGAGAGCAGAGACCACAAATATGGCTTATAGGTGTGTGCATTCATCAAGTTTTATGAAGTCATTGTCCTACTTTAGGTTGATAATATTAGAAATTTAGCAAGACAGTGTTTGCTCCAAATTCTATATAATGCAAAAAAATGGCATTTGGAGAAAATAATGTAATTATAAATAGTACAGCGGCTGATAATATTGAGTTGGAGAAAGGTGATTATAGTACAGTGAAGCAGCTTCATAATAAACCACAATGTAAGATCCTCCAAAGGAAAAGGTGAAGCGTTGAGTTAGTTTGTTGGTGGCAGACTGTTAGAGATGCCGGTGTTATTTTCACAAAGGAAGGGGAAGGTGATGGAGAGATCATGGTTAAAGATACGGGCAGTATTATAACTGGTTTAAATGTAAGGTGTTTTGTATATGTGGAATAGTGATAACGGAATTATGTTAATTACGGAATGAAACTATGTGGGCGTGACCGTGTCTATTAATCAAATAAATATGTCATTGGGATGGTTGGGATGGAGGTGAGCTGAGACAATACAGTACAGTGAAGCAAAACAGAACAGGCTAGCCGCATTCAGCTCTTCCAACACATTCAGTAAATTCTAGAAGACTCTACAGGCTGCCAAACGCATTTACACAAATAACATCTTATAAATGAATTTTATTGCTGTACATTTCCCCAAATGGAGCCAAAATGCAAACAAACAAAACATACAAATAAATAAATACTCTGTGTGAGATTTTAAAGAAAGAAATAAAGCAAATGCTTGTTCTATAAACACAGGACCTAAGAGGGTTTGCCAACTTAAAAGTTTTCTGTTAGGCAGCCTTACTGCAACAATTATGAGAAAACAGTTTTCACCTTTATTTTTTTTTTTTAATTTGTGAGGATAACTTAAATTCCTTTTCCACAGTAGATAATGTTTTGATTAGTGTAGTTACCATGTGATTTTAGACAGAGCAGTTACATATGAAAGACAATTCATTATTCATACCCTCTTTTAAATTATTCACACCTACAGTATTAATCATGTTTGCTAATTCCTCGCTGCATTGCATTGCCTTGTCTCATTCAAGGCTTCAGCAGTTGTAGGACAGATTATCATGTATCACTTTTGTTTCCACTGTCACTTAATTGCAGAACACTGCAATTAAGCAGTTTAAAAGTGAGAAAATAGCTAACTGACATTTAAGGCAAAAAAAAAAACACTTTTTTTACTGAATTGAAAAAAATTTTTTTTCACATGCATTTGTTTATTTATTTACTTTTATGCCCTAGGCAACATAGTTGCTGTACAGCCTGTAAAACCTTACTAACCGAATACTGGCAAGTGTTAATTAATTAATTTTCAGTTCAGATAATGACTACAGCCTATGGGGTGATGTTGCAGCATGCCTTTGCCATCGAAGGAGCCAGAAAAGAAGTGATGTAATGAAATGGGAATGGAGGTCACTATTACCAGAGTCCTTAACCTAAGTAAAACAAAAACAAACATTTGTTTGTGAGAAAAGTAGAGACAGTTTTACAGTTGAAAGAAGCACATATTGTATATCTGGCTAGGGCTACCACTTGTCCCTTGGGCAGTTGTGTCCTGCATAAAATTGAAAAATGGCAAATGTCCTGAGATATTAGGACAAACATATTTCCTATATTTAATGTAATAGTTTATTCTGTTTCTGAAACACCTAAATGTTATAAGAAACAGAATAAGCAACTAAAATGCTACAAGAATAAGCATTTATGTAAGCAAAACAGTGAAGTTCTGTCCTTTGTACTGGCTGTGGGTATGTTTTGCCGTGGCAACCCTATATCTGGCTGAGTAAAAAGATAATATTCTGACCGAGGAAACACAATAAAGTTAATTCCAGTAGGTACAGACATACTAGAACAAGTATTAGTATGGGAAAGCAAGTCTCATGAAGCAGATTACCAATAAAATTTGATTCCATTCTAACTTACGAAAAGTTCCAGACTAGTCAGACATATGAAAGAGTGGCAGATAGAAATGACATGAAACAGGAAAACTAAAAAGAATGAATTACAAAGGAAGGAAACAAGTAAACCAAATGATCAATCTATAAATAGGAGTGGGGAGACATCGGAGTTATAAGCATGAGCATGCTATTTATATGATTTACACTTGACCTTTACCAGATAAGAAAGTGATGAGTAACAAAAACATTAATTGTAAATTCCTGGGAAGAAGGAACTGCTGAATATAAAGGAGTTGATGTGAACTTCTGAATCTCACATATGTTACATAGGCAACACTTCTGTTACTATCAAAAATAAACCTTGTAGATATACCGTGCAGATGCTGGCTCTGCTGTCTGGTGACAATTTGTCATCCATTAACTTCCGCAGCATGACAGCTATAACAGCATCTAGAAGATATTGTTTGCTAGTGATTTTCTTTTATATAATTCAAAGCATGCATGCATTATAGATATTGTGCTGATCTGAGGGAATACACTGCAAATATATTTCCTTAAAAAAGGTGCTGTTGAATGCAAGTTGGTAACATTCGCATGTGAAAAGAAAGACAATTTTCTTGGTATCACTGTATGTGACAAATCTGCCTCCTCAACATGTATCTAAAATAAAAGAGCTACTGTTTTATTGCAAACATGCTTTGTAGTACTAATGGCACACTGCTGCCAGTACAGATGGTGTTACTTGCTTCCTTCATCTTTTATACAGTATGTGTAATTGACAGAATAGTAGGAACATGTCAAGAGCATTTCCCTTGTTATGGTCTACATTTGTGTGGGTGAGTGTTGCCATTTCTGCAAGACTTCCTCCTTAACATGTCACATGTGTAATTGATTGACATTTCCTATTACTACAATACATGCATGACGGTGAATATACACATTGCATAATATGTAAATAGCATAACTCCCTGTATGACTCTCGGAATAGCATATACAAATTAGGCCATTATGATATTACAGTATTATTGTACTATCATAAATTCTTCTAGAATGCTTATGTGCATTATCACTTTGTAATAAAAATAAAAGGTTGCATTAGGCTTAGAATTGTGTATAGCTCAATTGTTTGATCAATGCAAACAGTTTTTCAACTCAACAAGTTATTAAAGTTGAACATCTATATTTTGTTGAATTTAACCAACAATTTTAATTAGTTATTAGCCATGTCTGCGTTTTTAAAAGTGGTTGGTTTTATTTACGAAGAAAAAAGAAGACATTTTTGTGTGCTATGTGTTTACAGAGAACAGCTAGATTATAATTTATACAGTTACAATCTTCATGACAGTTTTGTGCTGCACTTTTTTATTCATTTTCTTTGAGGAAAAACTCATCACCATCTGAAGTTTAAAATTAGAACACATCAAGATACCTAGCATATTCAATTAACCCCTCGACAGAAAAAAATGGAAATAAAAGGGAATGTTACTTCATTTCCAGATACTGCCAGTTTCATCAAGAGCACACTTTCATTACAGCGCCTCTAATGTGTTATCATCTTTATCTGTGTGTGAATCAATATTGTGTCTCAAAGCTTGGCTTGAACTGCAAGAACAGTTTAAGGACTGCACTACTAGAAAGTACGTCAATATATACAACATTTCATAAAACATTTAAAGATACATTTTTACTAATTTAATATAAGAGAAATATGTCAACATGCATAGTTAATTATAAAATGCAACAAATGTTCACTTATAGTTGTCATTAAGCATACTGTAGATTATTAGAAAAAAAAGATTGTTTCATACCGCCAGCCTCTGATAATTTTCCTCTGTATATCTTATCTTCTACAACATCTGTCCAATATAGTAAGCTCTGATTAAAATGAAAATCAAGAGCAATTGTATTTCTCAGACCGGGAACTAATAAACTGTAGTCATTTTTGTGAAGATCTATCCTTCTGATTTCATGACGAATGGAAAAAATAATGAAAGCGTCAAACGGATCTAGGAAGGAAGGAAGGAAGAAAGTACGGTAACACATGTCAGATATAATCCAAAACTGAATTCTAAATCTATTTCTTTAAATATTCTCATATGTAGTGTATAGTTGTAAGACAGACATTCTAGCAATATATACGATGAAAATCATTTTCGTGTCTAATAGCTTCCCATAGGATATTAATTCTTTGTGTGTGTGTGTGTGTGTGTGTGTGTGTGTGTGTGTGTGTGTGTGTGTGTGTGTGTGTGTGTGTGTGTGTGTGTGTGTGTGTGTGTGTGCCTGAATTTGTTTATTTCAGTACCTAATCATGAAATAAATAAAACTAATATCTCCCAGTAAAGGTGTCTGCTCCAAACAACAGTAAACCAATGAAATTCAATTGAGCAGAAACCAGTAAGCTGATATAATTAAAAAAAAAAGTTTAATAAAATCCCATAAGCGCTTACAGGATGAGTCCTTCATCAGGGGAACATCACAGTAAAATTCTCACTAACATTTATACAAACTGAAATCTTAAAACAACCAATCAACATCAATAATTTACACTCCAGTTTTTAAGAGCTGGCTTTAAAGGTATAACACCATTTAAGCCTGTAGGTTTATCTGCTCCCAGTTCAATAATCCATTGCAACTCATTGTACTCAGTTTGACTCCCAACATCTCCTCCCCTATTATTCCTATAAATTTTTTGCACAACCATAAATGAGAATACATGTCCTGGATTATGTAATATATGCTGATGAAGGGCATTGTGTGCATTCTTCAGACGTATAGAAGAGTTCTTCTTCTTTCGGCTTTTCCCAGTTAGGGGTCGCCACAGCAAAACTCCGGTCCGCTAATGATTGGCAGTAGATTTTTACGGTGCAAAGTTGCCAGCCTGACGCCCAACCTTCAACGAAGGCACACCCATTTTACGCATGTCTTTCGAACGCCACTTGACCACAGGGAGTACATGCTGATGTTTAAATATTCTGTCCTTCAATCTGCAATTTATCTTGCCTATGTAGAAACTAAGACAGTTTCTACATGCTGCTAAGTAAACAGGGTTACTAGTAAGACAATCAGCATATAATGCAAAATCATATCTTCTCTTAGTGTTAGGGTGTACAAAATAACCTGCATTATTTATCAGTGGAGAGGCTTTACATTGTCTGCAAGGAAATGTACCCCTGCGTGCTATATGTTCTCTTTTCATCTGGCCTAAGTGGTGTTCCTGACATAACAGATCTTCTAAATTCTTATTCTGTTTAAAAGTAAAACTAGGTCTTTCACCCACTATAGTAACTATAATCATATCTACTTTTACCTAACAGAGATAAAATCTGAGTTTGGATCAGATATGTTGATTTCTAGTAGTTATTAAACTGTGTTAGGTGCAAGTACCCTTGTGCATAATGCAGGATTCATGTAAATATTCATATAAAAGTAGATCTTTAGTAGTTATTGAATTGTAAATGCTGATTATAATGTAACTTGAATGCAAATGTTAATCTGAAATTTAATTCAGTAAGTATTCTGTTTTGTAAATGTAGTTTTGAAACTTGGTGCAGCGGTTAGCATTGTTGCCGAACAGCAAGAGGTTCTCCCATTCGATTCTCGGCTGGAGCGCCTCCTGTGTGGAGCCTGCATGTCCTCCCCGTGGTCGATTGACATCAAAGACATGCAGGTAGGTGTGAGCGTGAATGGGCATGCCTTCGCGGAAGGTTGGGCATCGGGATGGAAACTTGGTACTATAAAAAAATCCACTGCCAATCATGAGCGGACCGGAGTTCCACTGTGGCAACCCCTAACCGGGAAAAGCCGACAGTCTCAGTTTTGAAACTTGATGTTCATAGCCTAATCTATATGACATGTTCTGCCAAGTACTGGCCCAGCTGAGTAGCTCCCAAACTTTAGATCACCTTCCACATACATAGCCACTGAACAACTTGAGAATAGCAGTATAAAATGCGAAGCTAGGGTGCCAAAATGTCAGAACATTCATGGCATTGATGAGTGCTCTTTGCTGAGATCTTCAAATGATTGAAGGTCAGACAGCCCTTCACAAAGGCTGAGCAGATAAATACCCTCTTGTAGAATACAGTCTATTTCATCTTTTTTTTGTCAGATATATTTGCTCAAGGCTAGAACTGGAGTTTTTGTTGCTTGTCACAAAAAATGTTTACCTCAGCTCTAACATTGTTTCGTCATAGTTACCTGTGGAAAATGTCTTTCAACTGAGTTTTGTGAGAAAACGTTTTAATTTTTGATCAAATCTGTTGCTAGAAGGCAGGATTTGTGGATTTATGGTTGTTATTAAAAATGTTTACCTCAAAAAACTTTTTTTCTTGCTGTGATGTTTCACTTATTGGCCTAAGTCTTTTGCCTGCTTGTCAATCAATAATGTATGTTAGTAGACAGTCCTAAGTTCCTATAGGGAATCCCTTATTGATTATTATATTTTTTGAGGAAAAGTTTTACTTTTCTATAAAAAAAATGTTGTTAGGGCCTGGGCTAACATGTTTTGAGTTGGTCACTAAAAGTTTTACCTCAGACTTTAACTTTTCTGTCAGGAGGTAAGAACGAATCTTCAAGGATCCCCTAGTGGTTTGTCAGACACCTTTTTTGGCAGACAAACAGTACTGGATCTGTGTGGGAATTCCCTTATAGCATATCATTCTTTGAGGGAAAATTAACACTTTCCTGTCAAAAAATGTTTCTTGGTACTGGAGCTAGCTTCTTGGGTTGTTGTGTCAAAAAAATTTACTTCAAAACTTAGCATTTCTGTCAGGAAACAAGACTGACTATTCAAAGCTCTGCTCATCATTTGTTAGATGTTTTGGGGCAAGGACATATATCTGGGTTCTGGCAACTAAATCATTCCCTGTCTTAGCAGTAAGAAGAGAACAGTTATGTGGCAGAGCTTTGACCTTGTATAAAGCTTCCCCTTCACCTAAGCCACTGATGAGTGACTGCTGGTCACATCTATTGTTCCTCAGACCTCTCATTTCTTTTGATCCCACTGGTGCTGTTCCTCATGAAAACAATAAGTACTGGGAGGGTGGTACATCTTCTGCAGCTGTTCAGCTGCCCTTGTTGAGCTTGGGGGAGCCCATTTTTCCTGGGACTGGGTGATGCTCCTTCACTTAGCTACTCTGAGGAGCTTCATTTCTTGGGAAGGGATCATCTTTTAAGTCACTTTTTTTTCTTGGGGATTAAGCATTTATCTCCTGTTAAAGTTGATATGGAGGATCGGCTTAGCTTTCCTAAAGGTTTATTTAAAGTCTTTCAGTCTTTGCATGTTAAGTCTTTCCCTCATAAAAAATGCAAATATTTTTGTTTCCCTCTTTTAGATTCTGATCCCCGGTTTGATGGACAGGATTTACACTTAGGTTGTGTTTCTCAAATTCCCACCACTCCATAGTTTGGGAAATCTGACTCTGAGAAAAGTTATATCAGTGGGAAGAAAAGAAACGCCAGAATTCCAGCAAAGATATTATGATTTTTATAGATTGATTTCACTCAACCTGCAGTAGTTCCTCCTGTGTTGACAGCCTTAAAAGATGCGTTCTTTGCAGGCTTGCAGCCAGCAATTTGCCTGACAGTTCAAGGCTGCCAGGAAGTCTGATAAATTATATCATAAGCCACAGTCCCATAAATTCCATTTTTTCTAACCCCAGTTTAGATTCTATACTAATTTCTGTCAAAATAAGCTTCTGCCCAACTCCATCTAAAAGCTACCCTTATTCCTTCTGTTAGGATGGGAACAGCTTTGATATTTTAGGAAGAAAGTTTATATTTCTTCTACTTTAGCCTTCAGAATAGTGAATTGCCAGATGTATATGTTTATGTTTCTGCTAGATTTCTTTGACTATATGAGAAAATTAATTGATGACTCTGCTTATCACAGACTAAGGTATATCTGAATCTATTAGTATCCATAGTGAATTAGGTAACTAAACATTCTCTAAATTATAGCCTTGACACTATTGATGCTGTCTCTACAAAAGGGGCTGCTGGTTCAGTGACAAGATTTTCCTGGCTGCTTTATCAGAATTTACCCAACGATGTTAAAGCTGAGATTCTGAATGCTCCCCCAGGTAAAAGGTGTCATTACATCCTTCCTCTGCTGAGGTTCTTAAAAAGCTTGGAGGAAATTAGAAATCTTAATTCAGAGGTTATCCAAAATGTTCAACTCCCCAAAATGTAATAGAACATTTTTTTCCAGTTCAGGGCCTTTTTTAGGAATAAGAAATCCCAGCAAGCAACAGGGAAACAAAATTTCAAAGATCAATGGTAAGTAGTTTCAAAGAAGAAAGGAGAATCCACCCAAAGCAAAGGGCAATCTATAAAAATTGGCCTGCCTATATGCCCCTTTGTGTACTTTCCCTTCCAAATCCTGACAATTATGTAAATCTTTCCCATGTGGAGGTCTTTACTTTCTTGAGTTGTACCAGATAACCTCAGACACTTGGTTTCAAAGAATCATTCCAGCAAGCTACAGCTGGCAGTAGGATTTCCCTCCTCTTTTACAAGGGACCCCTTTTAATCCAGCCAATCAAACCTCTCAGTTTCCTCAATTTCTGGATCACATACAGTCTAAGGGGGTTACAGAGCTTGTTCCTCCAGAGCTAAGGGGCGAAAATATTTTATTCAATGATCTATCTGGTGACAAACAAAGAAGATAGCTGAATATCTGTCCTAGACTTTTCTTTCTAAATCACCACATCACAGTCCTCAAGGATTTCAGATGTATTTAACACTTGTTTTCGTGTATTTGATTTAACTTTTCAGTTTTCCAATTTGTCCTTTGGATTGTCAATAGCTCTATGAGTGTTACAAAGTGTCTGTCTCCTGTAGTAGCCCATGGTAGGCTGCAGGACATTCACATTTTTCCATATTTAAATGGCTGCCTTATTTTTCCATATTCTTTCACATTTTTCCATATTTAAATGGCTGCCTTATTTTTCCATATTCTTTCACAAGTTTTCAAAAATATCAGACTTGTGTAAAAAACTTGTCTCAAATTGGATTTTCAGGAGAATGTAAAGAAATCTTCTGTGTAAAAAAACTTTTGTCTCAAACTGGATTTTCAGGAGAATGTAAATAAATCTCTCATCCCAGCTGACAGAATAGTCTTTCTGGGATGTCTACCTGACACATTCTTCATGATATCTTTTTCACTTCAGGAAAAAATACAATGTTACAAGGAACAGTTTCTGATATTTTCCAACCAGACTTTAAAACCTGCTACAGAATCCCTCAGAATTCTAGGTTTTATGACCTCTACTATTCTCTTGATTCCTTTGATCAGACTTCACATGAAGATTATTCAATGGTTTGTCAAGTCAGTTTGGACCCAACACCAGCACCCCTTTAATTTGAAATTCCAGTGATGGGAGTTGTGATTCAGTGTATAAACAAATATGCATCAGATTTTGTGTGGGGGGGCTGTATCCAAGGGGGTGAAAGTTTAAGGCCTCTGGAACAAGAAAGATAAATTAAAGCACATAAATGTTAAATAATGATGTCTTTAACAAATGCTCTCTAATATCTGAACCATTTTTGGATTCCAGGCTCTCTGCTATTAATTACAGTCAACAGTGCAGTGATGTTGGACCTAAACAAATGGGAACCAGTTCCCACCCTCTTTTAAGACTAGCTATGTTAATCTGGAAGTTAGAGCCTCAGTTCACTTTGTCCCTCCAGGCTATCTGCATTTCATCAGAGCAGCACATATTGCAGATAAACTGAGCAGAACTGCAACAGACCGTCTCGAGAGGACATTGCACTGGAATGTCTTCCAGGAATTGTTTATATGTGAGGAACTACTCAAGTAGATTTGATAGTCTATCCACAACAGACAGCTAAAAAAACCTCAACCCCAAAACTCATTGCACATGGGTCTAGAAGGCAGATACATTTTCCCCTGCCTGTGTGCCTTTCCACTCTTTGCACGGATAATCACAGCTCTTCTAAAGGTGCAGAGGGACTCTCCAAGGATTATTGTGCTGATCCCATTTTGGTTTAGGCATCCATGGTTCTTCCTTCCTGTGAAAATGACCAATGCCAATTAATCACTAATTTCCTCAGAAAATGGCCTTACTCACACAAGACAACCTTCATTTTCTTCAGTTGACTGCCTAGATGATAGAAATTTAGTATATTTTAGGCACCTTATTTCTGTGGATACATAGCAGGTATTAAAGAAAGCAAAAGAAACCTAGTACTTGAAAATCATATATGGGTAAGTGGTAAAGATTTTCTAATTGGTGCCATGATAACAGCCAGAACTCTGTCTGGGTTTAGACTACTTGGTTCTGTAGAATTTGTGTGAATGATTATCCTCTTTTTTACTCTTCTATCAAGATTCACCTTTACCTTTCTTTGTTTGTCTACCCTTAGATTCCCCCATTTCTGCCCCATCTCAGGTGAAATAGTTTTTGAAAGTGGTTTTACATGTCCATCCACCTGGTCTGCATGTGATTCCTTCTTCAGTTATTATTTTTGTTCTGGAAAATGATACCGATTCCTTTTGAAACTGCTCATGAGTCGGTTTGAAGTTCCTGGCTGGAAATAGGTGTTACTCATTGCACTGGCTTCTGCAGAGATGAGTAGCTGAGTTGCAAGCTCTCATGGTAAGTCATTTGTATCTTGTCTATCATATCTTTCCCAGAGAATGAATAACAATAGAAGAAATCATACGTTTATACCTGCGTTTGTTTCACAGTTTACAATAAGCTAGCTATTTCATCTCTTTGTTTCTGTCCTACAACCAAAAAAAAAGGGGAGAAAGAACTTGGTACTCTCTGGATATCCATAACCAGCTCAAATATTACATTAATAAAACAAAATCTTTCAATATTTCTAAGCATATTTTTATTTCCTATGAATATATGAAAAGGGGGCATTCAATGTCAAAAAAGTCGATTTACAAATGGTGGCCTCCTGGTTTTTGTTATTCACACCATACCAAGTCACCTATAGACAAAGTCAGGGCCCACTCTACCAGGGCTCTGGCTGCTCCTGTGGCTTTTTGCAAATGGGCAGACTCTAGAAATATACTTGAGGCAGCAATTTGGTCATCTGCAGACACCTCAAGAAAAGCACTACAAACTACAGTCCTTCTCTAGATCCAGAACTGATGTTGCTAGCACCATTTCCCAAAGGCTCCTGGTCTCTGATCCTTTTTCCTCCTGCCTTGATTCTAGTCTCTGGTATTCAGCCCATACACCTTAGGCTGCTTCAGTAGCTGCATCCCTCCTTCCCTCTTTTTTGCTATTTTTATCTCAGGTCGTGAGATTTTTATTATTACTGCTTCCAATCTGGCAGGGCTCTAGCCCCCTCTGAAGTTTTGATGGCCATACCATTGATTTTTATACTGCTCTAATCCAGCTATACAGAGGCTAGAGCACTTAGGAAGGGCCCTAAAATGTTAGAACCTGGTCAACTAGTCTGATCCTTGGCAGGGCATCCTATACAGCTTAACCTACTGCAGTAGTAATCTAGTCAAACATTTACTGTTATGGTAAGTTTACACCTACAACTGTACTTTATTGCATCTTGGTCTGAGATGTGACTGAAAAAATTTATTTGGTCCCAGTTCAATTACCTGGTTAACAAAGTCAAATAAATAAAGTAAATAAATAAACTAAATAAATAAATAAATTATATTAATGTTGATATTTCACAATCTTTAGAAAGTAATTGAATTGTTGGTGTCTTTAGGACACGCATTATCATGACTGTATTTATCTGAATTTCAGACAACAAAACTCAAAAGTTTGACTTATGACAATATTAAAAATGTGTCCACTGATCCATATTGAGGATTTGTAAATCATTTATTTTATTTTATGGCAAAATATAGTAATTTCATGTTTGTTGGCTTTTCTAATTCTATTTGCCTCCTGAAGGGAAATAAGCCAGAGACGTAGTTGTTTGGTAGTTGTCTGCTGTTTAATCTGCACTTGAGAGCTGTTTTTTGCTGTTCTTTTCTGTTAAGAAATTCTGGTGCCATCCATTTTGTAGCAGAAAGTGTTTATCTGGTCTTTTTGAGCTGGGAAACATTCCAAGGAGCTCAAAGTGTGGCTGTTTATTAGGTTTATTTATTAGGTAGAGAGGGGTCAGCATTTATGCTTTATTCTCTACTATAAATCAGGCAAGTTTAAGTGGATCTGCCCATCAACAGCAGTGGTTAGCAGTGCCCTGTAAAGTAGCACATGTCTAGACAGTAAAATCTTCTCATAAAGTAATGATTAGGTTCAAAAACTGTTAAACCATGTAGCATTGTGTGGAATTAAACTTAAAGCAGCTAACTTGTGTATAGAATAGCACTACCATGTCCTAGCAGGGTCTATATTAGATCACTGAATGCTTAGGTAAGCGAACGGTGATTAATCGACCCCATGTAAGTGAAAGCTTGCAAAACTGAACTGTCAGAACAGCATTTTTTTTCCAAGGGGAAAAAATCGCTGTTCCAACGAAAAAACAAAAAAAAGTAAAAACTTTAAAATATAACATTAACTGGGGGGCTTATTCCCCCACCCCCCTACTGAAATATACCAACTCTGAGACCGCACTACAGTGCTAAAAGCGGCAAACTACTGAAGCGGCCAAGCAAATTCTTTCCCAGGGAAAGAATTTGCTTACATGCCGCTTCAATATTTTGCCATTTCAGTGTTTTCAGTTCGACCAAGACGCATTCGGAAACATGTGTCTTTGGTCTGCTGATAGGAACCTTACTAGCACTATATAACATAAGATCATAGGAGATTACTAGGCTATCGACCCGGAGGTCATTTTAAGCCTAAGTGTTTCAACCCAATGTAATATCTTAGAGGTACTATTCAATACCCAAGATTGTATTTATTGATGACTGCCATGTCCAGGAGGGTTGTGGACACTATCCCTGGTAAGAATTTAGGGTGCCCCATCCACACATCCAGGCTCCTCTTGAACATTGGGAGATAAACCTGTCCCTCTAGCATTTCCTATTTGATTTGCTGGCCATATTTATGTCCCTGAAAGGAGCAGCCCTAGACCCATTTGATTTATGGATATGCAGTAAGTTCATTAGGTGTGGCATTTGATTTAGGGACATGCAGTAAGTTCATTAGGTTTGGGTTACGGGTTGCTCTGTAGGCTAGGCATAAGTCTCCCCTAAGAAGTCTGTATTTTACAGAGTATAGTAACATGGATTTTAGTTGGTCCGTGTAAGGTACATGCTGGAGGCCCTTGGTCTTCTTTGTTAGAAACCTCTGAGATCTCTCTAACTGCTGTAGATGCTTAGTACTGTACATATCGAATGGGGTGCTATACTCAATTATGGGCCGGATAAGTGTTGAGTGTAGGGGAGTAATAATTTCTTTTGCTCTTGAGATGATGTCTTTACTAATCAAGTGTGCTATATGGAAAGCTTTCCTTGCAACAGTAGAAGCATGGTAGTCGAAGTTAAGGTTGTCATCAACCTGTGATACCAGGTCCCTTCCCACTTCATGGGTACTTAGGGTATTGTTATTAACTTGATAATGTGAAGGGACATTGTGCATAAGGGAATGGTGATGCTTTTCTTTGCATTCAGTTTGAGACTGTGACTAACACACCAGCCAGTGGTCTGTGTGAGACCATCCTGGAGTATACTGACATAATTTGGGGATTCAATAATTGCACCTAGTTTACATATTTTGCCCTTAACCCCAGATTTACCCTAGGAGACCACTCTTAATCAATCTTTAATCCTAAACAACCCACCCTATTCCAAGCCTGGGCAACATGTATACACAACTTCCAAATGATTCTATGGTCAGATTGATAAATCTGGGCATCCAAAGGTAGTTTAGCAATTGTCTCATTGCTCTAACAACCAGTTAATCATTAAAGAAAATAACATGGTATGCAAGGGATGTAAGTACAAAACATAATTGGAGGTAAAAATTTTACATACTACCGAGGTTGTCAAAAATACCCATATTACATCCCTCCTAACTGCACTTACCACACACAGATTGTCTTATGCTGAGTCTTGGAATGTGTGTCACAGATAGGTATGAGCATTGCACTGAGCATGATGCTACCTTCACCAAGGATGATGCTATTGCATGAACATAAAATTATTGAGTTTAATAACTGGTTTAGTTTCTGGTGTCACTCCAAGGCAATCCAATATCTATCAGCATGAGAAGACGTGGTCAAAAGACCATGTTGCTTTTCCAAAGATGGGCTGCACCTGCCACCCCCCAGGCTTTCCGACATTGGTAAAGCTTTATCCACCCCTTTAAAACCTATTTAGGCAATGACAAAAAGACAAAACTACCAACATAGCGAAAAAGTCTGCAAGCAACCTTGAGGTGGTAAATGCTAGGAGCTTATAAAAAAACTCTGCACCCTTCAAGCCCTTCGGACACTGGAGAATGTAGATATATGTGATGTGACTGGGACTCAGTTTAAAGCCATAGAATGTACCATAGAAATGCAAGGCTACAGTGCCTTCCACACATTTAGACTGACAGCAGCACAGACTGGGGCCAAAGGGGGAGGTCTCTTGATCTACATTAGCAGCAAACATATCTCTGAGTTGATTAACCAGGTTGATACCATGGAGCACATCCATGCACACATCACCATAGATACGGTTTCTCACCATATCATTGCTTGCTGCAGGTCATCATTTCTGCCCAAGAGTCTCACAACTCTTAACTAAACTTACTAGAGGAGCTTACTATCCAACAAAACACCCTATTCACAGGTGACTTTAACTATACATACATTGCCTGAAACTCACAGGCACAATACTTCCTGGACTTTATGAATCTGATACTCATCAAATCAAAAAGCTATCTCCTTTGAAGTAAAAGCCAATCCAGAAGACTCAGCTAACCTAGTAAGAGTTAAAAACTATTCTAAGACAAACCACATCCTATAAAGTTACAGTTTGTCAAAATTCAAGACTCCTAAGCCCTGAGACCACAGCAACCAATGCAGAATTACTCACAGTGTCCCTATACAAACATGTGTATGGCTGCGCATAGGATGCCATAGCTACCAGAAGTAAATCCAAGACAAACACTAAAACCAAACCCCATTGGTGAAATCTCCATGTAAAAAGGGTTTATAATAAAAGAAGAAAATTCATGACCAAAATCAAGAAGAGCAACTCCCGTAAAGACATGTGCTGTCTTATACAACTGAACAAGAATCTAAGAGTTATAATTAAATTTAACAAGGCCGACTATGAGGTCAAGATACTCTATCAGGCTTGGGACAATCACAAGGCCTTCTTCAGTTATGTCCGAAACCTCAAAGGCAACAAACAGCAAAGTGCTGAAGTGGTGGTGAATGGTACTACCTTCACGATCAGGGTGACAATGCAAATCTGCTGGCAGCTCAACTAGGTAAAATCCCACCAATATACTTTCCTTAATTATTAAAAAGAACCAAATGCTGATGGCAATCACAAAACCCAAGAATACTGCCTCCAAGTATGCTGACAACATCCCCAGCTGCCTCATGCATAGTCTAATACAGGACCTATTAAGACAATTTGAAGTACCCTTCAACTACATCCTTGAAACAGGCCGTGTTTCAAGTGAATAGAAGACCACAACAGTCATTCCCACCATAAGGGTGGACCATCAACTAACCCAGGGAACTACAGAACTATCATCCTCACAAGTCTAATATGCAAAGCCACTGAATTAATTACCATGGAAATTATATACAAGGAAATTGGCAACCTGCAGTCACTGTACCCATCCCAGTTTGGCTTTGTTAAAGGAAGGTCATGCCTACATAACCTGGTTAGCTTCTTTGAGAGGGTCACCAAGACAATGAAGGATGATAAAATAGTGCATACTGCTTATCATGACCTGACCAAGACAATTGATACAACACCCCATTCAGTCATTGTTGACAAACTACCTGATCTAAGTATTACTGTACATTACTCTTGTGCCCGACAGCTGGCTCAAAGATGGGTACCAAGAAGTCAGGATGAGTCAGACCATCTCTACCAAGAGACTGGTCACCAGTGGCAAACCTCAGGGCTCCGCGTTAGATCCACTCCTTTCTGGCATCTACTTCTCAGAATTCAAGGCTAAAGCTGAAGGCCTCCAGCTCATCAAGTTCAGAGATGACTGTAAACTGGGAGCTATTACAGATTCAACCCTAGACACCAACATTTTGCAAGAGGGTTTAACAAAATAAACTGCTAGTGCCAAAGCCATGGCCTAAAACTCAGTGCTAAACTTTGTATTTTAATGGCCTTTGAGAAACTGGCAACCCAAGTCAATTATTCCATCGATGAAACACCCTTATGAGTCAACCCAGTAATAAGAGATGGAGTATATGCAGACAGCAATCTGGACTTTGATGAAAAAGTAGCTAAGATAATAAGAAAATCATTATATGTCACCCAAGTTATAGGTAAGGATATGGCATCCATGTCCAGGGACATTATAGTACAACTGTACTGGGCCCTCATCAGACCTATCATTAAATACAATGCCCCTTCTGGCATCTATCTAACCAAACACTTGCAAGAGTTCAAATGCCTGCACAGATTTCTCTCCAGGAGAATTTAGGGTATGAGCACCCTGTCCTACACCAATCACCTAAAGGTTCTGTCACTGTATTTAGAGTCCTACAGGTTACTGATAGGGTATATTGGCTTGGCTTATAGGGCTTTTTCAGACCCAGCCTTGATGGATCTATTGCGCATGCACAAAACACGAGATCTAGGGATCTGAAATTTGTTTGTGACATAAAGAAAACATGCTGGAGGGACATATATGTGTCCCAAATAATAGCCACACTATGGAATAGGCTACCAAACCATGTAAAAGTGAGTTCATCCCTGACCCTATTCAAATGTAACCTTGACAATTGCAAGGGAAATCGAAAATTTACCCCAGTCTAGTCCCTGTGTCCCTTATGGACAGAGACCATCAATAAAGAAAGTTTTATCCTAAGTAGAACACCCTCTATAAATCCTGAGTTACCTCACAAGTAACATGCCCCTGCCCCCAGTATAGACACCCATGATACTCAGGGACCCAAGTGGCTTAGGGTGTAGAGCACTGCTTGTTAGGGCCCTAGTGGTTGTTGGCCTAATGACAACCTATGAAACATAAAATAGAATATAATGTCCGTGCATCATCTCCTTTTCTCCATGTTTATACATGGGATTAGGGTGTCATGTTACTTGTCTCATGATTCAGCGCTACATACTTTAGTACTAAGCAATTTAATTTATGTACATCATCTGAATGTTTGAAATTAAATCTCAGTTATATCTATGTAGTTTTACTATGAAGTAAAGCATTTATCCAGAAATCACAAACACAGGACATAAAGCCGTGGGAAGGTAAAATGCATGCTGAATGCTAAAGTTCATTGTCATGTAATTGTATTATTAGTCATTTTAAATAATGACAGTATAATTTGCAACAGTGAGCATATACATACATGAGATACACTTTCAGTCAGTCAGAGTTTCAGAAAGGATCAGTAAAACTTTCAGCTGTTATAGTTTCTGATTAATGGCGCACTTGTAATTATGCATTTTTTCAAGTTTTTCATTCCAATAACCCATTCCCAAAATCTTGAAAATGATCATAGGACTATAGGATCAAAGGACGTTACTAGGCTATTGGCCCTGAGGCCCTTACAAGCCTACCCAAGAATTTAGCCCACGTTCCAACAAGTCAGCACCCTATACCACTGTCATGCAGGGACACAGGTGGAATCTCAAGGGTGCATTTTCTGTTTCCCATCCAGTTATCTAGGTTGTGCTTAAAAAGATTTAATGACATACTCTGCTTTATGTGGAGAGGGAGTCTATTCCACAAATGGGCGAGTCTCTGGGACACAAATTTGTCCCACCAACATGTCTTATTGATGTCACTGACCAAGTTGAGGTTGCTTGTGAGGATTACTCCACTGGAGCTTGACTTGCAGATATGCAGCAGTCCCATCAGGGAGTGGTCTGAGATTACTTTGTATGTCAGATAGAGGTCACCTCTAAGAAGTCTGTAGGATACAGTAGAGGTACAGGGTTTTTACTCTATCTGTGCAGGATAGGTGTTTGAGGCCCTGTATTCTCTAGGTGAGGAACCTCTGTGGTCTCTCCAGCTGTTGCATGTGCTTTGTGAGGTACATGCAGAAAGGAGAATTGTACTCAATAATGGGTGTTATAAGGGAAGAATACAGGGATGTTATGACAACCTTGTCCCTGGATGAGATACCCTTACTAATGAGGTGGGCCATGTAGAAACCTTTCCATATAACAGAGGCAATATGGTGGCCAAAAGTCAGTTTGCTATCAGCATGGGTGCTAAAGTCCCTCACAACTGATTGCATACTTAATGTCTTATTATCAATGTGATAATTTGTGGGGATGTCACTCTCCCCAAAAGGGATGATGATGATGCATTTTTTGACATTCAGTTTGAGGCCATGTTTCTGTCACCAGTCATTTATTTGGTTGAGACCCTTTTGGAGGATGTCCACATCACTAGGGGAATTGATGACTGCACCCAGTTTGCAGTCATCCGCAAACTTGGTCAGCCATAGCCCACTAGATTTGGCCTGCATCTCTGAGAAGTATATCCCAAACAGCAGAGGCCCCAAGACCGATCCCTGGGGTACACCACTTGTTATGGGTCTAATACATGAGGTGGCTTCCCCTGTTTTGACTAGGTGGGTTCTATCAGTGAGCCAGTTTCTTACCCATCTGGTAAGATATGGATTGATAACAAATCACAAGAAAAAGGTGAGCCAGTGGTAAAGTGGAGAATACGAACCAAACAGCTTCAAGCAAAAACAAGTAATACTCCGCACCATCAATAAAATTTTAATAAAACGATAAAGCTTTCGGATGCAAACTATCCTTCTTCAATGTCTTACAAAAAGCAGTCATAAAGGCAGCATTTTTAAATATCATTCAAACACATCACATGACACAGCAACCTATCAGAAACAACAATTAAGAACAACAATTAAGTTTGTAAAAACACAGTAGCAATAGCATACACATGTATAATACATAGTCACTATTTCTTTACTTTTTGCTGTTTAAATTTCAAGATTGGTTTCAAAGTAACCTGTTTATTGAGACCTGGACATTTGTCCACTTCCAAATGAATAATCCACTCATATTCTTTCATATCCACATTATTTATTAAGTTTCCACATTTAACATTTGGGTAAACTACATGTATAGCTCTAAAACAAAACTGATGTGAATCATCAGTTTCACTAATATGTTTAGCCAAGAAGTTAGTTAATATTCCTCTCCGAAACTTAGACCTATGCTCTATTATCCTGTCTTTTAACTTTCTAGTCGATTTTCCAACATAGAAGCCCAAGCATTTGTTACATGTGGCAAGGTATATGATAGAGGATGTATTACATGTTGCACTACAGCAAAAGACAAACCTTTTGCCATTCACAGGGTGTATAAATTCAGTGGATTGATTTATACTTGAACAGCAGGAACAGTTATAGCAGGGGAGAGTGCCCTTTTTATTAAAGACAAATGCAGTATTATTATATAATGAAAAGTCTTTATAGCATAATAGTTTATTTAAATTGCTACAGTTATGATAAATAAACCTAGGTCAATCCAGAAGCTGACCTTCATGACCCAGTATAGCCTTTAGGATATCCCAGTTTCTACTAATAACATCTTCTATTGTTTTACTAGCTCCACTAAAGGTCATGAGATATCTTAAGGGCTGGGATGAGGTCGCACACAACTCCTCAGAGACAGTGTCAGTCTGAGCAGAAAAATAGGGTCTAGCTTTTGAGTCCCTTAATCCTAAGACATCCCTTCTCGCTGTTTCTATCTCCTCCATACTATAACCTCTTTCAATAAAATTATTGATCATTTCCTGCATCTGCACATGACAAACCTGTGGCCGAGTATTCAGCCTACTGGCTTATAAGTATTGACTTTTAAGGACACTTTTAAAGGTCCTTTTTGCATGCATGCTCCTCTTGTGCGGGTAGTTATTCACCTGTACTTCTTTTTTATATATACTTGTCTTTAGGCCAGACCCTGTCATTTGTAACGTAACATCCAGAAAGTTCAAAGAATCCTCAGAAAAATTCAAATTTAAGAAACTCAAGAGTATTATTTAAATACTCATAGAATCCATGTAGTTCTACAACAGTGCCATGCCAAGCCAAAAAAATATCGTCCACAAAACGTTTGTAGAACGATAATTTAGACGCATACATGTTAACATTTCCATACAGGTGAATACTTTCCCATGTACCCAATGTTAAATTCGCATAAGTATTGACTACAGCAGTGCCCATAGCCGTTCCAGATATCTGGTGATAAACCTGTTTATTAAATGTAAAGATATTATTTTCCAGAGCTAGATCTAATAGTCCACATAAAGTTTCGATATCTCTAGAAGGAAAATGTCCATATTCCTGCAAAATCTCCCTAATACAGTCAATTCTATAGCTATTTGGAATCACAGTAAAGAGGGATTTTATATCTAATATCACCAGAATCCAAACGGTCATGGTCACAACTGTTATACCAAGTATGTAACTGTGTTAGAAAATCTCCTGTATCCTTAATGTAACTCGGTACATATTTCAAATAGTCCTTTAGGAGGTCCTGTAAGTATACTGATATAAATTCAGTCATCCAGCTTCTCCCTGATATTATTGGTCTCATTGGAGGTTTCTCCAAAGATTTATGGATTTTAGGTAATCCATAAAGCACAGGGATGGTTGGGCATGGTACACTGAGAAAGTGGAAGGTGTCAATATCTATATCTCCCATCACCTGCAGATCATAAACACATATATTTATCTTACTGATCATAACATTGATGTCCTTACCATTAATAGGTTTAAACGTTTGTCTATCTGACAGTAGCTCAGCCACAGATTGTAGATATTGTTCTACATCCATTACTACAATGGCACCTCCTTTATCAGCTTCCTTAATAATTATCTGAGTATTATTCTGTAGTGATTTCAATGCTTGAGTTTCTTCAAATGTTAAATTATATATTTTCACAAAGTTTTTTCTATCATAAAGGTTGCAAATCTCCTTTTCACAAATATTAGTGAAGACACTAATAACAGGGTCACTAACAGGAATGAAGGTGCTACTTCTTTTCAAGTGGTTACCTATAATACTGTTACTGCCCTTAAAAATATTTTTTAAATTCAAATCCCTTGAAAATAAATTCAAATCAGTAATTGCATGCACCAAATCATCAGTGCCTGCTGGGACAAACTTAGTCCCACGTGATAACAGGGATGTTTCTGCCTCAGTTAACCTATAACTGGAAAGATTAACAACCATAGGATGATTCAAAAAAATTTCATTAGAAATTTCTTCATCCAAAACCACTTTAGCATCAACCTGGCCAGTGGTCTCCATACTAAAATGTACAGGATGTCCATCAGATAAAACAGAAGTATTCACATCACTAGTCACTACCACATCATTATTAACAGATTGTCCTATACCTTGAAGATTTCCCATCAACTCTAAACCCTCAAATGGATTAGAAATATTCCCACTAGTGGTTATTACTACATCATTATTAGTAGAGGATACTCCCAATTGATTGTAGACCTACAGTCATACAGCCAAGTTCTTTATTAGATGTCTCTCCAATAACCTTGGCTCATTTCATGCCTGTGGACTTTTTTTGAGGCAGCAGCACAGAGTGGGTTTGTATTTCTTTGTGGCGTTTTTCCACTCTGATCACTGGTGTTTTGGTTTCAACAGATTTTCATTACCTGTGGTGTATGTTGCCAGATTCAATGAAATTTTAAAAGTTCAAATACCAGGAATGTTCCTTTTTGAACGGGCAGGAAAATGAGTGATATTGGTATGCCTTCTGTGTTTGATCAGAACAACGTTCTTGATGGATTACCTAATACAGAAAACAGAGCTCTCGGGGACAGTAACATTTTTAAGCTTGTCCTCACACTCACTAATAAAGTAACTCAACTGCAGGAAGCTGTTGAGATACTACAATACCCGAAGGCACAGGATTCCGAGGCCAAAGGGAGTCAAAAAGGTAGTGATGTGGGTGAATCGTCATCAGGAGTGACAAACTGAGGCTCCAGGGGAAACACAGTAATGTTAACAATGGCCACGACAGGTTCTATCCCGTGTGGACAGAAACCAGATTCAGAGATTGTGGGGCACAATGTAAATAGATTCCAGGATTGGTTTAATAGTGATATTAGATTGTTTGATTTTCGCACATAAGACGTGGAGGAGAACATGGGCAAAAAGCTCAGTGATTTAGAACACTCGCTCTGTAAGGTACGTGACTTACAATGGGATAATGAATGCCTTGCAGAATGCATTAAAAACCGCAAAGTACCTAAGGGATTAAGGGTTTATAAATGTCCTAATGGACTTAAAAGAGGACAGAAAGAATCTGATGAATTATGTGAAATGATCGACTGCCATTGGTTTGATGAACTCATGGAATTTATTAAGTTAAATAATAATAAGTTTAAGGAAATGCTGGTTGACATTGAGAGAAGTAATGAAGCTATTTTAAATTATGTTCATTTTAATAATGTTTCTGTGAAATATAACATGGTTTTTGACAAAGTTGAGGAACAAGTAGAAGTTAATATTGAAAGGAAAAAAAGAAAGCTAGCCAGGGATCAGAATGATTACCAAAATCAAACAGCTTATCCCTTCCCAAAATCTTATTTTGGTGAAAGTTACGAGGATGATGTTTTAAGGGCTGAAATGCTCAATAAATGGCAGGACAATCCCCAGAGAGAGTGCAATGAAAAACGAGTATGACCAAGAATATCCACCCTTAAGAAAATCCGAGAGGTTACAAAACAAAAGAAATAACTATAGGAACCATGATGTTTTCTTACCCCAGGGTTCTACCAGGGGGAAATGTTTCCTGCCCCAGAACAAGTGGGGGAAGAACAGCTACAAGTAACACCTAATGACGTGGGGCATGAAATTTACATTTTGAGCTCCTTTGGTGGGTTACTGCTGTCTTACCAGGGTTTTAATATTTTTAATTATGCCAGTATTAGTATTGATAAGAATATCTTTATCTTATTAATGAAAGGTATTAAATCTGTTCCCTCTAAAAAGAGGATGTAAGCTCTGTATTAGCTGAACTAAAACTCTTTACAAGGAAAATGAACCTGAAATATATGTTTAAGGACAAAAGTATGGTTAGACGGAACGAAGGGCTCTGAAGAAAAAGTTGTTTTAACCCACCACTTCACTCCTTTATAGAAATCTTTGACAAAGTTTGCTCTCAGGAGATTGTTGACTACTTTAATGAATTTAAACCTAGGAAATTTTATTTAAATAGGGAAGAGAGCTGTTTACTGAGGGAATTAAGAAGTAGTGATCAACTGAGGTTCATGAAACCAGATAAGGGGGACAGGATGGCTATAACCAATAAGGAAGACTATAATAACAAGATCTTTTCCATGTTACAGCAGGAAGAGAAATACCAAAGTGTTTCTAAAAATGAAATAAATATTTCTCACAGGAGAATCCAGATGATGTTATAAGATGCATTGTTACAAGGTGTCATAAATGAAGACATTTATGGCTTTTTGGTTAATCCAAACCCAACTATTCCGGTTGTTTTCAGGATACCAAAAGTCCACACAGATATCAGGGATCCCCCATAAAGGTTGATTATAACTTGCCAGAATAGTTCTACCTATTCTTTAGGGGTTTTGTGGAACAAATAGTAAGGGAGTCCTTGGTCCCTATTGAACATTTGTTAAGGGACTCTTGGGACTTTTTGGGCAGAATCAACCAGGATGCATTTTCAGAGAGTTTGAGTTTCTGTACTGTGGATATGGTTGATGTGTTCACCTCGATACTGCATGAAACTGGGTTAGAGCTTTTTCACGAAGTATTAGTGCATAAAACATTATTAAGTAATACTATGGTGAACTTTACTATGACACTAATGAAAATCATCCTAAGAAATAATTATTTCACTTTTGAAGGAAAATACTATCGTCAGGTTAATGGTATAGCTATGGGTACTAGTTGTGCACCATTGTTTGCAAATCTTTTAATGTACGGGTGGGAGAGGTTATATATTTTCAAAGCCCCTTTTTCCATGTACTGGATTCACTATTTGCGTTACCTGGATGACATTTTTATTTTATGGAAGGTGTGAGATATACATGAAGAATTTATGGAGTATTTAAATGACATAAGTGAATATTTCAAATTTACTGGTACCTCCAATAATGATAGTATTAATTATCTTGATGTTTTACTTAAGAACTATGAAAACAGGAAATTTGAATCTTAAATTTATAGAAAACCCACTTTTTCAAACAATTACTTAGAATTTAAAAGAAGTCACCCGCTATACAGAAAAATATAGTAAAGGGTCAAATGGTAGCAAGAATGTGTTCTAACACTGATATAGTAAAGAGAGAAATGGGCAAACTAGTAAAATTCTTCTCTGAAAGAGGTTACTCGTTAGAATTTGTACTACCCATTTGTGAGCAAGTTACTAACGAGTGGGGTAGTAGGTATAAACCCCTGCTGGGATCCTATTTAGTGAAGGAGAATGAAACTAACATAAGGAAAGATTATGCTCAATCCATGGTGGTTACTTACGGAGAAACAAGCAATAAGATTAAGAACATTGTCAAGAAAAATTGAGTGTTGTTCAAAGAGAATGAGGAAATATTAGATGTAGTAGGAAAAGAACAATTTGTTTTTAAAAGTAACTACAATTTACATTTTTTATTGGAACACCCCATTAATGTTAAGAAAAATTTGAGATGGACAACTAGATGTGGAACATGTGAATATTGCAGGTATATTTTAGTGGGAACCTCAGTATTTTTGGAAGTAAGGGATAGGGAGATAAAACTAGCAACAGGGTCCTGTATTACAAAAGGACTGGCTTATACAGCTATTTGCCAGGAATGTCAACATTTTTACATCGATAAAATGGAATAAACTTTTAGAAGGAGGATCTATGAGCATTTGTATGCTGTGAGAAAACATGAAGAAAACAATGCTATATATAGGCACATTAAAAATAATCCCAATCATTCTTTCCTATTTGGTATTTTGGAGGTTACTGGTAATAACCCAAGAGGGGGTAACTGGAAAAATAACTTGGAGAGGGTAGAAATGAGGTGGCAATTGAGACTTAATGACACGGTAACCCCAGGCATTAATGACAATGTATCTATAAAAACTGAATTGAAACATAGGCCTACTATTTTGTCGTTTGGGAAGAATCTTGGTTAGCAACTTACTTTATTTCCATTCACAGAAACACTAAAATATATTTTTTTTTAATAAGTTTCTATAGGGTTAATAGGATTCAAATCTTAATTAGTTAATTGCTGTTATAAAAGAGGGGTTGGGTTTTAGCAAGCAAAGTTCTGAAGAAGTCCTAGAGCAGGACGAAAGCGCTTGACTGTGTTGGATACACTACTGTTGTTTTTCACCTGATTCATATGTTTTTTACGCTACTTGACTTGTCAATACCTTGGATCATTTCATGCCTGCAGACTTTTTCTGAGGCAGGAGCACAGAGGGGTTTGTATTTCTTTGTGGCGTTTTTCCACTCTGATTACTGGTGTATTGGTTTCATACAGTCAAGTTCATTATTAGATCGAACCTTACTCAAAGAGTAACCAGATGTCTCTCCAATAACACTCTTATTAGAAATTAACCCAGTCTGGTCAGCCATCTGACCAATAAATTGATCTATCGGGCCATTACCAGGAGCAAGCATCTCACACCCATTATTATTATACCTTACATTTAGAGGGGTTCCTAAAGGGCCCATACGTTTACCTAATAGGTCACAACCCATTGAAGTATCAATATCCACTATCTTACCATATACCTGGTCAAATCTATTCCCATCAGTGTCAGCAGAGGTATCTTCCAAGCAATAATTATCAAGGGTACAGCTATTTAATGAAAGAACCCTACCACAGCCATAGGCCATTGAACAACTCAGCAGATTAGTTCCTGTTCCTGGTTATTAGTCAATGGTTTACTACTTATTCTATTTTCATCCACTGTATTAGTTATACAATGATTACTATTCATACTCAATGTATTTAACACAGGGTCCCTTGAACCAACTAGCTCACCGACCTCATCTCCACCAGACATCACTATAATGGAGTGGCCTTCAGATTGTATACAGACAACCTGATCAACAGTATTTGAAGTAGATGTTTCAGACATAAACGTATTCTGCTCAGAACTTAAAACATTTATATTCATTATATTCAAGAGTGAATTACATAAAGAATTCTGTAGGCCTCGGCCATTCCGTAAAACTTCATTAGAATTGTCAATCATACTCCTATCAAAAACTCCTTCTAAAGGCTCAGGACAAACTTTTAAATTAATGCGAACATTAGAGACAACATTTTCAAGCACATTTACGTCCTGTGGTAAAAGTATAACATTACATAAAACGTCATTAGAATTGTCAATCATACCCCTATCAAAGACGCCTTCTAAAGGCTCAGTACAAACATTTAAGTTAATGCGAGCATTAGAGACAACATTTTCAAGCACATTTACATCTTGTGGTAAATGTGTAACATTCCTAGTTGAATCATTCAAATGTATCACATGAAACTTTTTCTGTCCTTTTGCATAATTGTTCATTACTATTAGATACACCTGGGCAATCCAGGATATGTTCACAGTTCAAAGAAGCATTAATACTGGATTCCACTAACAATAAACAGTCATTGGACAGGTTACAGCGGTATTCCACCAATAATTCTGACGCTTTCATACAGTTAACATAGTCTTACCATAGTTTTTAATGCTTCAAAGTCCAGCTCCTTGTAATGGGGCCATTTTTTGTTCTCCCTCTTGATCTCGAACATTGTTTTGAAGGGTCGCTTCCCAGAATTATTAGTTTCTCTGGTAATTGCATTTTTACACCCTGGTTTTTCCCTAAAAAAATGTTTCCTCTGGTGGTCTTCTCTTTCTTTCACTGCAGATGAATGTACATCCAACCCAGGTCTCACTTGAAGCTTATTCAAACGGGAGGACGTTGTAGGCGGATCCATAACCTCTATGCTTGCTTCTGATTGGTCATCTAAAGGCAGAAGCTCATCCTCCACTCCCTGTGGCTCTACAATTGGCTGGAACTCATCTAACTCATACATAGAGCCCCAGGATGTCTTTTGAAATGAGTTAGACTTACTATTTCTTTCACTTTTTTCATTAACAGAGTTCCTTGGCCATGAAAAGATATGACTAGTATTAAAGTCATTGATGTCACGCTAAAGTTTTTTCATTTTAGTGGACTTTAGTTGTTTATCAAAAGCATCCAGTCTCCCCATCATAGCATCATTCAGAGAGACATTACTATTAAAGGCTGGTGATTCTACCAGCCGATTTTTCTAGAGCATTCATTTTCATACACAGTTCATTTTCTTTAGGCATAAAAAACTCATTCATGAGTGACATATAGTCCAAGCTCAGTCTTATATTCAACTCCTGCCACCTTTTTAATAGCTCAGGATAGGTATTACCATAAGAGGGCATATTTAAAACTCTTAGCCCTCAAGGTTCAATACCTAAGTTCAAATATGTATTAAAACTAAAACACTGCCATTGCAGCTTTTTAAAACTTTTCACTTTATGTGCTAGTGTTTGAATCTTAGCACAAAAGTCATTTAAAAGTCATTTAAAAAATACTTTTAAGGGCAGTACCAGCACTATGAGTAACCACTTGAAAAGAAGTAGCACCTTCATTCCTGTTAGTGACCCTGTTATTAGTGTCTTCACTAATATTTGTGAAAAGGAGATTCGCAACCTTTATGATAGAAAAAACTTTGCGAGAATATATAATTTAACATTTGAAGAAACTCAAGCATTGAAATCACTATAGAATAATACTCAGATAATTATTAAGGAAGCTGATAAAGGAGGTGCCATTGTAGTAATGGATGTAGAACAATATCCACAATCTGTGGCTGAGCTACTGTCAGATAGACAAACGTTTAAACCTAATAATGGTAAGGGCATCAATGTTATGATTAGTAAGATAAATATGTGTGTTTATGATTTGCAGGTGATGGGAGATATAGATATTGACACCTTCCACTTTCTCAGTGTACCATGCCCAACCATCCCTGTGCTTTATGGATTACCTAAAATCCATGAGACCAATAATATCAGGGAGAAGCTGGATGACTGAATTTATATCAGTATACTTACAGGACCTCCTAAAGGACTATTTGAAATATGTACCGAGTTACATTAAGGATACAGGAGATTTTCTAACACAGTTACATACTTGGTATAACAGTTGTGACCATGACCGTTTGGATTCTGGTGACATTAGATATAAAATCCCTCTTTACTGTGATTCCAAATAGTTATGGAATTGACTGTATTAGGGAGATTTTGCAGATACCTTGCCACCTGTAACACATGCTTGGGCTTCTATGTTGGAAAATCAACTAGAAAGTTAAAAGACAGGATAATAGAGCATAAGTCTGAGATTTGGAGAGGAATATTAACTAACTCCTTGGCTAAACATATTAGTGAAACTGATGATTCACATCAGTTTAGTTTTAGAGCTATAATTGTAGTTTACCCAAATGTTAGACATGGAGACTTAATAAATAATGTGGATATGAAAGAATATGAGTGGATTATTCATTTGGAAGTGGGCAAATGTCCAGGTCTCAATAAACAGATTACTTTGAAACCAATCTTGAAATTTAAACAGCAAAAAGTAAAGAAATAGTGACTATGTATTGTATATGTGCATACTATTGCTATTGTGTTTTTAAAAACTTAATTGTTGTTCTTAATTGTTGTTTCTCATAGGTTGCTGTGTCATGTGATGTGTTTGAATGATATTTAAAAATGCTGCTTTTATGACTGTTTGTATGACACTGAAGAAGGACAGTTTGTATCCGAACGCTTTGTCGTTTTATTAAAAGTTTATCGATGGTGTGGAGTATTACTTGGCTTGAAACATATGGATTGACGCCTAGTGGAGAGAATTTAACTATTATATCTGAGTGGGTAATAGTATCAAAGGCCTTTGCCAGGTCAAGGTAGGTGGTGTGCACCATCTTCCTCTTGTCTATGGAATTGGTGACAGTCTCAAAGAAGTCGACCAAATTTAACAGGCATAACCTTCCCTTGACAAAACCAAACTTTGTGGGATCAAGTGTCTGGAGTTTGCCAATATTTTTGTTAATGAGGTCCATAATAATCTGCTCCATGGCCTTACAGATCAGGCTAGTTAGGCTGATGGGTCTATAATTTCCTGGATCAGTGAATGCTCCACCTTTGTGCAAAGGGATGACAGTAGCTGTCCTCCACTCAGCTGGGATGATAAGTTAGAAGAATTTTATGAGAAGCAATGCTCTTATGCTATAATTCTTAAAATATTATATTAAAATGAAGTATAAACTCACTGAATACTTGCATATATGTATGACAGATATTATAAACTTAATGTAACCAAAATGGTAAAAGTTTAATAGGATACAATCAGTTAATCAAAGCACAACATTTCAAAAAATAAAATAATCTGTAAAGTACTTTTTTATTCACTTATTTTAAGACATAATCACAGAAAATACCATTTCATAAAATTGCAAGTGAGTCTTTGACTCAACAAATATCAAAAATATATTTTAGGAGGTGTGGACAAGATGGCTAAATGAGAACAACTGGAGAAAGCTCTGTGACTGAAAACTTTTCTTTGACAGAAAATATAATCCAAAAATTAAAATTTGGAGATACTTGTTAGCTAATTGTATTCAATAATAGCGAGAGAAAAGATTTGTACTTTCAAGTTTTTCAAAAACTGTAAATTTTCTCTTAGAATTTCAACTGCTTTGTTAAAGAAGAGAGAATTCAACATGAATGCATTACTTAAAATGGACAAATTAGATACCAAACTAGAAAGTTTCAAAGAAGAATCCAGAAAGAAAAAAATGGAACATTTAAAAATTCTTATGCAATAACAAAGTGCACAAATCAGCACTATGGAAGAAGCCTTAAATGATGGAAAATAACTGAAGACTGAATTTCATTTGAAACAAAATAACTGTCTCATAGATAATGTTGATGATTTAGAAAAAAGACTGAAGTAAAATAACATTAGAATTTATGGTATACCAGAAAATTATGAGGGAGATAATATAATAAATGTCTTAACATCCAGGCTACATAAAACATTACATCTATCTGAAACTTTATCTTTTGGAATTGATGGGGCACATAGATCCCTGTGAGCACATTTAAAGAAAGAAAACTCACCACCATGTTCAATTATAATTAAGTTTATGTCTAGCTTCGAAAAAGATCAAATATTAATAACAGCATGGTCCAGCCCACCTATTAAAATAATCAGGTATTCAGATTTGACAAGGATTATTCCAGTAAGTAATGAATAAAAGAAAATCCTGCTTATCCCTGATTATGCAACTTAAAAATAACAATATTAAAGGGAGAGTGTCAAAGATGCAGCTTCCAAAACATGTTATTTTTTTTCCTCGCCAATGCATGCTTTAATTAGTGTTCAGTTGACCTGTGATAGTAAATCTGCATATTTATCTTCTTTTTTTTTTGCAATTTCCTTGTTTTCACTTTAGGAGCGTCCCGCTCCCAGTGGGGCCAACCCACAGTGTGATGTCATCATTCACACCCCCTCTCCACCTTCATATCTTTAAATATGACCCTACTTGAACTTTTCCGGGACTGTTTTCATTCCCTTGGGAAAAGTAACTCAACTATACTTTGGTTCCGGTCACATCTAATTCTGAGGCTTATTTACTCAGTTCAATATTGCACAAATGGTATTTGCAAAAAATGTTGATCGCTTCATGTGATAGCAATGTGAGCCATGAGCCAAAATTAGGAGCGTTATATGAAATCATACAGTTGAGAGGTATACTGCCGAAATATCAGGTGCCGATACTATGCTAGAGCAGTGCAGTATTATCTCTTAACTCTATAATTTCATTTAACGTGGCTTAAATCTTCACCTTGTCTTTAACAGTATTTATGATTTCCTCGTTGCTAGTGTTTAAGGGCAGTGGGGTTTTCTTCCTTATGCCAGCTAGTCAGAACGTCAGAAGTGAAGCACTCCGTATGTGGCATAAACCGTATCAGCTGTTTGCTGCTACGTTTTTAAAATAGTAATTTTTTTTCTCTTCCCTCATGCAAATACTTGAATAAAATTGCAACACTTTAGCCATCTGTATGTGGACTCTAGCAGCTTACAGTTTAAAAGGAGATGATTTTTTTCTCCTTTATCTTCCCACAAAGAAGAACAGAACTGATACGCTTTGGCACTGAGAATGTGGCATAAGACTGTTGCAGCTGTTTGCGGTTACATTTAAAAGGAGACAATTTGGTGGGGGGGGGATTCTTCATAACTAAAGTGATTTTAGCGCTCCCCGAGTTGACTGTAGCAGGTGAAAACATGAGCCAAAATTAGGAGCGTTCTATGAAATCATAGGGTTGAGATGTATACTGCCGAATGCCGATATTTCAGGTGCCGATGCTAGAGTACTGCAATATAGCTATTTCATAGAATGCTCCTAATAGTGGTTCATGTCTTCACCTTGCCTTTAGTAGAATTTATGATATCCTCAGTGTTACTGTTAAAAGAAAAAAAAGCTGCCTTTTATTTTCCCATGGCAGGACATCACAATCGAAACGCATTAGCGTTTGGCATATGGCATAAACTATAGCAGCTGTTTGCTGCTACATTTTAAAGTAGTAAGTTTTATTTTCCTCTTCCCTCCTGCCTAGACTTGGACTTGCAGCACTTTAGCCTCCATATGTGAACTGTAGCAGGCAGCTGCTTATTGAAGCAAGCAGCAGTTACTACAGTTTAAAAGGACAGCATTCCCCCTACACACACACTCGCAGATAAGGACTTCAGAACTGATAAGCTTGCTTAGCAGTGAGTATGTGGCATGAAAGAAAGTAGCTGCTTGTTGTTACATTTTAAAGGGAGGCAAATTGCACTAATTTAAAGCTCTATTTGCAGACTGTAGGAACTGCTTGCCAGAAGTGTACCAAACAATTACTACAGTTTAAAAGAAGACAACTTTTTTGTTTGTTTTAATTTATTTTCTTACAGGTCAGAACTGCAAAATTGAAGCACTTTAGTCTTCCCCATGTTGTATTGCTTATTACTTAATATCTGTCCATATATATTTTAAAGGAGACAATTATGGGGGGCAATTCTTCATAACTGAAGCGATTTAGCACTCCTCGAGTTGACTGTAGCAGCTGGGATGGATGCTTGCTATAGATATAAACTAAAATATAAATGTGATGTGCATCTGTTTCCTGTACTGTTTACTATGCATACCTTGCAGATTCAGATACTGCTGAATTATTTATTATATTAAGGCACTCCACGGTAGTACATGTAGACGTCACTGATGTGCTGTAAATGAATTATGAGCTTTGACAGATGAATACAGAACTGACATTGGCATTATTTAAAAAGTAATTTATTTCTGTTCTATAGAATGCTGCTGTTCAACAGGAATACAACTATGGCAGGGTATGGGTAAATTATATTTCCAACCTTTGTGGATTCATTAATTTGATCCTAGGTACTGTGTTCTTGTGACTACATGTTGCCCTACACCATGATTAAAACATGAATTACACATTCTGTGCCATGTTGCATTAACATTTTGTAGTATGGTCATATAGCATAGTATAATGAAAAAAATACAATACAAAAAAAAAAAAGGGTTACTTTGGTTGAGGTGATCAACACAACTGATAAGGACTTTGGTATAACATCATAAAATTACTAAAGATAATCAATATAATGACCCAGGTATGAAAAACTGATCTGATCTTTGGGCGCATAAAAAAGGTATCTCTGTACATACAGTTCATAGGTTCATAGGTTCATAGGTTCATACTAGGCTATCTGCCCTAGGGCATTTATAAGCCTAGCCAGAGTGTGTTTGGCTTTCACCACCCATTTTAAATTAATTTTGCTATGCCCTTTTTCGAGGTTAGTATACTGTGCCTCTGTCTAACAGTGACACAGAAGTGATACCAGGGGTAAACCTACGATCTCCCATCCACTCATCAAGATTCCTCTTGAAGAGAGTCAATGAGGGACTCTGCCTAACCTGGACTGGGATTTTATTCCAGAGTGAAGGGAGCCTCTAGGTTATGAATCTGTCCCTCCAGCATGTCCTATTTATTTCAGTGCTGAGGTTCAAGTCTCTCGAGCACGTGGCTCGATGGGATTTGGATTTTCTGAGGTGCAGCATGTCCATTAATTCCGGGTTGGACATGGCTTTATACGTCAGGCACAGATCGCCTCTGAGCAGGCGGTATGCCACTGAGTAGAGCTGGAGTTTCTTTAACCGGGCAGCATATGGCATCTGTTTGAGCCCTATGATCCTCTTGGTGAGGTACTTTTGGGGTCTTTCCAGCTGCTGCAGGTGTCTGGTAAGGTACATCCCAAAACGGGCATTGTACTCAATTATGGGCCTGATGAGGGATGAGTAAAGAGGCAGGATGACCTCCCCTGATCTAGATGTGAATCCCTTCATGATTAGGTGGGCTATATAAAATGTTTTTCTAACCACTTTGGCCACGTGGTTGTCAAATGAGAGATTGTTATCAACTTAGGTCCCCAGGTCCCTAATTACTTCTTCTGTACTTAATGGATTACCACCTATGTGGTAATTTGTGGGCACTTTGTTTTTGCCAAAGGGGATGACTATACACTTTTTGGCGTTTAGCTTGAGGCCATGGCTCTGGCACCAGTTGTCTGTTTCTATGAGGCCCTTTTGGAGGATGCTTGTGTCAGCTGGAGAGTTGATTATGGCGCCCAGTTTGCAGTCATCTGCGAACTTAGTCAGCCACAGTCCTTCCATGTTGGCCTGTACCTCCGAGAAATATATACCGAACAAGAGAGGTCCCAGGACTGAGCCTTGTGGGACGCCACTTGTAACTGGTTTGGAGTCTGACATGGCTCCAGCAATTCTAACCATGTGATTTCTGTCCTTGCGCCAGTTTGCAACCCATCTAGTGACATAGGGGTTTATATTTAAGCTGGTGAGCTTATCTATAATGCCCGAGTGGGGTATTGTATCGAAGGCTTTTGCGAGGTCCAGGTAGGCTGTGTGGACCATCTTCCCCTCATCAATGGCCTTGGTGACTGTTTCAAAGAAATCAACCAGGTTTAAGAGGCAGGATCTGCCCTTAACAAAGCCAAACTGGGTAGGATCCAGTGTCTGTAGGTCCCCAATAAAGTTAAATTCAAACCAGCTTTACGGTGTACAATTTCAAAAATCCTACTCTTTTGTAAGCGAGTAGCTGAACACGAGGTATAAAAAGAGACATCAGAAAATGTGTGAAGACAAATTAAAGTAACATAGTATAGCTAGGAGATGTGGCACAGCTCTTTTATAACAATTTCACTGAAGCACTTTGGAGCAAACAAATAAACTGAATGAGATAATATGTGCAAAAGTTCTTACAACTGAGGCAGGCTCCCATACTCAGTGCAGGGGCTGCATTACCACCACTCCTAACTACTACAACTAATTCTTAGAAAACAAGACCTCAAGGGATATATTATGCATTTTGTCTCAAACAGGCGTTGATCAGTCGGCAAATAGCTGTCAGTGAACCATGCCTACACTGCAAGAAAAGCCAGAGATAAAGGGCATAATCTAAACAACTAAGTGTGTCAAAGTAACCAAAAAGGTTTAAATACAAACATCTTTCAAAGGAGGACACACAGGTAGATAGACAGATAGATAGATAGATAGATAGATAGATAGATAGATATGAAAAAAGACATTACAACTGATAGAGAAAACGACTTTGGCCCAGCAGTGTTTGTAATTTCATGATATCAAGTAATATTTCCTGAGGAATAGTAACTTTATTTTATTTTTTTTAGGGTTTGTACAACTGGGTTTAGTTAAAAAACAACTTTTCAGTGGAGGCCTGGAGAGAAAAACTTCAACATATGACAAACGTTTTTAAATAGACAATCAGTAATATATATGAACAGGCATTAAGTAATATGCATTGACCATTACATGTACATTTGCTAATTAGATTGCATCATTGCATTCATTTAAAATAGAGGCAGATATTACAGTAAAACAGATACTTGTGCATTATTAGATGTTGAACACTTAGCATTTGGATAGGTGTATTAGTGGGTTTGCAAATAGATAATAGATCATGTAATTAGTGCTCAGAAGTTGAAAGAAATGGAGGTCAGGGAAGGAACTAGATTGGGCAGGTGATATGGTTAATATTATAGTTAAGAGGTGTGGTGTAAAGTATATTCAGAGACGATTATATGTTTGGCTATCATATGGTTTATATTAGAAGTATAGAGGTGGGGGTTGAGCAGTGTCTCAAAACTATGTGGATAGCTGTAAGGGGTTAATAAAACTAATAGGTATTGCTGAAGACTAGCTGTAGGGCATAGGATTATGAATGATATGGCAAGCTGAAGATAACAGTAGTATTTATCCTGGAGATGTACTGGCATAGGTCTCAATGTATTAGGGACAAATCTAGAAATAGTGTTGTTAACTTGAGACATTACTAGAGTAAAGAATATGAATAATATAAATATTCTGAAGTAAAAGGACTCTATAACTATAATTGCAGATATTTATTTAGTGTACTTCATCACCTTTTCTTTAGAAGTCACCAATTTAAAGAAGAATTAATGATGGACAGAGGTAAATTTTATTCAAAATCAGGGAGAGTTGTGAGTTATGTCTACAGGAGCAGATCCATTGATTTGATGGGTGAAGTTTTAATTTTGTTTTAAATAAGTTTGCATTCTAAATGGATTTCAGTGGTAGTGGGATGTGGTTCCATAGTTTATGTACACTATTTAAAAATAGAGAGTCAACTGCAGTATTACATGATTTGGTTATAGTAATTAGTGATTTTTCTCTAGAAAATACAATTCCAGTAGATGAGTAGTGTTGTATTAAGTTGTTAAGGGCTGGACAATTTCCAGGCCTTTAGAGAAGTCTGTGTATTCTAATTAACAGAGAAAGAGCTAGGTAATGTGGCTGTTTTAACCAGTTTAATTCTCTGATGGATAGACATTGGCCTGCTCAGTTGCAATAGTTTAGTGCAAATGTAGCTATTTTATTATAACTTTGCTCAAGTTGTGACAGTTGTGACACTTGAAGGTTAGTGAAGATTGGGGCAGGATACAGGAGAAATGGCAGTAAGAAAGCAGAGGGTATACATCTTCGGGCTGTGTTGGTGGGGAAGGTTATTCCTCAGTTTAATTTCTCCAAGTCTTTTGGGTTTCTAATACCATGAACATGATTAAAGTTCATGAAATTAGCATTGCTTTAACCTTTGTTAGCCAAAAGCATTCTTTTCAGCACCCGCAATGTGTCCAAAATTGACTCTTGTAATTCATGCAGAGTTACATGAATTTCTAGCATGTCTAAGTGCAACTGTAAATTCTTTCTTTATTAGACCCATTACTCCTACTACTATTGGAATTGTCTATCTTTCTTCCACATTGCTCTTATTTCTACATACGGATCTATTTAATGATTTTTTTGTTCCTCTGTATGTAAAACAGTGTAATCAGTGGGTGTTGCATTTTCAATGAGCAATGCTACTTTTCATTTTTTCCCTGGATTATCATATCGGTTTTTCTCACATCTATTTTTTTAACTTTTGATAATGAGTGATCCCATGTGGTATAAATGTAGTCGTTATCTATAATGTTTTGTGGCTTATGTTTCCAATGCTTCTCACATACTTCAGTAATGTAGTGTTTGCACAATCCCCATTGCAGTCTTGTCACATTATTGTGCCTTTCAGTATACGGACCCTCTACTATGCTGTGCATCACACCCAGCAACAAGATGTGTGACTGTTTCCAGTTCTTTTTTACAGAACCTGCATTTGTCTGTTTCTCTCTTATGCATACCCCTCAACCACTTAGAGGAAGAAATCTGGACAAAGCCACAAATAATGGAGACAGAAATGCCCCAAAACAGGGACACTTTTTAAATATTGCTCTTACAAACTTAGAAAGTTGATAGAATAATAGCTTTTGCATTGGCATGAATTTTCTGAAGGATATGATGTCTGAAACTCAATTTCTGCAATTATTTTCTGACTTCAGTCTCATTGATTTTCCAGTGTTTTTCAGAAAACCACAATTTTATGAGAAACAGACCAAAAATATGAGGCAAAAATCTGGACATTCTGTGAAAATCTGGACAGTTGAGAGGTATGCTGTCATGTTCAATGGACTTTGTAAACCAACATATATGTAGTCCACTATCTTGGGTCACCATTATTAACCTTAGATTTTGCTCGCAATTCACCTCTCCTTAACCATTAGTTTGCCAAATATTGATTGACATGAGGTTATTCCAAGAGCTCTCTATACTTGCCACAATATTTATGCCTTGTCTACATTTCTTTTCTTCTCATCTGATCTTCTTATATTCTTTCTTTTATCTACTTCTGCTTTGATTTCCATTCCATCTTGACACCAATGTGTTTCTGCTAACTAAGCAGAGAAGCAATCTTTGACTATTTCCCTCATGTTTTAAAAATGTCATTATGTTTGGATTTGGTGAGGTCAGCAGATATGTATTCAGTGCCATGACTGCAGATCTGTGCATATAATCTCTTTCAAGGAGGCCCATTCCTCCTTCAGAATGAGAAAAATATATAATCTTGGTATGCACTGATTTTTTATATTTCCTTTGATAAACATGAAGCATTTTTCTTGTTCGCCTGTCCAACTGAGCCAATACCTTTTGGGGCCAGTCAATCAACTCAAAACTGCATGTTAGAACAGGAAGAGCACATTGGTTTATAGCTTGGACTTTTTTTTAGATGTGAATGCAGTTTTCAGTATTAGTTTTGGTCTTCTGAAGTATTCCTGAATTACTTTTATTTGCATTTGTTTGTGTTTTATTGCCGATCCTTCAACAATTCCCAAATAATTATACATTTCCTCCTGCTCAAGTTCCTTTATATCACATTCCTGTAGACTAGTATTGTCTAGGTGTTTTAGAGTTCCTGGTTTAAATATTGCTTTTCCACATTTATAAGTGCCAAATAAAATTCTTATATCATCTGAGAAAGTTTTACCCACTTATAGTTATGATTTCAACTCCTCATCTAATGAACTATATAGTTTTCAGTAGTCTACAAAAAGTAGATGAGAAGTCTTTAAACACAGTTGTTTTCTAGGAGCCAAATTGTTATCCTGGTCTTATCTGTTAAGTAAACAGCTTGTTGGGTTAAGAGAAAGACAAATTAGCAGTGGTGATAGAGAATCACCCTGGAATATCTCCTTCTGAATTTTTATCCCTGCGATAATAACTGTCGCTTTGTCATGGCTTAGCTACAAAGTGCTTTGCCACCAGTTCATGTTCACTGTAATGTAATTGATCAATGTAGGATTTAGCTTGTACATCTGTAAGCACTCCTTCATCCATGGATGTGGAATGCTACCAAATGCTTTTTTGTAATATATCCATGCCATACTCAGATTCTTCTCCTTTTAACAATTTCCAATTATGATTTTATTTAGCAACAAATGATCCTTTGTTTCATAACACTTCCTTTTGTAGCCCTTTCATTCTATTGCCATAATTGAGTTTTTTTCTAAATGACTATAGACTCTGCAATCATTTCAGTATTTTTTTTCTTTCGGCTGTTCCCATTAGGGGTCACCACAGCGGATCATCTGTTTCCATTTCTTCCTGTCCCCCTCAACGTGCTCTGTCACACCAACCACCTGCATGTCCTCTCTCACCACATCCATAAACCTTATCTTAGGCCTTCCACTTTTCCTCTTACCTGGCTGCTTCATCCTTAACATCCTTTTCCCAATATACCCAGCATCCCTCTTCAGCTCATGACCAAACCATTGCAATATCTCCTCTCTGGCTTTGTCTCCAAACCTTCCAACCTGGGCTGACCATCTAATATACTTATTCCTAATCCTATCTACCCTCGTCACACCCTGTACAAATTTAACATCTTTAACTCTGCCACATCCAGCTCTGACTCCTGCCTTTTTGTTAATGCCACTGTCTCCAACCCGTATAACATAGCTGGTCTCACTACCCCCTTGTAGACCTTCCCTTTCACTCTTACTGGTACTTGTCTGTCACAAATCACTCCTGACACTCTTCTCCACCCACTCCACCCTGCTTGTACTCTCTTCTTCACCTCTCTTCCACACTTGTCATTACTCTGAGCTGTTGATCCCAAGTAGTTAAACTCATCCACCTTCACCAGTTCTACTCCCTGCATCCTCACTATTCCTCTATCCTCCCTCTCATTTACACACATATATATTCTGTCTTAGTCCTGCTGACCTTCATTCCTCTCCTAACTTTGGTGGTTCCTGAAAACATCAGATTATTTCTTTATGAAGGGACAAAAATATATGACACACTAGAGAAGGCATCCACTTTTGTAAACAGAAATAAAATCCTTAACAACACTGAAGAAATGGATTGGAATAGTATATTCCTTGAGACAGAGTAAGCTAAATTCCTGGAAAACTGCTTCTACAAATAGTAAAACTTAAAAACAAGTGGCTTTTATTCTTTGATTGCAGGACTTTCATTTTCTGAAACAAAAGATTTATCATTTAAATAAAAAGTTTATATTGACCTTTAAGCTTCAAAACATATGTAAGTATATAATTCTATTTTAAGCTAAAACATTTTTCATGATATAGAATAGAAAGTTAATTTTACTGTTTTAATATATTTACATTGAAAGACTTCATATATTAAATCTAACTAGACTTATAAATGTGCTTCTCAATGTTAAACAAATACTTCCTGTAAGAGAATGTTATTAAATTGTAAACAAAAGTATTGGTAACCTAAAGACTATATAAGTTAAAATGTTATTTTTATTTGTTTACATTTTCTAGGTATGTGCATTGCTGGGTTAACTCAATACCATAGCTAAGTAGTATGCTAATTAGACGTGTTAAAGTTAATTAGAAGTCTTAAAGTACTGGAGATTTTGTTTTCTTTGTTTCTGTGTAACTCACTCCTTTCAAAGGTCATTCATGAAGCAATTGACACTTAAAAAAATCTTCAGAACACAAGAATGTTCCAGTTGTATGAAATGGTTGATTCTTGCTTGCCTTGCTTTCCACCTGCTCATTGAGCTGTTATGAAGGAAATCTAGCTCAGTGTTCATTACTGATGTATGTCAAAACAGGAAGGAACTTTCTTCTTCTTTCTTCAAGCATGTATATGAGAAATCTACTCAAAATAGCATATATATTTTTAAAATATTTATTTAGAAGTGAAGAATTGGTAAAACAAAAGCTATACTAATGTTTTAAATTAACCTACTGATGACATATAATTTGCATACGTTTTGCTGAATGTTAATAGCTTATGATGTAGTGTTATTTACTCTAACTATGCATATTACTGAAAACAATTACATGCTTTTACTGATTAGAACAGTTTGAAAGAATTAAGAAGAATGAAGACCTTGCAGAGGAAAATTAGCAGCTGATATGTGCTGTGGATTGGCATTTTCACATGCTGTAGTCAAATTGTCAGGCCAGGATATGAAGATTAGATCACAACAGTTCACAATGGCTAAAACCATACATTACATTTAAACAAGCAGGAATTACTTAATCTCCCTCTTTGTCTCTCTCTCTCTCTCTCTCTCTCTCCCTATATATATATATATATATATATATATAGAGAGAGAGAGAGAGAGAGAGAGTCAAGATTTCTTCTAATGCTAGAATTAATAAGAAGAGTAAACATATTATCAATAATATTCAAATGCATAAGGAATTATATATCAACTATGTAAGATTAATAAAAGAGTAGTATCTAAGTTAAGAAATATATACACGTACTGTAATCTCTAAGCTCTCAAGATGATAATTAAAAAGTTCTTTGATGGGAGATTTTAGAACTACAAGTTATATAGAAAAAGGTAGAATACTAGTGGACAAATAAGACTGAAAAGCACATTTAAATAACAGACTGCTTATAAGAAAGATGCGTAGTAAATATACCTGCACATGGCAGAAATGCAAAGGTAGATGATCTGATATAATTTACATGAAAACATCATATAAAAATATTTGAAAATATCCAGAAAGCTGAAATTTGAAGCTTGGTCATATAAACTTTGAAACTTTTTGCATGTGATAAGTCATTAAGTTCACTAAAACTACCTGAAATAATGACTTCTTAAGTCAGAGCTGAAAATTTATATTGCTGAATTAGTACATCCATTTTGTTAGAAAGTAAAGTAGATTGTTCATTATATTTGAACCCATGAAGGGAGAATAGGATTTGAATCAAAAACATTGTTACTTTTGAATACAAGATAGACTGCATTTTTTGACTCCATATAAATAGCAACACATTCTCTTTGACCACAGTAATGTACATAGTTTTATGAATTAGTTTTATAAGCTAAAGTATTTTAAGTATTTTGGTATTTATCATATTAAAAGTGTCACACAATTTTAAGATACAGACACTTGTACTTTTAAAATTAATTCAGAGTTTTTGTTAGATCTATCAAATATACTTATATATCCTTTAGCATGATAAATACATGGGTTCTTATTAGTTCAGAGAAAAATTAGTTCAGCTAACAGCATTTTCATTGCACTTACTTCAAATATGCTGTTAGTCGAACTAATCATACTGAGATCACAGTAAAGTGAGGATTGGAAAATTTGCCCTTTCCCCACTGTAGTGCAATCTCAGTGTTGGTAAATATAATTATCAAGGGATGTGGGGGGGGGGTGCAGCATGGAATTCGATGAGTGACATTTCCAATGAAACACTATTCTTTGTAGTGTCACTTCACTGAAGTGATATAGATCCTAAATATGTATGTCCATTGATTTTCCTAGTATGCTAAGATTACAAGTCTACAGATATCTTTATCTCTTCAGGACCCACTCTGTTCTATTATGTGTTTAATAATTTAGTTATAATAATGTTGAATGAGTGATTCATTTATGAATATTTAATGGAAAATGTATACTATTGTTCCATATATAGATACATAGTACACCGTTTTTTGGATAATTTAATATTTGTGATTAATAAAAGAGGATCATTAAAATTTTATGTAGTAATAGAGGAATAGTTTTAAATGTCAAAATGTATAACTAAATTAACAGTCTGCTATTATGTTTAACTTATACATAATATTATATAAATTATTGGTAAGTCACTGAAGCTTTTGGCTAGTATTTTGTAATGGCTGTTTTGGTATTGGTAGGTAGAAAGATAGTATAGTAGTTTGCCTATTCAATAGGCAATCTAGAAACTTTGGTGTCTATTTTAGGTTGTGCTTTTTTTAGTAATATATATATATATATATATATATATATATATATATATATATATATATATATATAAGTCTACTTTTAAATGTCGAAATTCCGAAATTTCAACTTTTTAAAACACGTACACAAAACATCGAAATTTCAGAATCTCAACATTTAAATGTGGGTAAAAAAAACAAAAAAAAACAAGTAAAACAAATTGTTTGTAGGGGGGCAAGCCCCCCTGCACCCCCCACACCCCCTACTTAAATATATCAACTCTGAAATCACACTACAGTGAAGAGAATGGTAAGTGCAACAGGAGCAATACCGTTATCTTCACTGTAGTGCAATATTGGAATTGGTATATTGAAGTAGGGGGTGTAGGGGTGCAGACGGGCTTGCCCCCCTGCAAACACTTTATTTGAAGTCTCACTCTTTTCTTAACCCACTTTTATATGTTGAGATTCTGAAATCTCTATGTTTTGGGTATTTTTTTTAAAAATCGAGATTTTGGAATTTCGACATTTAATAGTGGACCCATATATATATATATATATATATATATATATATATATATATATATATATATACATTTACAGTTGTATACTTGTTTTTATTTAAAGGCTTTAGTAGTTTTATTTGCAGAAAGGAAGAATTAAAAAAATGATGAACTGTTAAGATAATATTAGAGAAATGCATTAGAATCTTAAATAAAATAAAATTAATGTAGTGGAAAAATGTGTCATATTGTCTTTTAAAAAAAATCTTTTAAAATACACAGTATGGATAGTTTTAATCTATTACCTATTAATATAAATGGATTAAATAATGGTAGCAAAAGGAAATCATTAATGAGATATCTAAAATTAAGTATAGGAGTCATTATATTCTTTCAAGAAACTAATTTGATTGATAAATTTATACAATATTTAAATAACTTAGGTTATGACATGTTACCATTTGCTTCTTTTAACAAAAAGAGTAGAGGAACTGCTATACTTTGGAGTAAAATGTACTATAATGCCTGAGGTGATTGGAATCCATTAATGATCTTAAAGGAATGTATGCATTTGTAATAATTAAATATAATACAAACTCTACACACTAGCTAATGTTTACTGTATCACTGGAATAAGTGTAAGAATGGCTAAATATTACTTTAAATGCACTACAAAGTCAAAGGGTAGTTTAGCAGGGGATTTTAACTGCATATCTAGTATAGAAGACACAAATGAACAGAAGAAAGCTAATATTTTGGCATCAGTTATATCACTAAACAAATGGATTAGTAATAATTTAAGTGATTAAATATTAAAAGCAGAAAATAAGTCATTGTTCTTCTCTCATTATTTTTATGTACAAAGGATACAAACTATAATTGATAGGATTTATGCCTCTACAGATTTAATTAATAAAGTGAATTATTTTAAAACTTTTCTTTGTTTTTTATCTGATCATAATGCACTAAGTATTAATACATTAAATCAACGTCAAGTCAAAGTAAACTTTATTGTCATTCAGAAATCACAAAAGGGCAAAAACTGAATGATATTCCGTGTCTCTGGACTCAATGTGCAGACAACATGTAGACTATTTTCACAGACATTTACATATATAACACCTAGCTGTGACATCACCAATAATTAATGGATATAATGATATTTCAGATTATTTATAGATTCCCAGTATATATACATATATATATATATATATATATATATATATATATATAAAATTAAAAACATTAAAAGTTACCTTAAGGACTTCAAAGAATTGAGCAGACTCAACGTATCAAGTACTCCTTCTTTACATTCTTGCAAGTTCTTATAATTTACTCCATTAGCACCTTTTTATCTACTACTGCCTATTCTTCTTTTGCATTTAACTTTCTCAACATGAGAAAGTATGCTATGCAGTATATGAGCAAGGTACTTAAGTCAAATACCTAATAGTAAAACTAAAACTCAGCAGTTTAGGTTTATTTATTTAAGTGTTGACTATTATGATCTCCTTGCTGTCAACTGAATCACTTAATCCCATTGCTGCACTAAAAATCTGCACAGATCTTTCAAACCAGGAAACTAAATATGTTATTGTCTCTCAGCTTTGACCATAACTATTTACAAATAACCAGTAGGATTAACAGGGATTATGTTAGTTTTTGTGATGTTGAGTAATAAATTAGCTTTATTGCTTTCTACTTTCATCTTCCCAAACATGTGTTTCAATTCTTCTTCATGTTCAGCCATCAGGATGGTATCAATTGCAAATGTGATGTGAGCTTGTTAAGATTTCTCCAAGAAATGATGCCTCTATCTGGTGTATCTAACCAAGCACTTAGCAAGATATAATTAGCATATTAGTTGAATAAGAGAGTGGCAATATAGAACCTTATCAAAGTCATTTCCCAGTTTTCACCTGACGGTTATTTCATATTTAGCTTTAACTTTTGACACTTGTTCTGAATACAAATTCATCAATAATCAAGTATGGTGACAAAGAAAGTACTTCAATTTGTTATGGTCCACATAGACAAAAGGTTTAGAATAGTCAATTAAGTAGAAGTACATATTTCTTTAATTCCTTTTTCCAACATTAGCCAGAATATATTGTCTGTTTCATCTTTAGTGTCTCAGTCATGTCTAGAATTAGCTTATTCATCTGGTAGTTCAATGCATGTATATTATTGAGTGCTACTTTGTTGGATCTTGGGCATAACCTTGCTATGACATGAACAATTTTTAATGTTGCCCTTTTTGCCACTGGAATCCAGACTGAAAATTTTCAAACTAATTGCCACTGTTGTGTTTTCCAAAATCTGCAGACAGATTCTAATCAGCTTTGTGATAACATCACTCCTGCAGGATTTTAAGCATTTCATCTGAAGTTATATAATTTCCAATTGCCTTGCAACTTGTAATGCTTTCTAGTCACCATTGAACTTCATTCTACAGGATATCTGTCTCTAGATCATAAAACATATCACCATATTTGTCAGTTATGATATGGTCCTTATATTCTTTTTCTTATATTCCGCCACATCTACCTACTGTCTTCTGCTTATGTTAGGTCCCTCTCATCTTTATCTTTTTGCACTGCTCATTTTTGTACCTGGAAGTTTTCATCGTTAACATGAATCTTCATCAATGGATCTCTTATGTTTCCTATCCTTTTAGTCTTCTTTCCATTCTTTGTATTGCTCATTTAAATCTGTCATTATCTCTCCTTGTCATTCTCTGAAACTCTGCAATCATTTTGACATATTTTCTAATCTGCATTATCTTTTACTCTCATTTTTCCTTTGCCAGTTCAAACACCACTGTAGATAGGCAGTTTGCCATCCCAAACTTCTTTATTGATTGCAAATTTTTATGCCAGCTCCCAAACAATATTACAAACTTGTGTGCTAGTTCTTTGGGTGCTCTAATCATCAGGTCTAGTCAATGGAATATTTATTATGAATGGATTTATTTATTTATTTATTTTACATTTGTTAACCGGGAGAGTCCAACTAGATATATGTCCATTTTCAGTGGAGGCCTGGGAAGAAAAGCTCCAGAGCAGTTAAATTGTTAACATAAAAGATAGCGAGTTTAACACAAGGTACATTTGCCAACATTCACAGGATACATTTTTTTATACACTTTACAGAAATATAGAACAGCAAGTATAGAAAGAAGGCAGAATTGACAACTTACACAAGACATTTTTACACATAAGAGAAATTATATGTACAATTGGTTTACTTTTCAGTGGTGAGAGTTTATATTTAAAAAAAAAAAAAACAGTAGATACGCTGTTACTCTCGTTGCTGAAAACAGAGAATAATGAGTTACTATCCAAGGGTGGTACAGGTGCATAATCTATGATTCAGGAAGTGTGTCGCATAATCTGTGATTCAGGAAGTGTGTCTTAAGTAGTTTTTTAAATTGGGTTGAGGACTTATTACTTATTATGTGGGCTGGAAGGGAATTCCACACTTTAGAGATGTAGTAGCTATAACTGGATCTTTTGAACTTCTTGGCTACTGTATCCTCACATACTGCTCAGATGGGTGCAGATAATTTAATAACAACTAGTTTGTAGGGACTTACGAAGGCATTGTATAGAATCATAAACCAATTATGCATATATTTAGAATAAGGAAAATGTTTGAAGCTATTGTCTTAACTTGGTTATCATTTAGCAAAATATACATTCCTACACTGCTAAGTGTGCACAATCAGAGTGTTACAGGGGAAAGTGGATTACAGTACTCTGTGATAAATAAATGAGGGGTATTTTGCTTTTAGAAGGTAAGTCAGCCATAACAAATACAGTTTGAGTCAAAAAATAATGCATTGTTAGCTGCAATTTATCATAGTTTTAATGTACCAATGGTTCTTCATTTCTGAATTTGAATGCAATACATTATTTTCTGCAATGTGATAAAAGGAAAGATAATTCAACAGATGCAAATGCAATAATGTTGAAGATTAGCATAAGTAAAGATTTTAAAAAGTGCTATGAGTATAACATATTAATAACAAGATACTAACAAGAAGTTTAGGGAAATGCATGAAACTGGAAATTGGAATTTTAGTAAATGCTTAAAAGAAGCAACTTATAGGTTCATAGGTAGGTACTAGGCTATTGGCCCTAGGGCTTATATAAGCCTAGCCAAAATGTTACCCTGGCTTTTGCCACCTAAGAAAATTGTTTTCCTGTGCCCCTGTCGAGCAGAGCCACAGAAGTGATCCTCAGGGTGAATTTCCTATTTCCCATCCAATCATCAAGATTTTTTTGAAGAGTGCTAATGAGGAGCTTTGTTTGATATAGATAAGTAGTTTGTTACAGAGTATGGGAAGTCTCTGGGACAGGAATCTATTCCTCCAGCATGTTCTGTTTATTGTGGTGACAAAGTTTAAGTCCCTAGAGCGTGTAGCTAGGAGGGATTGGGATTTCTTTAAGTGGAGCATGTCCAACAGCTCTGGGTTTGACATGGCTTTGTATGTTAGGCAGAGATCGCCTCTGAGTAGGCGATATGTGACAAAGTCAAGCTGGAGTTTTTTGAGATGGTCTATGAAGGGCACCTGTTTGAGGCCAATAATCCTCTTTATGAGGTATTTCTGCGGCCTTTCCAGTTGTTGTAGATGTCTTGTGAGGTACACACCAAAAGGGGCATTGTACTCTATAATGGGTCTAATGAGTGATGCATAGAGGGGAACAATAACCTCTTTTTTTCCTGGATGAGAAACCTTTTGTGATGAGGTGTGCCATGTAGAAGGATTTCCTGACTACTGTGGCGATGTGATTATCAAAGGAGAGACTAATGTCCACTTGTGTTCCAAGGTCTCTTATCACAGTTTCAGTGTTAAGTAGACTACCATCTATGTGGTAGTTCATGGGTACAGAGTTTTTACCAAAAGGGATGACAATGCACTTTTTGGCATTGAGCTTGAGGCCATGGCTTTGACACTAGGCATCTGCCTCAGTGAGGCACATTTGTAGGATGTCCACATAGTTAGGAGTTTTGATTATTGCTCCTAGTTTGCAGTCATCTGTGAACTTCATTAGCCAAAGACCTTCTGTGTTAGCCTGTACTTCAGAGAAGTAGATACCAAACAGGAGAGGATCCAGGACTGAAGCCTGTGGTACTCCACTTGTCACTGGTCTGAAGTCAGATTTGAAGTCTGCTACTTTCACAGTGTGGGTTCTGTCAGTGAGCCAGTTGGCAACCCATCTTTTGACATAGGGATTTATACCTAGTTTAGTGAGTTTATCTATAATTCCAGAGTGGGGAATGGTGTCAAAAGCCTTGGCGAGATATAGACAGGCTGTGTGAACCACCTTACCCTCATCTACGACTTTGGTGACTGATTCAAAGTCATCTATCAGGTTTAGGAGACATGATCTGCCTTTTACAAACCCAAACTGGGTGGTATCCAGAGGTTGGAGATTACCAATGTCTTTGTTTATAAGTTCCATGAGGATACGTTCCATGGTCTTGCAAACCAGGCTCATCAGGCTAAGTGGGCGGTAGTTCCCGGAGTCTGTAGTGGATCCTCCTTTGTGGAGTGGGATAACCGTTGCAGTGTGCCATTCAGTGGGAACAACGCCTGAGGTGAGCCTATGATTGAACATGGTACTTAGGTGGGGTGCCAGTTCGTGCTGTAGTTCGTGTAGAATGCAGCCTGGGATGTTGTCAGGTCCCATGGATGCTGTGTTCTTGGCTTTGGAGAGTGTGGTTTTTCCATGTGCAGTCATAATTACAGGATCTTTGCATTTTTCTGGTACAGAGATGGGCCCTTTCGGGGGTGAGAGGGTGGTGAAGTTAGCACTGAACCTATCTGCCAGGATGTTGGCAATATCAGTTGGTTCTGTATATTTAGTGCCACTGTGCTGTAACTCAGAGCAGATCTGAGTGTTGCCATTGAGATTCTTGACATAGCTATAGAATGCTGTGTGGTTGTCTTTAGAAACAGTGGCGATTTTGTTTTCATAACTAGCTTTGGAAGATTTTATGAGGGATCTCAGCTTCTTACTGAGGCTGACCAGGTGGTTCCTCCAATCATGACATTTTACTCTCTTTTGCAGCAGTTTCTTTCTTCTGTTGTAGAGTTTGTTTATGGCAGGGGACCACCAGATTGGCTTCTTTTTTTTGGAGGATAGCATCTTGGTTCTGCCAGGGATAGCATGGTCCATGTACTAGTGTACATGCTTAAAAATGGCATCTGTGTAGGATTCAGCAGTTGTACCTCTATTGTCCATCTGCATGGGTGTCATGAAGTTTGCCACTTCTGTCTTAAGAAGTGTCTTAGCAGAGATACCCTGGCTGTTTATAAATTGTCTGACATTTGAATATAATGAAGATAATTGTCAGAGACTGAAATGAATTGAACATTAGTGCTACATAATTTAACTAAATTTGAACTTTTATGGAAGTGTAGCAAAATGGGTAACTTTGAACTTACTTTGTTTTTGATCTGAAAAATTATTTCATTACTCTGAGGGTTCTTATTATCCCAAAGAAACTTCCTTTTTTTTACTGTAACACCCCCCCCCCAACTATTGCTTAGTCTTATACTGCCCAAGAGGTCCTCTGTTATTCACAATGGAGAAATCATCTAACATGTCTATTCATTCATGGGGACAGGATCGGGGTGACTGGAAAGGATAGTGACGATAAAGTAGTCAGCGAACTGCTTGAGTCTAAAATGACAAATCACATTTGTCCAAATAGCCTCTTGCAGTGTAATCCAAACATTAAGCAGCAAAAGTTCCTCGTGTTGAATAGTCTGGATAGTTATGGATGATGAGTAACACTTTGCTGCTGAGTATTGAATATCCAGGTCTTGATCTATGATCACTAAAGGAAACAGTCAGCTTTCAGGAATCTGCATACTCTGAGGGAAGTTTCTAAGATTCTAGCCAGCTTTATCGACTAAACAATGCAAAGTGCAGTCCTTGTTGATTAGGAAACACTACACATAAAAAACATTAAGGTTTTTACAATCCCCATTCATATACCAATTGACATTAAATTTTGCTTTATGTAAGATGTCAGAGTCATAGAGAGTACATACTCATCCCATGCAGACACAAATGTACAAATTCATATGGATTCTTCTTATACAGGTAAAGGTTATTTTATTGATTAAATAAGATAAAATTGTATAAAATTATAAAACACTTCTGTGATTTAGTAAAATAAACAAAATCCAGCAATGTTAGCACAATATCCCATAGATATATAGATATACAGATAGATAGAAAGCTACCTGTGGTAGTGGTGTTGCGGTAGCGTTGTCACCTCACAGCAAGATGTTGCCCTGTTCGATTCTCAGCTAGAGCATCTTCTGTGTGGAGGCAGATGTGAATGGGCGTGCCTTCATTGAAGGCTGTGCGTCAGAGCTGGTAATTTGGCACGTAAAAATCCACTACCAAACATTAGCGTACCGGAGTTCCACTGTGGCGACCCCTAACCGGGATAAGCCGAAAGACACAACAAGATAGATAGAAAGCTACATATATATATGCTTAACATACAAATATTTCAAGTATGGGCAATTATGCCTTTCTAGCATGCCAATATACCAAAACTGTTGTTCTCATAATAAATGTCCAAGCTGCTTTTAAAAATATCTAAACTAGTACTTGCTTTAATATAATTGGTAGTCTAGAACCATTTAGTATACTTTTGATTCCTATAGAATCTTTTATATGGGTTTTCTGACAATTCTCTACTATTTTAATAATCCCAACACTCCCAGAGATAGTTGTCTCTAAATGCTCAATATACCTGATTAAGGTCTCATTTAAAAAAAAAAAAAACTGTAACGGTTCCTATACTTCAGTCTTTCATAATAACTTAAAATTTCACATGAATGGACGTCTTTGTTATATTTCTGCTATACTCTTTCTAATTTACTAATGCTTGCATTCTTATATGGTCTCCACATTGTTATTTTCATACTCGAGTTTGGGTCAAATGTAACTGAACTTCATTATTTCTGATTTCCTAGACTTTATAATTTTTTTTACAACCCGTGGATGGTTAATATGATTAAAAAAAAAGCTCAAAGCTGGATCTACCCATATACCAAGTCCATAATTAAATATAAAGTTTCAATCAGTGTGTGCTGTATTAAATAGTCACCTTTCAATTTATGCCTCCCAAATCTCACATACTTAGTTTCTGATATATTTATCAGCATATTATTCTCCTGTGTCCAAACAGTAATTAGTCGAGTTTTTTAGCAGGCAAGCCCCTATCTGTAACACATGTGATAATTTTATCCATTTTAAAGTCATCTGTATAGAGATAGTAGAGCACCTCAGAGGAAAATGATAGATTTGAAAGATACAATAAAAAGAAGTGTAGGGCTGGGATACAGCCCTGTGGGACACTGACTAGAACCTTAATTTCATCTGTCCAATTGTTGTATGATACATGCCATGTCTGATTTGTAAGCCATGCACCTATCTACATTATCAAGATTATATTGATACCTAGTTGTTTTAATTTATTGATCAGTGTTATGTATATCACACTATCAAATGCTGAAATTAATGCTATATAAATTACATCACAGCACAACTTTTCTTTCATATCTGTTATAATATTATTATAGAATGTCCTGTAACATGTCATGATAGATCTATTCTTAACACAGCTTGCTGATATATAGGGTTCCAAGTCTCAACCTTTCCATTTCTGACAATAATGTATCCAAGATAACCATCTCCATTATTTTTCCACAATAGGAAAGTAAATTTGGTCTCTATGACTCTTGATTTGTCCTTCTCCCCTTTTCCTTAAAGACAGGTTTAATAATTGCATGTCTCCAGTCTTGAGGAATGTCCCCATACTTATACAACCTAGTAAGTCATAGATAAAATGTTTTTGTAAGTTCTTGCTGAAGTGTTCTCAAGTCATTATTACTAATTCAGCTTCCACCCTGTGTTTTGCTTGGATCCAGCTTGTGTAGTTCTTTTTCAATATAATCTAATTTGATTTCAGTATCTGAGGTAACATAGGCTTCACTAGAACAATTTATCACCCACTTTGTGGAACCAGACTGCATTGCATAAGATTTTGTAAATATGTTTAAAATCTGTTATGTTTGAGAATGTATTTTAGAATCTACACACAGTTTATACATTTGTATGTCTTCACTCCTACCACATCTTATGTATCTATAAAATGGGTTCCTATTATGCTTAGTATCTTTATAGACAATTTTTCAATTTTTTTTCCTGATCATGTCTTATAATTTATTTAATTTGTCTGTACAGCTTATTTCAATTTTCAAAGACATAATGTCACCTGTTTTCCATTTTCTATATTTTTGTCTCTCAAATCTTGTTCTTATGGAAATATATCCTCCTAAGGTTATATGCCTAGATCCTGACGGTAAACATTTCTTTTGTCCTTTTTTTCATTCAAACAAGATCTCTTTCAAAACTTTGCACATTCCTTCTGCAGTTTTCCCACCGAACATATCACTGCAATTAGTTTTACACAGTGATGGTTTTGCTTCCATATAATCTGTTATTAATCTTCTGTGCATTGAATTAGATTTCAGTTTGAAAGCATTAGCTGGCAGTAAATTTACCTTTATATCCCCAAGACCTCTGTACATCAGTGGTGGTAAAACTTTGCATGTAATAATAGCAATTTCTTTAGGAACACAGGCAATGTCTAATAGGTTCCGTTCCCTGGAAGGCTTTTTTTTTCATCTGAAATAGTTAGCCCTGAACATAACTTGTAAATAATTTCCATACTAATGTTGTTGAATCAAAATGATTCCAGAACGTTTCTGTTAAATTTAAGTCACCAGCTATTATTATTCTTTCCTTTTGTGTTTCATGCAAGAAATGTATGAATTCCTCCAGGTCATCAGCATTTAACTTTGATGGTTTATACACGGCAACAATCGTCATATGTTCCAATGTTGTCTTTATTGTCACAGTTACACAATATATAGTATTGGTGATACCATTCAACATGTAATAATCACAGGTCTCATAACAATCTTTAATCCCTGTTATAACACCGCCTCCTGATTTTCTGTTAGGATGCTTGCTACAGTAAAAACATTTATAACCTGACATTTCTGGTTTTCAGACACTGTTCTTCAATCACGTTTCAAAAAGAATAATAGCATTGCTCTTGTGGAACAAACCAAATATTCCAATTAATATATATATTATTAATGCTCCTAGCATCACATGTTTTTGTTTGTGAAACATGGTTAAAGAACAAAGATTGGAAACTAGTTCTGTCAGGATATAAATGCTTTTATTATAATAGACTTTCTAACAAAAAATAGGTGGCGGTATTATAACAGGGACTAACAATACTTATGAGGCCTGTTATTATTACAGTTCCAATGACAACATCAATACTACTATAACAGCAATAGTATTGATTGTGAAACTGTTACAATAAAGGCAGCATTCAGGAACAACAATTACTTCAGATTGTAAACAAAAAAAAAATACCAAGGAATGGAACATACTAGACATTGCTTGTGCTCCTATAGAAACTACTTTTACTTCATATCAAGTTTTACCACATTTGATGTGCAGTGATCATGGGATTATAAAGGTTAATTTGTTGCTAGATAATTATAAACCAATGCACAGAAGATTAATAACTGACTATATGGAAGCAAAACAATCACTATGTAAAACTAATTGGAATGATGCTTTCAGTGGAAAATATGCAGAAGGAATGTGAATTTTTGAAAGAGAAATTGTTTGAATGCAAACAACTCAAAAAAGTTTAACATCAGGATCTATGCATATAAAGTCAAGAAGATATATTTCCATAAGAACAACATACTTGAATAAGGTGATAGACAAAAAATATAAGCAATGAAAAATAAGCTGAACTATAACTTTGAAAATTGAAATAAACAAGTTAGACAAACAAATTAAGCACAGACTAAGACAAGATCAATAAACATTTTAAAAACAAAAATATAAAGATATTGAGCGCAGTATGAAACCATTTTACACATACATAAGTGTGAAAGGAGTAAAGGTATACAAATTGATAAAATGTGTGGAGATTTTAAGATTTATTCTCAGACACAACATATTATAGAGACATTTATAAAATATTATGCAAAACAGTTTGGCTGTAGATAGGGGGTGATAAGTTATCCTAGTGTCATTCAGGTAGCCTCAAATACTGAAATCAAATGAGATTATACTGAAAAAGAACTAAGCAAAGTGGATCCAAACAAAGCACAGGGTGTAGACAGTAAATGACCCAAGAACACTTCAGCAAGAACTTATAAGTATCAATATATTATATGTATTATTTACTAGATCATATAAATATGGGAAGATTCCTCAAGATTAGAGATATGTACTTATTAAATCTATTTTTAAGGGAAGTGAAGTGGGACAAATTCAGAGTCACATATACCCTTAAATAAACTTTCCTCTTGTGGAAAAATAATGGAGAAGTTAATAATAGATATGTTATTGTCAGAGCTGGAAAGCTTGGGAGTTAAAACCATACACCAACATGCATATGTTGAAAATAGATCTATTACCACCTGTAACATGGTGTTCTACAACAATATAATAACAGCTGTTAATGAAAAAATATGCTGTGATATAACTTATATAGATTTAACTTCAGCATTTGACAAGGTCATGCCTGAAACACTTCTAAATACATTAGAACAACTAGGTATTCTACTCTTGATGAGATTGATAGCTGTATGGATTACAAATAGGACATGGCAAGTATAAATACAGGAATTGGACAGGTAAAATTCTTGGCTATGTCAGGGAGTCCCAGAGTGCTCTGTCTTAGGTCCATGCTTGTCTACATTGTATCTTTCAGATCTTTTTCATCTGAGGTGTTCTACAGTCTATATGTAGATAAGTTGAAAGTGGGTAAAATGATTATATGTGTTACAGATAGCACGTGCCTTCAAAAGAACTTGACTAAATTGACCATTTGGGCACAGGAGAATAATATGCTGATAAATATATCAAAAACTAAGCATATGAGATTTGGGAGACATTAATTGAAAGGTGAATATCTAATACAGCACACAGTGATTGAAACTGTAGATTCAATTAAGGACCTGGGTATATGCGCTGATATAGCTCTGACTTTTTCTAATCATATCAGTGAATTGGCTAATAATAGTTATAGAACCATAGGTCATATATAAAGATTTATATAGTCTTTGCAATTAGAAATGAAGAAGTCATTGTTTGCTACTTACATTGGACCCAAACTTGAGTATGGCATAATATAATTAAAATCTTATAAGAAAACAAGCAAGAGTAAATTGGAAAGAGTACAGCAGAAATATACCAAGTGCATCCATAGATGTGAAAAATTAAGCTATTATGAAAGACTAAATTATCTCAACTAGTACAGTGTCTCATACAGATATTTAAGAGTAGAACTTATTCAGGTTTACAGGGCATTTAGAGACAATTGCCTCTGGGAATCTTTGGGGTCATCAAACAGTAGTACAGCCTCAACAGACAACTCATTTAGAAGATTCTATAGGAATGAGAAGTGTACTAATTGGTTCTCTGAGACAGCAGCTGATGCATGGAATAGACCACCAAATTACATTAAAGAAATCACTAGTTTAGATATTTTTAAGAACAGCCTGGACTTATACTATGGGAACAACTGCTTTGGTATATTGGCAGTTTAGAATACCCATGCTTGAAATATGTGTATGTGTGTATGTATATATGCATGTATGTATCTGTGAACTATTAAATTTTCGACCTGGAAAAAATCCTGCCCTGTGTTTATAAATATTGCAGAATATCTGTTGCAAAAGTTCTCTTCCCTGATCTTGACAAATGCATACCATCCTGTCTAAACACATAACAAAATTAGCATCATTTGCTCAAAACATTTCCATTTTTTAAAGATGGATGTACTGCAACTCCAACAAACCTGATGACTACTGAAGATATGAAAAATTCATAAAATGCGATCATAATATTATAAGTTAAATTACACATTAAAGAGAGCATTTCCTGGTAGTTCAAATGCTGAAATTCTATTATAAAGTAAATACTGAAAGGGAAACTGTTGACAGATGTCTTAAATAATCTTTTGTGGATTCATCAAATGGCACAGATTTGGAGATCACCAGCTTGCACTATCACAGTCATACAGACCACAAAGCATCTAGCATGACTGTCCTGAAAATAAAGATGTGGTGATTATGCAATTGTTGTAATATTGTTGAAGTACATTCATACCAGACCTCATTTAGTGAACCTGTTCCTTATACTGATTCATAAAAATGGTGCGTTCTACACTGCAAAGGTTTCATACATTGTGTTAATATTTTCAATCAAAAATTTAACATAAGTAATATTAAAGAATGCTGTGCTATTCAAACATAAAACAAATATAATACAATACAGATTAATTACCTTATGAACTTCTTAGTGTAGTTGAAATGTGTTATCAAGTCCTTCATTACATGAAAGTAATTTTATAACACATTTGAGTGGTCATAGTTACATGTCCCTGCGTCATGCAGGATAAGTTGCAACAGCTAGTTTATCAGCGATTGCATTGTGTGCCCTATTATTGCTTACCACTTTTGTAAACTCAAACCGAATTCTTTACAGAAATTCTAGTCATATTATTTATGTATGACTCTGTTTCAAAGAAAAGAAAGACCAGAAAGGGCTCTGTTTGCGATAGTACCAATTCCAAGACCAAGGACTACTAGATTTAAAGAAAATAAAGTGCGGTGACACGTGTTGTTTTAATGCCGCTATTCTAGTATAACCAAACACTTTTTTTATGTAAGGCTATTTGTTTAAGATCAACTATAAGTAACGTTTATTTGTGATTTCCACATGTGAGCTGAAATGTTATTTTTCCTGATTTCTTTAATAACTGACATGCTTACATATGTACTTTGTAACTTTTCTTAGATGCCAATTCAGTGATTCTGCAAGGACAAATGTGTCATCATAAATTGTTGTACTAAACATGCACTTCTAGACTGTATCCAACATTTGTTATTTTAGATAAAGCTTATCTAAGACAAACTATAATGTTTGTCATTTCTTAAAAAAAATGATGAATATCTAATTAAAATACAGTGACATCTTTGTAATAAACAGAAAAATTAAGTTAACGTAAGTGTAACCTGTTGCAATTGGCCATAAAATATCACAGGTTCAGACTGCTATGTAAGTGTTCTTTATAAGTGACAGTATGCCAGTTCTGAAATCATGCTTCCCCTATTTGAAAACAGTAAAATAAAATTGTTGTTGCTTATCAGAGAAATAAAACGGCATCTGTTTTTTTTTTTTATAATGTCAGTGTTATTTCTTAATATTATCACTTTTTTGACATTAGCTAATGCTACTTCTAACATTTCCACATTCTGCATTTTAGCTCCATATCTGAAATTTACTTTTTCATATTTAAAAGGCTGAATTTTTAGATGTATAATTGTGGAGAGCCTACAGCAAATAAGGCACTAGCTTCCTTGTAACTGTCTAACATAGTGTTTGACAGACTTCCATGAGAAGAAGAGATGCAAAGACTATAGAAGAATGATAGAAATCCTGATTTATGTTTTACTTATAGTTTAAATAGTACAGGATAAGCTGATAGTAGACTAGAGCATAGTATGAATGGTGTTTGTGTAAATATGAAATATGTAATTATATGTGTCAGGTCTATCTAAACCCCAAAGCACAAGACTAATAGAAATAAAACCCTAAATGTGACTTTGGCCATAACATTTTATTGCAGGATGCTAAGTTAGCCTATAGCCCATAGAAGGAGTGGGATATGACCCCATGGTGTAATAACTCACATATTCAACACATAGGTGGCATCAGAAGAGCTCTGGACTAATGGAATGTTCTGAGGAAAAATAGTAGTCAGGGTAGCATGATTGTTGGCTTTCCTGAAGAAAACATTTCCATGGGCTGGTGTGTGCTCAAGATAGTTTATCCTCTTCATGCTGGTCACTGAGAGCTAGTAAAAAGACCACGGTCATTTGGTCCTGTGAACTGTGCAGTTTGCTGTGGGAGTATCCGAAGGGCTACAAGCTGCTTTGTATGGTCTCTAAGGAGATAGTTCCCTAATAGCAAACCTAGATCTTGATTGGCTTTTCAGTCTTGGTGAGGTGATGGTCACTTGCTGATGTTGTGACTTATGACTAAAGGAAGGGCAGGGATGGGTGGGTCTTTTTAGACTCCTCATCTGACTTGGCCTTTAATGGTAAGGGAGAAGGGCATGAACAGGATAGGGCAAGCCTTTCAACTATCCAAAATTTTTCAGAACAGCCTTCATTTTGCCATATGGTTTGCGTTGTCCCTCATAAGAGATTTAGTCTCTAGTAAATCTCTAAGAATTACAGTGAGTATAATGTCCAACATTAGAGAGAATCATTTATCCTATTGTTCAGAAAATGAATGGTTAATATGCAGCCTGTATTACTGTTCATGATTCATGGGTGTGTACTAGGCTAATGGCCCTGGGGCCTTTACAAGCCTAGCCATAGGATTACCCTGGCATCGTGCCACCCAACCTTAGTTCCCAGTGTCTCTGTCGAGTATAGCCACTGGAGTTATCCCCGGATGTTATTTTCTATTTCCCATCCACTCATCAAGATTTCTCTTGAAGAAAATCAGCGAGGTGCTCTGCTTGACATGTATAGGAAGTCTATTCCATAGCATGGGCAGTCTCTAGGTTATGAACCTGTCCCTCCAGTACGTTCTGTTGATTGTGGTAATGAGGTTGAGGTCTCTGAAGCATGTGGGGCAGAGGGCTATAGATTTCTTTAGATGTAGCATTTCTAACAGAGCTGGGTCAGACATAGCTTTGTAAGTCTAGCAGAGATCGCCTCTAAGTAGGTGATATGAGACAGATAATAGTTGGAGTATTTTGAATCTGTCCATATAGGACAAGCGTTTAAGGCCTAGGATCCTCTTTGTGAGGTACTTTTGTGGCCTCTCCAGTTGTTGCTGGTGTCTAGTGAGGGTCATGCCAAATGGAGCATTGTACTCGATGATTGGCCTAATGAGGGAAGAGTCTAGGGAGACAATGACCTCTTTTGTCCTGTTAATGGTTCATGTGAATTAAAGTGACATTTTAAGACTGTACCAGATCTTGGGCCCCTGTCCACCCATTATTTTGTCTCTGTTCCGAATTTTAGACTTGAAAGATTTGTGACAGGGACCGTATCATCATGGGTTTGAGTATTCCCATTTTACAGTGTTATAGATAGCAGTAATCCAGGCAAATGAGCTTCATACTTACTATTTTTGTAATGCATATGTTGAGCCACAGCATGAGACTTACTATACTTATCAAAAAAAATATATATATATATATATATATATATATATATATATATATATATTGAAAAATGTATGGTTTTACAGTTGCATAGATTGTGTTTCAGTGGATTATTGTTGAATGCAGCCAGACTTGCAGGTTTATCATTGCAGTGGAATCAGCCTGGAATTTGTTTATTTCACTAGCAGACTGCAGATAAAGGCACATCTGGTACATCCAGCCTGGTCCTCTGGAGAGTGTGCTTGAGTGGCTCATTATGGGGATCCCTGTCTATAACATTCAGCTATCTAGGGTACACCTTACTGGTCAGTATGCTGCTGTTGGAAGCCTGATGTGTTGTTAACATTGTACTGAAGTAGGAGCAGTTTAAAACGGTCTGACTTCAAATCTCTCTAATGTGGTAGCACATGTGTTTGGTTGAAGGTCTGAGGTTATGATTGACCCCTGCTGAGTGATGATTGCACAGCTTAAGAACACTCTGCAAAAGGAGTGGTGTGGTAGGGATTGTGCCTGCCTTGGGGTGGGAAGGCCTGATGGATGCAGTTCTTTACCACTTCAGGTATTTGGATTTTATTAGGCAAGTCTTGTGGGTAAATACATGTTGACTATACAGTAAGAACTGAGCAGCACAAGTGATGGCAATGGATACTTTATTTCCTGTTGCTGAGTGAAGTGGATTTCAGGCTATTAGGGACAATGCTAGTCATTCATGCATATTTCTGATGCTGCATTTTTGCTACTTGGGAAGAGGCAGCAGTTGTAATGGATGGGTTGGACAAAGGACCCAAAGTTGTGCAGCTGTACAGGGTCACATAACAATTTTATCTTTCTTTTGCAAGATGGTCAGGTGCTAAGGTCCTCAGGCACAGGAGGCAGAGAAATCACTTTGCAGGATGAGGCTTTCTCCCAAGATATGTTGAGTATTCCACAGCCAGAGGTGAAAGTCCCTTTAGAAGGGACAGCTACAGAAAGAAGGATGTGAAAAGTCACAGAAGACTGCACAGAAGCAGAAGTGTTTAGCTGATGTGGGAAGAAAAACTATGACAGATAAGACTGTGTGAAAATTCTGTGCAGCGTCAGCCAACAGCAGGTAATGAGAATTTCACCACTGAAATCAGGGGAGGTAGGTCAGGGTCATTTAGCTGATAAGAACCTATCATGTTTATTGCAATATTTGGATGCAGTGGGTAGGGTGAGCTGTCAGGTGTTGTTCAGAATAGCAGATCATGATCAAACTCCTTCAGCAAAACTAGGATGGAGTGAAGTTGACAAGGTAGAGAGCTTAGTAAGTCTAGGGGCCTCTGGAGGATGGGGTGCCCACAGCTGCTGTTTGGACGGTTTTGGCCAGGTGATATGGGAGATGGACATAGTCTGAGCTTGCATGGTTTCCAATCCATTTAGGAGGAGAAGTTGTAGTGTGTACATCATGTCCCAAATTCCTTTAGCTGTGCAGGGGAACATTTGTGGAGGAGAGTAGAAGAAGTGTGGTTATATTTGAAAACTTGCCTTTAAAACAAGTAGATTTGTTATTCCAGTTAAATCCTGGTATATCCTTTACATGTGGAGTTTGCAGACATCTTTGATTTTTCTAGACATGGATGTGGCTCAGATGATTATGGAGGCATAAGCCCCAGGGTGGTTTGACTGTAGTACTAGTGGTCTCCAGCAAGAGAAAGCTAAGAATGGGATAACTCAGTGCTGGATTTCATTTGCCTGACTGCGGTCATTCTGGAAAAGGATCCCAAGCAAAGGATGCCCTTGCTGGCATAATTTTTGACCATAAGGAAAGCTCACAGATAAAGGGGTGGTAATATGGGGATTGTGGGATAGCCAGTGTATAAGGAAACTAAAGGTGCCTGATAAGTTAGCGGTGGGAGAACAGGCATGCTAGCATGTCTTTGGAAAACATGACAGATAGATCGGTAGTGCTGCTTAGTGTTAGCTTGATTGACAGTAGGACTAGTGTGAAGACATGTTAGGCTTTCAAAGTAGGGATGTTTTCCTGGCTCACGTGAAGGTTGGTGGCATGTTTCTTAGTGAAATAAATTGGGTATTTCCCCTTGTATAAAGTGCTCTGTGTATTCATTTATTGGTTCACAACTTGTAAATTATGTAATAGTAAGGAAAAATAGTTTAATATATATTTTAAATAGTTTACTTGTTATACTCATGGAATTATTTATGCTTTGAAGTGTAACTGTGAGTTGGTATGTATTGGCCAAACAAGTAGAAACTGTAAAGTGAGCTTAGATGAGCATTCGTATTACATTATAAACAGGAAGGGAACTATCTTTCTGCAAAGCATATTAATTATTGTTACGGGGTAAATAGGGCAGGATTACAAGCCACAATATGAACAAGGGTCTTGCATAAATGAAGTTATGCTATCTTTAATGTTAAGCAATGCTTATTAAAGAAAGACACAATGTTTTATGTCCAATTTGTCACGTTAATAGCAGGAGGTCTTAATAATAAATTTAGCTGGAGAATGCTGATTCAATTATTTATGTATGTATTTTTTTATTTTGTTCTAACTGACGCATGTTTAACATGTAGGATTATTTATTAATTGATATGGGATCTAAAGTGTTTTACTCTAAAAAAAAGAATGAGCAGAGGCAAGGCAAGATAACGTTTGAATAAAGAGTGTGGAAGTGGTTGGCAATTTGTCATTTTATTGCTTTTTCTCTATTGTCACATCATCCCTATCTCAATCTCTCCATATCTGGTAATGTTTTACCTGTTTTAACTTGAATTATACTAAATACATCTCTAAATGACATGGTTGAGATTGTACAATTAAGGGTAACTGCAATAAACAGTATGGCAAGTAAAGAGGAGCCTTGGTGACTAGTGTCACCTAGGTATAAAATCTAAGTGGAGGATTACAAAAGGATTGACTTTTGTGATCCTGAAAGTAAGAAGGGATTTATTAGAGGATAACCAGCAACTCTCTATAAAACAAGCTCATCTCAGTAAAGAGAGCATTGCTAAACAAATGTGTGGAGTAGGGTTACCATCTGTCCCACTTTGCGAGGGACAGTCCCTCTTTGGGCGGTTGTGTCGTGACCAAAAATATTAAAAATGGCAAATGTCCTGAGATTGTAGGACATAATTATGTCCCATATTTTATGTAATAGTTGCAGAAAATAGTTATTTCTGTATCTAAAATACCTACATGTTACAAGAAACAGGATAAGAAACTAAATTTCTACAAGAATAAGCTTTTATTTAGGCAAAACAGTAAAGTTCTATCCTTTGTACTGACTGTGGGTTTGTGTCGGCCTGTAAAATCTGATGTGTGTCCCAAAAATGTCCCACTATGGCCATTTGAAAAGGTGGCAACCCTAGTGTGGAGAATGCCTCATAAAACTAATGGATATGTTTTGGGAAAACAACTGCACAAGTATAAATCACTGCAACATGACATTTTATTTAAAGTATAGCCAGACTACATGTCAATAAAGGATTTATTTTAGGATCATAGGATTCATAGGATCATAGGAAGTTACTAGGTTATTGGCTCTGAGGCCCTTACAAGCCTAGCCAAGAATTTATCCCATGTTCCGACAAGTCAGCACCCAGTGCCCCTGTTTATGGAAATTTCCCAATATGATGCAGCATGACTCACTTCTACAAGGTGAGTTAATTTAATCTTTTTGATAAAACGGGTTGGAATTCTTAAAAATCTTGATAAAGAACAATGAGCAGCCAATCGCCAAGCTTTAAGAGGAAATAATTACACAAGTATGTGCCTGTTAACTCAATGAAGTATAACAGACTGACAGACATTTTAACATTATTAAGATCTAGTGTTAACACCTACTTCACATTCAAATGTTCCACCTCTCAAGAGTCAAATTCTTGTTTGACCCATTGACTCTCCTTTTTATGAGTAACTACTAATTTTGAAAGAGGTGAGCATGGTTGCAGAACATTCTTTTCTGAATCACCTTTTCCAGACTATCATTTGTAGAGCCAGGTGGTTTTTGCTAGTTAAAATTATTAATTTCTCTCCTCTTTTAAACAGTTGTACAGCATAATCCCAGCAAAAGGCAATCAGATATGAAGATTTTCACTTTACAATCATCTGTTGTGTGAAGCAATACAAAATCAGCCTTTAGCTACTCATGTTTTGTGACTGATTACGTGTGTGTGTGTGTGTGTGTGTGTGTGTGTGTGTGTGTGTGTGTGTGTGTGTGTGTGTGTGTGTGTGTGTGTGCATATCTGTTTCTGTCTGTGCAACTGTGTTTATCAGTGCTCAGTGATATATACAGAACTCATACATTAATCCTATCTTTTTCATTATCTCCATTATGAATTCTGATAGCATTAGATATAGTCAACAGGTCAAGTATGATTTTAATTTATTATGCAGTGCTACTATTGATGGTATTAACGAGGCATTTCTGGTACTTAATGGATGAACAATTCTGTACCACTAGTTCTCTGTCAAGATTTTAACAATTACATTTAAATGCCTTTTTATTCTGTTTAAAACTTAATTTTCACACAAATTCTAGTATTATGTAGTTAACAGTACAGAAAACAAGACATGTTTGTAGCAAATGACACAGATTAAAAGAAATATTATGCCTTTCCTTATTAATGTCATGTTTAAACATAAATGTTTATAATGTAATGCAACACTTGAATACCATGAATATTGTAAACGTAATAGTTAACATGTCTTTTAAAGATAAAATGCTATTTATCCCTGTCTTATTTAGTTATATTTTCAGTGTGCATCTAACAGTTACTTATCTGTGCTTTTAAATTTAACACAGTTAAACAGATTTGGAGATAATTTTAGCCTGACTACCTTCAAAATATTCAAAATTCTACAGAGCATGACAAGGAACTAACAAAGTGAATGAATAAAGCCCCTGGTGTGGAACTTAATCTGTAAATCGGGACAGGTCAAACAAGAATTTGACTCTTGAGAGGTGGAACATTTAAATGTGAAGTAGGTGTTAACTTAAAAAAGCGAACGGTGATTGATCAAACTTATGTAAGCGAAAGCTTAAAATATCGAAGCAACAGAAATCCAAATTTTTTCCTAGGGAAAGAATTTGGTTGTCCGTTTCTGTTGCTTTGGTATTTTCAGTGCTGTGGTGGAAAGTTATGGATTGGGTTCAGGTAAGTGTGCGATAGTGTGTATGTGAGTGTTAGGGCAGGTTAGGTATGTGTGCGATTGTGTGGACATGAGGGTTAGGTTGGGTTAGGTGAGTTAGGGTTAGGGAGTGGGTGAGGTGAGTATGTGAGAGTGACGGACCTTAGGGTTAGGGATTGAGTTAAGGTAAGTGGATAGTTAGTGGTGTGTGTGTATAGTGTAGTGTAGGGTTAGGTGTCAGATTTTAAGTGTATGTGTGTGAATTGCTGTTTGTTTGGTGTGCTTGTGTTGTGTGCATGTGTTTTGGAACAGCGATTCTTTTCCCTAGGAAAAAAAATCGCTGTTCTGACAGTTCGAGATTGTAAGCTTTTGCTTACATAAGTCCGATCAATCACTGTTCGCTTTTTTAAGTGTTCGGTGATCTAATATAGACCCAGTATTACAGCACTAGCAAATGATATCTAAACGCACTATTTTAAATTATTTGATTTAACAAAAAATGTCTAACTTAGTACATGGCACTACATGATTTCAAGTTTCCAAACAGTCTTTGCTTTAATATGACACATATCTGAAATGTATGGTGTCAATGTGATATTCAATATGTTTGTTTTTAATTAAAAGTTTTACTTATAACATAAACTTTAAAGATTAAGGTAACATGTGCTTGTATGCTACATGTGTTCCTATTCAGAACTTTAAAGATCTGTGCTGTCTTTTAGTAACGTGTGACTAAGCAGGCTGTCAGCTGCTGTTCATTGAAAGCATTTTCATTAAGCCAGCTGACATTCATAAGCATATTTATTAAAAAAAGCACATTAAACATTATGTTGGTCTGAGTGTATCATATAACTACAAGCAAAATATGACTACTGGTCTCTCTAGAACACAATTTTATAATTGGACTAACCATCCAAAAAATTAACTTTAGAATGTATAGTAGTAAATAAAGATGTTTACTTCTCAAGATGATCTATATTTCCACTTTACAACAGCAATTATTTTCAAGTCAAAGGAACAATTACTCACCAGTACTACTGCAGCTTTCTCCATCTGTATTAATTCTCCATCCTTCGTAGCATGAACATTTGACATTACTTTTTTGCTGTTCACATACTTGGCTACATTTGAGATGTTTGGCACATAAATCAATAGAGCTGCAGGTTTTGTTATCTGAATTTAGGTATAGTCCAGGTGGACAGGAGCAGATAGTTCCTTTTCCTGGAATGACAGTACACTGATGGCTGCAGCCTCCATTACCGAGGGCACATTTAGCTAAAAAATGAAATAATAATGATATTATAATTCCATACTCAACAAAACAGTAATGACAATTCATACAATTCAGCATGATGTAAGAGTTTCTTGATAGATCATATGCACTTGGGCTTGCTTTGCATTTTTTTCCATACAATTCTGACCTTGAAGTGCTTAAGAACAAACTTGGTCAACAAAAGTATTCTAATTCATCAGAATACAAAATAAAATGATAATGAGATGAGAACTTTTAATGATCTAGAAGAACCTTCATTTATCAAAAGTAATGATGTGATTTCTGTACCAGAAGATACGGAATGGCTATCCCCATCACTCAAAAAAAATAAAAGAAACAAGTGCTTGGACTGATGTCAGGAAAAAAAACTGAGCCCAAAACAACTGTTGTAAAAAAATAATTGTTTGTTTACTGTAACTTCCAAAATAAAAAAAAAACTTTTAAGTATGACTTCAATTGTTATAAGATCTAATCAAAATGAAAATGTAATCTCTCATTTATGCTTAAAATAAAACGTTAAGTAATCAAACTAGAAGCTTTGATATTTAAACTTTGGAGAATTGAGGATTCAAATGGTTACTACAAAGGTACAGATATGTTCAGTATAACATAATTCACTTTACTAATGAATAAATTATGTTCTACTTACACAAATATAAAAAAATATATTTTTGCTATGATATGTGTTTATCTTTACCTGCAGATTGCTTTTTGTTTCTACTTATTAAATTCACTTAAATAATCAGGTCCGATAAAAAGAAACATTTTCTTCATTTTATTTGGCCTTAGTTATCGTATTCTTATGATATTGAATTGTGTTAGTTCCGACTGGCTTGTTTTGCTTATTCCAGGTGGCTTGTATAGTTAAAATGGCAATACATCACTTTGCCGTTACTACTTTACCCCAAGTTATGTTTCAATAGCTTCCTGGAAGTGGTGGTGGTGACCCTGTAGCAATGTTTACTGTGTTTGGGTGTCTGGTGATTCATCTGAATAACCTGTATATTGACTGTGATCATAGATGTGTCTTGGTAACAGTCCTACTGATTTTGCAACTAGATGCTGAAAACGGTGGAACAGGGAACAGATGGTAATGCATAAAAGCTGTTATGAGATTTGCCTGCTTAGATGGTCTCTGTAATACTTTATGCTTTGTTTGAGACAGTGTGAGTTGAGGATTGGTACTGTGGTTGTTGAGTGGCTGAGTGCTTTGCTGTTATGTTTATGCATTTGCTAGTTGTGGTCTAAGATGACTGTTGGTGTTTTCCTTCTGATTTATGGTTGTCTGGATTTCAGACTACTTCCCCTTGTTTAACTGTTTATTTATTTGAATGGGGAAAAAAGGGAGGGAAAGTTTGCACAACTGGGAGGAAGAAGTGAAGCTTTACAATAATTAAGACTCACGAGCACTTAACTCTGCTTTGCTCATATCCCGAGCTGTTTTTTTTTTCACTTCAGCTAGGTTACTATGACAACAGGAAACACTGACATCATCACCAAATGGCTCTGCTAAGCTTTGGTACACTCTTGCAAACATTGAATTAGCTGTATGAAGGAGCTTACTTGTTTTTTTATTGAATTGTGTACTAAGATCTGCCTGTATAGTTAATAACTTCTTGTCTCACATAATAGAATTGCAGTATAATCCCAACATGCTGACATAATTAATTGAATGAGAGCAATTGTTTTGAGTTGACCTAGTAAATGATTTATCATTAGCAGGCAATCTAGTTATGTTCCATTACTAGACTGATTGATGGACTAATTAATTAGGTAGTGCTTATACATTCATATAACCTCCCACACCAGATTCATTTCTCTTTAACTATTTTTTAATTTACATCAAGTTCTGACTGTAACTGCAATATCCGCCTGCTTTCATAGCAAAATTACAGTGTTCCTCTTCACACCTTACTAATGTGTGTTAACTCTAACCATTATTATCCTCAGACCATAAACCTGGTCCTATATCTTATTTTACAAAAACTCTTTCCTCAACACTATTATTATTTAAACAAAATTTGTCTTAATTTGGTGATAGCTTTTGTTCATAGATCACAAGGGGAAACTATAGATTTCCATTGGTGATTTTCTGCTTTTTCTTTGTCTCATTTTTTTCTGTAAGTTACAGTCTTTCTTCACCCTGCTATGAGTCCTTCCTTCTGATTGTGTGAGCAAAATATTAAAAGAGCATACACTGTTGAACTTTGAAAAATAAAATGCTAATCAACAGTGGGATTTGAGTGGCAGTAGGAAGTTAGTAACCTATGGTAATATATATTTAACTGTGGATGGTCAAGACTAATGTGGAACAGTACATCATAGATCATATTGCCAAGATTTCACAAAAACAAGTTTGGTATCCTTTTCATCTGGAAGATAATATGAACTTAGTTTTTACAAGAGATCTATTTGTATGTATTTAAATGGAATGTGTATAGGAGGGTGCACATGCTTTTAGTACATGGTGTACTTTTATCAGCAGTTGTGGTTGCAGACACCTTTTAGCTCATGGCTATAGTATTTATGGGCAAGTTTAACAACAAAGTTGGTTAAAGAAACATGTCTGTGTTGTTACTGTAAAGTAATCGGTAGAGTATATAATAACTCAAGTTATTTGTATAAATTGATTTATTCTAGCAACCTATCCAAACAATGTTGTTCTTATGACAATATTTTAGATTAAACACATGTTTTCACATGACTAATACCATTAATGCTGTATCACAAGTAACACAATCATTTCTATTGAGGTGAATATTTTAAGAAATATAAACATCGCTTTTTTACATCATACATGTTTTAATTGTTAAGTAGTTATAGTTACAACTGATGCTACTATCATATTCATGAACAATAGGACATTATAGTGTTATTAAACTATGTCAATTTTTTTAAAAATTAAAAAAAGGAAATAAATATATATTTTTCAGTTCTTATATTCTCTTTATAAACTATTCTCCATATATTAGTTTAGCTTGCGGAGTTCAAAGAGCGTTTATGTCTGTTAAAAGTATGAGTGATAATCTAATAGACTTATTTTTATCTATTAGATTAGGAATGATTTTCATGCCATGTTTACAGTGGAATTCAGTTACATCATTTGTTGTTATCTTTATCTTGACATTATCTTAAAAAAATCTCCTTATTTAAAACAATCAACAATGAACAAACAGGATTTATATTCAATAGACACACATGATAATATCAAGAGGATGCTTACGCTTATAAATTATGTAAATAAAGAAAATAAAATGACACTTCTAGTAGGTTTAGACATAGAGAAACTTTTGACTATCTAAATTGGGATGATCTATTTAGAATACTATCACTATTTGACTTCCCCTTCTTTTATTCACTTACTAGAAAACGCATATATATATATATATATATATATATATATATATATATATATATATATATAAATTTAGCCTATGTTAAATTAGGCCCATTCACATCAGAATCTATTCATATAACAAAACACATTAAATAAGGCTGCTCTATGTCACCCATTCTTTTTGCTCTAGCCATTGAAGTATTTGCAGAAACTATACGCAATAACTTAAGAATAAAAGGGGTGGATGTTTTACAATTAATATAATTCTAAAATAATGCTTTTTGCTGACAGCATATTATTAACCTTAATTAATTCTAAAGAGTCATTGTAGGAATTAGAAGTAGTGATTGAAAAATGTTACTTGATCTCAGGTCTTTACTAAAATAAGTCAAAAACATATTTTTTATTCTTAAACAAAAAGAAAGAAGTGCAAATTACAGAAAACCATATTATAGGGAAACAAGAATCCACTCTAAAGTACTTAGGAATAGTCTTATGTAAAGATCCAAATGAAATAACATCAGTAAACTATAACGATATCATTAACACAATGAAAATTTTTACTGATAGATGGAATAAAATATTATTAACTTTTGAAGACAGACTTCAATTAATAAAAATGATTTTACTACCCAAGATTCTGTATATTGGTACAGCTATTCAATTGCTTCCCGATAGATGTGTTGTCAAAGAAATTATTCAGCTTTCTTTAAAATTTTTATGGCTCCCTATGAGAAATAGAATAGCCTTAGTACATCATATTAGATCATGGAAACTAGGAGAATTAAACTTTCCAGATATAGAAACATATATAAAGGCATCCATATCCAAAACTATTATAGACTGGATAAGTCCCAAACATTTGGCCAATTGGAAAGAACTACTAACTGTTATATCAATAAATTAATTTACTTTTTAAAACAAGTTTCCAGTATTACATAAAGCTAATAAACCTTGGTATCTAATAAGTACTTGCATGCAATATAATATAGCAAAACCTACTAAAACATATGACTAATTACTACATTAATTAATTCAGGAAACGTATAAATGCTAATATGGACTTGAAACTTTGGATTGATCTCCTAATACCTTTTACCATAACAAGAGATTACCCTCACAAAATATACAGATAAATAATCACTTCTTGGGAACAAAACAAAGTTTTCTGTTGGATACAATGCATAAAAAAGTTAAAAGTTTTAGATATTCAAAAGATAAAAACAACTTATAAATCCAATCACAGGATTGTTTGACTCTACAAAGCATTTTAATGTATTCCCAATATTTATGTAGAATAATTAATAGTTCCTCTTGCAAGGCTATGCCAACATTCATAAATCACATATATGAAATGATATACAATGACCATAATAAGGAAAATAGTATATCCTTCCTATATAAAGAACTAATATACTATACAACTATACCTAAAGCTTCTTATTGGAAATATATGTTGAAAGGTCATTCACTACAA
>NC_056737.1:1469625827-1469665827 GCF_019279795.1 Protopterus annectens
TATTTTGTTTGCTGTTTTTTTTCTTATGACATGTGCATGGTACTTCTGGGAAGATGATCTAATATTTTTTGGAGGTTTTAAAATGTTTCTTTTGTCATGAAATGGAATCAGACTATCAGGCTTTAGAGTCTGGTCAGTATAATGTCCTAGTCTATCTGTCTAGGCAGAAACTTGATCAGTTTAAAAAAAAAAAATCACACTACAGATTCTGAAGGGGGAGCGTTATAGTAGAAATACTGCTAGTTTTATTAAAGTCAGAGAGGTGGTGCCCTAAGCCTTTGCCTGTGACTAGTAAAGTACTCCATATATTCAACTGCCCACCATATTCACCTACAAAAAAAATGAAAAAAGAAGTGACATGGTCCTTTCTCTATATAAGCTAGCATTTTCTTCACTAATTTCCTTCAGGAAATTATATTCTGGAAATGTTTATTTATAACTGCAGAAAGAACACTGTATTCTCTGCTTACCTCAGAGGAGACACTTCTACATCCAGGAAACCTTCAGGGAATAGCTTTCATCCTTATTGCAGTAATTAAAAACTGTCCCTTCCATGTCCATACTTCCTTTGTATAGTTAATTATATGAGTAACTGCAAAACTGGATCTCTGTTGAACAAGTTGGATTTTATATATGAGTTCATATTCATGCCAGATTTTAATGAAATTATCTTTTGCCTGTTATGGGACTCAAAACATGTCCATTAATCAGACTGTGTGAGGAGCTGCCTCAGAATTATACAATTTTGCCTAGGGGGTTTATATTATTAATAAATAAATAAATATTCTGATAATCTCAGTGGGCTATATTCATGACCAGAAAAGGTAGTTAATGCTTAGTAGCAGGTACCATTTGGAATTTTGAGACTTATTAGTCCAAATCATGGAATAGCATGATTGAATGAATAAAATGCACACAGGTTCACTGGGTAGAAGGTTTATCTGCTGCATTAGACAACTTTATAAGGAGAACAGCTAAGGTTGACATTCACTCGTCTCCTATATTTTTGTAGTTATTTTTTATTCCCCAGATCACACTTAACGAATCTCAAATTAAAAACTGGAAGTCATAATGGCATTATATATTCTGCCATTATCTGTCACTTGCTACACTGGAATAGAGGGACAATGGAATGTCACATTACTCTGGGATGTATCAGAATAGGATATATGCATGGCCTCAATGACATAACAACTAAGTGCTTTTATTACACTGAAAAGTCACTTGAGGTTTGTTACCTGGTCTAGTCATTTTCCTAAAATATATGACATTTTGCACAAGGTTTGACCAGAAGGTTAGGAACATGATATGCAGGGACTGATTAGAAGTACATTGAACCTTGAAATTAGAAAAACATGGAAGAAGAACAGATGGTAGTTGGATGTGTTTCTGAAGAGCTTTTCAGTACTGCGCATAAAAGAGATAGCAACATAGTTACTTTCAGGAGATAAAAAACATGGGACATTGGAGCTTTGAGAGTTTCTCAAGTTACAGAGAGATGAATGGAAAATCTGAAAGAAAAATGACAATAAGGAACAGAGAGGAAGGAACACATAAGACCGCCCCAACAGAGTGCATGTGAAAGGAAAAGTACTGGAAGTACTGATGCTGTAAAAGGAGTTTAGCACGGGAGAAACAAAGGAAAGGAGGAAGAAAGTCGCTAAAATTATGATTCCAAAATGGCAAGGCATAACGTAAGAGGAAGATGAAGATTAATATATTAAGGCATCTGTTGCAAAAAGCAAGAGAAAGAATGAAAATAAAGTCCAAATGGAAACAGGGAGACCGCTTTGTGTGGTTAGGGTAAGACTGGGCCGAGACATTTCAACTGTGACCCGGCATTAGAAACTATTAAAATATATGATAAATAAGGCATTTGTAAAGGTGGTTTTACTCATCTTAAAAGTGTATGGAAAGAAGAAAAATGAGAATAAATGTTAGCGATTTGGGAAAATAATGTGGCATGCTTTGTCAGTATGGGTTGTCCAAGCATCATGCCAGGCAGTGATGTAGCAATGGAGAAAGATTTGTTATAGAGAGGTAAGGAACTTTTTAGTTATGTTTAATGGGTTTCTATCAGTTTGTTGAAACTTCAGCAGTTCGAACACCATATGTTTGAACTGTGAAGTTCGAAAATTGATTATTGCGAAGCCACAGAACACTGGATTCTTTCACAGGGAAAGAATTTGGTGGGCTGTTTCTGTGGCTTTGTGATTTTCAGCACTGTGGTGGAAAGTTACGGGTTGGGTTCAGGTAAGTATGCGATTGTGTGGACATTAGGGTTAGGTGAGTTAGGGTTAGGGCGCGGGTGAGGTGGGTGTGCGATAGTGACAGACTTTAGGGTTAGGGCGGGATAGGTGAGTTAGGGTTAGGGCGTGGGTCAGGTGAGTGTGCGATAGTGACGGACCTTAGCATTAGGGTTTGGGTTAAGATAGATAGCAGTGTATGTACAGTTTAGTGTAGGGTTAGATGTAGGATTTTAAGTGTATGTGTGTGGATTACTGTTTTTTTGGTGTGCTTGTGCTGTGTGTGTGTTTCTTGGAACAGCGATTTTTTTCCCCTGGGAAAAAAAATCACTGTTCTAAGCCTTCAATGGTTTTGCACTTCGTGGTTAGAAGTTCGAACATATGGTGTTCGAACTTCTGCCATTTCGACGAAGTGATATAGACCCATGTTTATTTAGTTTGAAATGGCGATTCCAGGAGCTGGAGAGACAAAAACACAGAGAGATCTTAATAAAGCATTACAGAATATTTAACTGGAAGAGGCTAACACAAGAAAGCAAAGCTGACATCAAAACTATGATGGGTGCTCAGAAAAGAGATGCCCAAGATCAATAGCTAAGGATATCAGGAGAATTCATGAAAGGGCAAATGTGTTCTTTTAATGGAATTCAGTTACTACATGGGACTAAATAAAGGATTCAGGTAAAGAGGATAGATGGTATGGGTTTAGGATAAAGGAGTTGGAAAGAAAAACATGCAATATATGAAGAAAAACATTCAAATATTAAAAGCTACAACTTGCATAGTATGGAAATGGTATCTGCTGAATACATACAACACACAAATCTCTTTCTTTGGAAAAGCAAAGCTTAGAAAATAATATTTTTCTTTTTTTGAAAAACTGTTTGGCACACTTAGCCAGGATGACTATAGATAGACATTTGGTGCTTCTCCTACCCTGCAAATCCCCTCTTGACCAACTGCCATACCACCTGAATGGGGACCTCCAACTATGGTCCACAGCAGGTTGTACATTAAACCTTCTTTATAGGAAGGGAGAGATTGAGGCACGCTGATCATGCACTATTTGCTCCTAACAGTTTTTTTTTCTTTTTTTAATATGCCCTGTACTCTCCCAATGGGATGGATTTACAATGTCTTCTGTACATGACACATTGGAATTCTTCCTCTCTGGTGTGCACACTCATGCCTTACATGGCATTAGTGTTGCTCTACAACCTGTGTTACAGAAGAGTACAGAGCCATAGTGAAAAAAAAAAAATTCTGTGCCCCAGGGTTAGTGAGCTGGCCACTGGCTACTCAAGCTTACTCCATTGCCACCACTTCATTTCCCAAGATTGGTAGTTGATCTCAGGTTTTCATATTCCAGAAGGATGACCTGCCCCTGCATGAATGGGTTATGAGTAAGGGGATTTCTTAAGGATACAAAACCAAAGTATCATATGATGCTTGAAAATAAAACACGAGCACAGATTTATGAAATTCCATTTCTAGTTTAAAAGCATTTTCTGTTTTGCTGTTATGATACTGTCATGACTTGACTGCATTGCTGTATTCATTTAGTTGTATTTCCAAAGAGGTGCACCACAAGGCTTTCCTGCCTTTCTATAATCTCTAATTTGGATGAAAAATGCTAATAAGAACAATCAAAATAAAACAAAGAGAAAGAAATGAAGAAAATGTCAGCACAGACTATAGACTGTTAGGGACATGATTCAACTGACTTGAACTGAAGTAACAGCCTGAGCTGACTAAGAGTATTCATGCCACATGCTTGTTTCTGCATGCTTGGAATTTGTGGGAGTCTGGTACGTGATACACTGAATTCTTCTTTTTAATCTGTTCATTAAATGGGTAAACCCACTGAAGAAAGTGCCTCTTTTCAGCAGTGACTCTTGAACACCACCTTGTTTAGTGATGTGCTTGTAGTCACACAATAGGCAAATGCATATATGTAGAAGGAATAAAGCCGTGCACCCTGGACACAAGAAGTAGCTCCTTAACAGCTGAGAGCATTAATCTTTTGCACTAACTGCCCAGTTAATGTATTTCTTTTTTTGTTTTTATAAACTCATTCTTTGCAAATGTGTTCAGATTTGAATGTGGTCAGTGTATGGCTTAAGCTCCACAATTAATATAACACAATTTCTACTTTCTAAACAACCTACAGTAATAAATGCTGATAATAAAATGCTGAACGTAGAATTATGAACAATAACTGAAGGACTGGGGATAGGAATCGACTTTATTGGAGGAAAGATTTGACATAGAAAACAAGATAACTTAATAGGGCTCTTGACAGTGAAGCCTAGGTTAGCAGCACATTGAAATACATACTGATAACAGATCAGCAAGCTCAGATAGCTAGAATATGGGTGAAATTCTCTGGAGGACACCAAAAGACTAACAATAGAGGCCTGGCTAATTAAATACGAGTCATGTGTGCTTAACTGAATAAAAGATTCTACAAACTAAAATGGAAGTTTAATAAGGCTGAAAAATAATTCATGCAGAACAGTCTATATGCAACAGCCATCACAGAATCAGTATCATACAGAAAAATAAAGGTGTTACTTACTAATTTCGTCCTGCAGGAGCATGGGCAGAATTCATTATTTTTGGAGGAGTACCCCAGAAGGCAAGAAAGCGCACAACTTATTATGCCAGCCATATCCTTTTTCGACTTAAACAAAAACTGCAAGAAAGACCCATCCAACCTAGTCTTCACCATGTAATACCTTAAACCTCCTGTGGTAGAGGCACATGGGATATATGCAAATGACCCTTTAAGGACATGCCAGTGTTACTGCTATATGGCTTTTAAATGGCTTTTGATTTTATTTACTTTTTAAGTCTTCATGGCTACATGCAGGTCAATAAACTCCTTCACAACCCCCTCTCTAGTTGTAGATAGGCATGTCTAAGCCTTTTTTGATCTTGTTAAGTACAGCATAAGTAGATTGTGAGCCTAGGATCAGTAATTAACAGGGCCAAAGTGCAATGAAATAAAATTACCAAATGGATGAGGAATCTGGATTATGCAGGTCTTTTCTAAAGAGCTCATTAGAAAACACAAGTATTTGAAGATGTGAAGAGCTCTACTGATAGGGAATCACATCAGGCCCACTGTTTTTTTTTTAATTATTATTATTATTATTATTATTATTATTATTATTATTATTAGTAGTAGTAGTAGTAGCAGTAGTACTATTTGTATTTTTTTTGTGGGACGCTCAACTTTGGCAGCTCCAAAAGCTTGATGATGCCCGATACTTTATTAGACCATCTATGAAGGGCTCTAATATCCTTGTAAGAAGCCCATAGTATGGCTCAAGGAATTGATATGAGATGGAATGTTGTAGGAAATGGGGTAAACTAAGTATCAGATATCCTTTTCACAGTAGTTGTCAGCCACCAAGCAGAGGGCAAGAAGAGTTACAAGTCATCAAGAGACCAGTGAGAATGTGTGTACTGTCAATTATAAACCAGAAGCAATTGGAAGGAATGGAAGTTTAAGCTGTACACAAGGCACCTGCTAACAAGAGTACAGGATTCTAGAAAGCTGTTGTCAAAATGGCGCATAAAGGAAAATGAGGTGGAGTGTCTTTCTTAAAGGAAGAGATTTTTTTTAAGTTTTACAATCGGTTAAAAATCAGCATGCATGGGTAGACAGGAAAGCACACATAACCAGAAGTAAATATGGGAGATCAGATTTTACATTAAGGTCTGGAGGCAGTTGAGTGCTCAGCTGTTAAGTTAAAAGGGACTGAACTGTGACAGTTGGAGAGGCAAGTTGACCACTACCACAGCAGATTATGTTAGATGGTCTTACAAAGGCTGCACATGAAATTAGTATGTATTGAATTTCTTGACTACAATCTATTAGAACCCTTCAAGGTTAAGATGAATTCAAACTTATAAGGTGTAAAGATAATGAAAGACTTTCACTTTGAGGTTAGGACATAAGAGGGATCATCTTCTTAACAAGCATGGATGTCACAATGAAAGAAAATTCCAGGCCCAGATGCAGTACCTAACTTTTGGTTAAAAAGTATTAACATCTTTGCATGAAGATTTAGCCATGAGTAAATACTATTTATATGCACACCCCGAACAGACACCAACCTGACTAACAACAGGCAAAACAATGCTTCTACTTAAATGTGAACCTGCAAGCTGCCTTAAAAATTATAGACCAATAACTTGCCTTCCGACGACGTATAAACTATACATGGGAATTGATGCTGACAGAGTTTATAGTCATTTAGAAGAAAACTCAATTATGACAATAGAACAAAAGAGCAATAAAAGAAAGCCATATGGAATAAAGGATCATTTGTTGTTAAATAAAGTCATACTGAAGAACTGTAAAAAAGGGAATAATTTAAGTATGGCATGGATTGATTATTAAAAAGCATCTGATAGTATCCCACATTTATGGATGACAAAATGCTTAAAAAATGTATAAGATATACCCTACACTGATCACTACACTACACTACAGTGACCATGAAACAGTGGTAGACCAGTTTGCAATTAAGCCATGATAATGGACAGATTATTATCCCAGGAATAAAAATTCAAAGGGGGATATTCCAGGGTGACTTTCTGTCACCGTTGCTATTCTGCCTTACCATTAACCCATTAAGCTGTTTATTTAACAGCTTAGGCCATGGCTATAATTTGGCTCCTAGAAAACAACAAAGTGTAAAGACTTCTTATCTTAGGTTCATAGGTAGGTACTAGGCTATCGGCCCAAGGGCCTACGTAAGCCTAGCCAACAAGGTACCCTGGCTTACCGCCACCCAAGAAAGTTATTTTCCTGTGCCACTGTTAAGCAGAGAGACAGAAGTGATCTCTGGGGTGTATTTCCTATTTCCCATCCACTCATCAAGATTTTTTTGAAGAGTGCTAATGAAGAACTTTGCTTGACATAGATGGGTAGCCTGTTCCAGAGTATGGAAAGTCTCTGGGACAGGAATCTACCCCTCCAGCATGTCCTGTTTATTGTGGTGACAAGGTTTAGGTCCCTAGAGCATGTAGCTTGGAGGGATTGGGATTTCTTTAGGTGTAGCATGTCCAACAGCTCTGGGTTTGACATAGCTTTATATGTTAGGCAGAGATCACCTCGGAGTGGGCGATATGCTACGGAGTAAAGCTGGAGTTTTTTGAGGCGGTCAGTGTAGGGCATTTGTTTGAGGGCAGTAATCCTCTTTGTGAAGTACTTCTGTGGACTTTCCAGCTGCTGCAGATGTCTTCTGAGGTACATTCCAAAAGGGGCATTGTACTCTATAATGGGTCTAATGAGTGTCGCGTAGAGGGAAACAATGACCTCTTTTTTCCTGGATGAGGAATCTTCTCTTTGTCGATAATTTCAAACTGTATAGTTCATCAAATGAGGAACCAAAAGGCACAGCTGCATTTTTTTCAAAACTTTTTCAGATAATATAAGAATGTCATTTGGCTTTGATAAATGTGCAAAAGCGACCTTTAAAGCTTGAAAACTGCAGCACCAGGAAAGGATCAGTTTGGGACAAGAATGTGATATAAAAGAACTTGAGCAAGAGGGAGTCTATAAATATTTGGGAATTAATGAAGGATCAACAATAAAACATGAACAAATGCAAATAAAACTTAGTAAGGAATTCTTCAGAAGACTTAAATTAATTCTGAAAACAGTGTTGACATTTAAGAAAAAAAATCCACGCTATAAACCAATTTGCTCTTCCTGTCCTAACTTACAGTTTTGGAGTGATTGACTGGCCCCAAAACATGTTGGATAGATTAGATAGGAAAACAAGAAGGATGCTTCATGCTCACCCAGTGATTTATAAAAATCAATGCATACCAAGATTATGTATTCCCCGTTCTGAAGGAGGGATGGGCCTCCTTGAAATTGGTTACATGTATAGATCTGCAATCATAGGACTGCACACATATCTGCTGACCTCACAAGACCCAAAATGTAGTGAAAGTTTTGATACATGTGGAGAATAAATCTAAGATGACTTCTCTGCTTAATTTAGCAGAAGCATATCGGCATCAAGGAGGCATGGAAATCAAACCAGAAGTAGAGAAAAATCAGGCAGTAACTGAATGTGCCAAAAAAAAAAAAGAAAAGAATGACTATAAGGTGAAAGACTAGATGAGAATGCAAGAAATGTGGAAAAAGTATAAATATAGTTGCAAGTATAGAAAACTTCTGGAAAAACCTCATGTTGATCAGGAACAAATGCAGGAATGGTTAAGGAGAGGCAAATTCAAACCAAGAGATGAAAGGTTAATATTGGCAGCCCAAGATAGTGGGCTACATACACGCCGGTTTACAAAGTCCATTGAACATGTGGGTGAAACAGACAAATGTAGGTCTTGTAAAACTGAATTGGAAATAGTCAAACACATTGTTGCTGGTTGTGACATACTAATAGCAGAATGCCTGTATACTGAAACGCATAATAATGTGGCAAGACTATTGCACTGGGGATTGTGGAAACATTATGGTACTGAAGTGGCTGAAAAACACTGGAAACATGAGTCACAATGCATCATAGAAAATTATGATGTTTATATCACATGGAATCACCCATTACCAACAGTTCAAAAGATAGATGCTAGAAAACCAGATATAGTGGTCCAAAAAAAGAAGACAAAAGTAGCATTGATCATTGAAATCATCACACCCAATGACTAAAGTGTCTTGCGTACAGAGAGACAAAAAGTCATAAAATATCAGGATCTGGAGTCAGAAATGAGAGCAATATGGAAGAAAGATAGCCAGATAGTTCCAATAGTAGCAAGAGCAACAGGTCTTATAAAAAAGAATCTACAATTGTATTTAAATATGTTACCGATACATGTAACCCCATACAAATTTTAGAAGGAGTCATTACTGGGCACATTGCGAGTGCTGTGAGGATCACTTTAGGATGACATCAAAGAATGAAACAATACTAATTTCATGAATTTTAATCATACTCTGACTTAGGAATGGGGTCCATTCCTGTTATAGTATTAGAAACCCAAAAGATTCGGAGAAATAAAAAAAGCAAAAATAGTCATTTAGCTGTTCCATGGTGTGTCTCCCTTGTTGAGTAAGTGTGTTAAGCATGACATGACCTTTGAAACATCTATGTATGTAGACTCCTATGCTTGCAGTGATATTGTATGGATTAAGCTATAAACATAGTTACTCATATTTTTGGTGTAATTCTGTGGTAGTATTAACTATGCCACTAATACTAGATGGAACACACTTTGTAGAATGATTCCATTACTTTATCACTTTGGATTTTGCCATGCTTAATTCCATTCCTTTTCTTATGCAGTTTTGTTAGGGGGTGGGATGTGAAGTGTAGGATGATAAGTTTGTGTTAATTCCATCACAATTTAACTGCTTGATGGCTGAGGCAAGATGGAGGTGGTTAATTGATTAGTCTGACAAGCTTTGGTTTTGACCAGCTTTTATTATAATTTTTACCACTAAATTTTACTTTAGTGGTTTCTAGTTTGGTTTGTTATCATTTATTATGGATGTATTTATCTGACAAGGATATAACAATGAAATGTTTTTTCTTGATCCTGACTCATTGCTATTGCAGAGAGTGTTATCCAGCAAATGCATGTTTGCCTTTACCAATTTGTTTTCTTGTTTCACAGGTGTCTGTTTTTCCAAGTCATAAGATCATTTGGCAAAATTAAGACTGTATTATAACTCAACAATTTATCTGCTCTGATATGGTTACTGTTGTAGCTATCTAGAAGTTTTGAGATAGCTTATATTACAGATTTCTTTAAATTGTTATTTTATCTTATTGACTGTTTTTGGTTATTTTCAATGTTGCTGCGCTGGGATTTACTGCTTCTGTACTCACTGGACATTAAATCATTCAGATTTGCATCCAATTCATGGTCCAAACAATTTAGTTCATCTTGCCCTAGTTTGTTTGCAGCAGTGTAATCAATGACTCCATGTACAATTGCACTGCACATGCCAAGAAAGTTTCTTAATCTGCTGTGCTTGAGACGCTTATGCCATTTTACCTCCTGTGCCTTGTTTTAAGACATTTGCTATTTTAGCTTGTCAATATTTGGTCCTGCATCCTCATTATCACTTTTTGGTGTGCATTTGGCTTGGAATGCCAGTAGTTTTTGATGCAGTCTGCAGCCATTTCTTTACTTTTTCAACTATATATGCTTTATTAAGTGCACAGTTTATGCATTTTAATTATTGGTAAGCTTACTAAAAAGTAAATTCTGATTGCAATGGTGTGTACTTAAGATGGGTTCCGTCATCAGCCCTGTGGCATGTCGTCTTATCATCTGATATGAGTTTTATAATAGCCTTGCACTATCCAACAGTGTTAAACAGGAACACATCTATTGGTGTGGCTCTGATAACCAACAGACAATGAAGTTACATTGTCTCACTCACTAGATATACTAAGATTTAGAGCATGTTAGCCTTCATAGTTTAGATGAAGCACCTGCCCAAGAACTATATGATGTATGCCTTTCAGTCAGTATATTATCCATATTATGCTATCCATTTTATCACATATTCATTGCATTTAGCTTATTTACAATGCCCTCATGTGTTATTCCATCATATACTTTAGCTTTATTAAGAGAAGCTATGCCAACAACATGGCAACTGTCATTGGGGTGTGTGACCTTCTCAAAGAAGCTGACTCTACTTAATAGGCTGGATCTCACTTTCCTGAAGCCAAATTGTTGAGTGTCGTGCCTAATGAGATTTTTGATGTCATAATTGATGAGATCAGTATTAATACACTTTGCAAATTAGGCTTGTAAGACTGACAGAATAATAATTACTGAAGTCTATGGTAGAGCCACCCTTGTGGAGGGGAATTACCACTGTGGTGCACCATAATTCAGAAGCAAATCCTGTGGTGAAGTTTGGATTAAAATATTTGAGGATAGGTTCAGTAAGAGGCTGTTTGACACTGCATATTAAACATGTGGGTACATTGACAGGTCCCATGAATGAAGTATTTCTGGTCTATGAGAGCACAGTTAGAACATGTTTCTTGATTTTACTAGTGTCTTAAAGACTCTGGAATAATGAGAGTTTGGACAGATGTTTACACTAATCATTTGCTAATATATTGGTGATGTCTTTTGTGTCAGAGTGGGTGGTCCAGTTAGAATAAGTTCTGAGTGTTGTCAAGTATTGTTCCTTGGTTTACTGCCACAGCTAAAGGAAGAGTTGCAGTATCCCCAGCTTCAGAAGATAATGGGTTACTTTACTTGTAATAAAGTATTTGCTGTTGATGTTTTTTTTTTTCATAGTGCATGTTATGAGGTGAAGGAAGGAATTCCACTCAGGCTCAGACTTTTATCTGCATCTGTTACTTGCATACATGATTCTCTGCATGTCCCTCAGGGATTTTTTTTCACAGGTTAATCACTCCAACATGGACCATAACCATGTAGTAGACATAGTTGTTCTGTGAATGGGTTTATACAGCTCTTGTAAAGTCAGATATCCTGGTACTCAAAAGGATACTGACTGTAACACTATTCTAGTCCAGCTTTATTAGAGTAGGTAGGTTTAACAATGTAGTTACCAATCATTAAACTCTCCCATCTCCTGCAGTATGGCCTGATGGCTCCTCTAACTGCACTCCTGCTGTCCAGTTCAGTGTCCATGCGAGACAGTAATTTGTGCCTGGGGATCCTCCATGAGTTCATCTGTAGAGTTGTGTGGTAGGGAGCATGCCAGCTTGCTGGTTCTTTGCAATGGCCTACCCTTTCCCCCTTCAGAACACCCCCCCTTAAATACTCTGCTATAGCTGTACTCTGAGCGGAAGTGTGCCTTGGTACATCAAGTTCCCCTCAGCTCACGGCATGACTTCAACATGACATCTCTGGCTTAATAGACTTAAGCTCTACAGGACAGACACCTTGTACTCCAAATAGCTGTCACACATGTAGTAATTCAGATCAATACATCACCCTGCACGATAGGTGAACTGGCAATGCATATTCACTCCCATTCTCCCGTCAGCTCCTACAGATGCCCAAGATGCTATTCAAACTCAGGTCACCTGGGACATAGTCAGGACTTTATTCTTCTATACCATAGTGTCAGTTAATCATTAAGACATTTTTTATTAGTTCCTGTACTGGCTGTGGACAGCTAGTGCTAACAGGCTGACAATAGAAGGAAATCAAATTGTGTGACTTCCCACAATGTCCAGTAAAACTACACATGTTCCAGTACTGCTCCATGCAAACAAACAGCTGTTTTTGGTGTACAGAGCAGTGACACAGTCGCACAAGCAGTGGGGACTGGCTACTCTCAATTAGTAGGAGAACAGTAACTCAAAGCATAAAATATTGACATGTAGCACAATGTGGGGTAATCCAATCATTAAAGGTGAGTATAACCAATTTTTTATTTCCATGATAAGCAAAGAGTCAGATCAAATTGTTTGTGTCTAGATAGTGAACATCATTACCCCACTGCATATGAGAATGACAAATTAAAACAAATGTCAAGGATAAAAAAATAATGGTCTAAAAAGGCAAGAATAATCATACTTATAAAATCCCAGTCAAGCAAAACATTTGAACTAATCTAAAAAAAAAAAAAGATCTATTATACGACTTAAGATGGAGTCGGACATAATGGAGATGTAGAAATCATTAAGCAGAACAGAACACAAGACCAGAGAGAGAGAGAGAGACATAGAAAGGAATAGGGATAGACAGCTGTACATCCAAACTTTCAAGTACAGACGCAACCAAATAAAAATGAGATTGAGGTATAGATGTTACATAGGAAGGAATTCTGGTGTGATTATTCAGAAAAGATGGGGCTATAATTAGTGTGGATATTAAAAGGTGCAGAAGGATAATACAGTAGCAAAGCTGGGAACAGACACAAGGAAGTTGGTAGAGGGATCAAAGGAGTTTCAGAAGAGTTTGATAATTGAGATTTGTTGCTACATCAAGCCAGAAATGTAGGAAAAATATAAGAAGACTCACTGAAGACACAGGTATAAATGAATGGATGATATGAAAAAAAATACTACATAGTGTAGTAGAAATTTCAATAAGGAAAATAAACATGTTGGGGGCAGTGTGGACACATATCTCAGAAAACATTATAAGAAGGTTAAGAGAAAGCAACACTGGAGCTGAGAGGAATACTTATCCCTTTTACTACTGGTCCCATTTCTATTTTGGCACCATTTAAAAACTGCGTTTTAGTGCATTTTTTAAAGAGTATGATACTTGGATATACATGATATAAAGCTGTGTATGAGAAAGGGTCTTAACCTAGAGTTTGTATTATTTTAAATATGGAAAGAAGGCAGAGTCAATGTCTTAGCTTTTAGGTTGCTAATTCACCATTATAATTTCACAGCCCACCCGAATATAAATGGTTTCCCTTCACAAAAGCATGCCTACTACTACTTTTCCTGACAGGTAGCAAACAAAATATTTACAAAAACATTGTTAATATTTAGCAATTAATTTATTTATTTATTCATTCATTCTCCAAAATGTGTTACCTGGAGTACAGCACCAATCCAAGTGGATCTTTTTCAGTCCACCCCAGTGTTTGCAGTCAAACAGAAGAAAAATAGCAGAAAAATCTGTGATAAGAGTGTAAAGAGAAACTGGCTACTCCACTGACAAAAAGTGATAAAGCCTGACTATGGTCCATGTGACTTGGGTTTGATTAGTAACATGAGTGTCTGAGGGAACAACAGGGAGGGATGGGTGTGCCCATTCTGGCTGACAGAACACTCATCAGTTATGGTCCCTAACAGGAGGTGTTGTCCTAAGAGGGGCATTGCCCTCGGATGTAGTTGACAACCATGTGTTGAGCAGGGAAAGGGAGTGGGTAGAGCATATAATGGAAAAGGAAACAGATGGAGGTACAGGGTTCTAAGTTTTTAGGATGCCTTTCAGATCCACGACTAGCCCCAACAATAATGGAGTAGTCTAGGTTGTAGGAGAATGGCTGGTGAACCTGGCATAGATGTGGGGTATTTGGGGCAGTCTGATAGGATGAGGCCCTAGGGGACAAAAAAAAAACAGTGCAAAGAGAAATTGTACAAGCATGCAAAAGAAACTGAAGTGGAAGTCTACAGCTTTAAAAGTCACAGAAGTGTAACTAAGTGCGAGTGTATGAATTCTGCTCAGGGTGGTGGAATCACATCCGTATCAGAAATACATATTTTATATATTTTCATCACATCAGAAATAAATAAGAAAAATAAATACCTTGCTAAATAAGGGGAATAAAAATTTGCCTAAATAAATCAACAATTCTGCAACTAGATAGAGGGTGTGGCCTGAGCTTCATGCATAAACAAATGCAATGTGTTGCATTTTAAACCAGGATTAACATGCAGTGAGTTTCATTACAGTAGAGCAACAGTCTAGAATACATGTTGCATCTGACTGTCACAATATAATTCCATAAAACCTTTAGTAAGTTCTTTGACAAAGAAACTGAAGCATGCCCTCACACACCAGTGCCAACTATATTGATTCACTGGAATTGTGCTGCCACAGTCTGTCACTATACATAGTTTCATGAGGGGGAGGCTATATGATTTATATCCAAAAGGCAGCAACAAAATATTACCCAGAATGTATAGGTTCATAGGTTCATAGGTTGGTACTAGGCCATCGGCCCTAATGCCTATTCAAGCCTAACCATAACAATTCCCTGGAAATTTTTTCTCACAATATTTACTTCTCTGGGCCCCTGTCTAGCAGGGTGACTGACATGATCCCCGGGGTGAATTTCCTATCTCCCATCCAATCATCAAGGTTCCTTTTGAAGAGGGCCAATGAGGCGCTCTGCTTGACATGTATGGGCAGTCTATTCCAGAGAATGGGGAGTCTCTGGGTCAGGAACCTATCCCTCCAGCATGTTTTGTTCATTGTGATGATAAGGTTTAGATCCCTGGAGTGTGTGGCTCTGAGGGATTGGGATTTCTTGAAGTGGAGCATGTCCAACAGCTCAGGGTTTGACATGGCCTTGTATGTTAAGCAGAGATCGTCTCTCAGTAGACGATATGCCACAGAGTATAGCTGGAGTTTTTTTAGACGGTCAGCATATGGCATCTGCTTTAGGCCTGTGATTCTTTTAGTGAGGTATTTCTGTGGCCTTTCCAGCTGATGTGTAGTAAGTTTTTATTGCACTACATAAATATTTCACAGGGAAATGTAACATGTCAGTTATTGCATAAAGGGTGAGGCCTAAACTTCATACACTGAAACAGGCAAAATGATGCTCACTAAATAAGAATAAATATCCACTGAAATGTGTTAGGGTAGTATGTCAGACATAAGTGCAGTTTGTACCAGTGTATGCTTTCAGAACCTCCTAACACTTATGAGCTATTATGGGGAACTGATACATGACCTAATATGCAGACAAAAGTGTAATGTTCAAAGGACTTATACTGTCACAGTCTAGTGCATTGGGGACCACATGATTCCTTCTAAAATGGTAGGGTGAAAATAATGTCCAGAATATATGTGCACTAAGTCATCTTTACTCCAGAAGTAAAAAAAAAAAAAGCTAGCTAGATAGATAGATAAGTTTCTGCCTACTGTTAGTCTCGAGTTTGAACAACTTTGAAAGCCAGTAAAACACTTCATGCTCCCAGAATTTTATTTGTATGTGGTTGTACATGGAGTTGGTAAAGCTTTACACAATGCAAAGAATTACGATTGTGTCTCTGATCATAACCCTTTAATATTCAGATTCATCTCTTGAGCTTTGATCTTAACCTGGTTATGATAAGAAGCCTGATGATCATCCTCTGTATTATGAAATGTAATTGGGGAATTAAATATGAATTGTTTAATGAGCAATTATTATAATATAAGAAAAATGAAACGTTATCAGTCATGTTAAGAAATGCAGGGATAAGGAAAGAACCATGCATAAGAGGCTTATAAGAAAAGGGTTTGCAAGCTCTGAAGTGGTATTTAGAGAGACATTTTCCAACTTGCTGGGGCAGTCATGACATAAGAAAGAGAATACAGATTTGTGTAAGTATTGCTGACCTGGCACACTACATATTGGCTTTTAATGAATAGTGTATCATTACAAGATCAGTAGGCAGGTGTGAAGGAAGATTCTGTTTAAAAAGAATGGGGGAGTTTTCAAAAAAGAGATGAAGTTAGGCATGAATTCTATTTCATTATTATCTAGGAAGAGATGCAAACAGAACCATAAATGGCAGGAAGGAAGACTGGAGACCTTGAATTGGAAATGGTCTTTAGTGACTTGATATAGGAGGAAAGGAAAGATGCATGGGGGGCCTGAAAGAAAGACGCATGGTAGGCCTGAAAGAAGAGGCAAGAGAAGAAGAAAGAACTTGCAGAGCACATTTGTGAGTAATGGGTGAAGCACAGAATGACGGTGAAGTGTATATGAAGGTTAGAAGCAGATACTGAGGCAACACATGTGAACTGGGGTTTCTATGCAGATTAAATATATGCTATAAGGTAAAATTATAAGTCTAAGCACCAGAATATGTATCTCTCAAGTAAGCGAGTCTTAAGAGAAAAGTATGGAAGCTGTAATAGAAGATTATGGTAGGATTACAATATCAGTATTTACTTAAAGAAAGAAGTGAAGTGCTACTGGGTACTCTAAAGTGATAGGAAGTGAAGCTGGTCTGTAGATAGCAAGATGGGGTATGTGAAGATGTAGTCATAATAATAGAAAGCATACCTGGAATGCAGGTTTGTTAGATCCCACAGATGTAAATTCTACCTCAATGGCATGACACCTTAGATTTGATAAGGAAACTGAAAGCATAAGATTCTTCTACCAGCAATTAATCATAAAGTATGATTGAGTTGTTGAGAAAAACTCTGAAGAGGTGGAAGATGTGTCTTTTTGGAGTAGAGGAGAGAGAAGTAGGGGCAGACAGAGGAATGGGGAAGTTAATAAAAGCACTAACAATTGGGAGAGAAAAAAGCTTTGTGGCTCGATATTACAGTAACAAAAACATTTTAAAAGTGGCTGTACTGAATGTTAATATTAATTAAATAATGTTTTAGCACCGACAAAAGTGAAGAAGGTATATAGGCTTATGTTGGATTTGAAAATATGTAAAATAAATGTAAAAAGGAGGAAGTAGGTACTTATAAAGGGGAGAGTTGTATGGAGGATTTGTTAGTGAGGAACCTCTATGGCAACAATGATAGAATGAGAATCAGGAAATTGTCATGGTGATTTTCATAAGTGAGCAACTACCATGTTTTTCTTATGTGATAAAACAAATATATGTGTGTTTGTGTGTTTGTGTGTGTGTGTGTGTGTGTGTGTGTGTGTGTGTGTGTGTGTGTATGTGTATATATATATATATATATATATATATATATATATATATATATATAGATATATATATATATAGGTTTACTATCATAGTTTCGAAAATCAGAATAAACCAGGTATTAATAATCGAAATTAAACACCGAAAATAGATAAAACTGAGTGTAATTGACATTCAACAGAAAACTGCTGTTTTTCTTGGTTGCTGGTTGGCTTGGTTGTTGTTATTGAGTGTAATAAATGCCATAAAATGTGCACAAATGTCAAAAATGTCGACTGTGACATTCTTGTCCGTTTTGCGGCAAACCACTCCAAACGTGCAATGCTGCTGTGAAATCAGTGTTTCCATGTGTAAGTGCAGTATAAAGCCACAATAAGTATGTATCCCTTCCAGAAATGTGAATTCCAAACATGTGCATGTGCTCTGTCATACAAAATGCAATCCACGTCCCAACAAGTGTTATGACATCTGCAACAGTATTAATGCATTACCCTCAGATTTAGCACACAGTAAAGTAAGTAGCAGGTATATCAAAAGGAGCAGTGGTGCACCATGAATTGGACAAAGCCTAATGGTGTTAGTTCATCCCGTTTAGCCAGTAGGCATTGTATCATATGTTCCTTGTCAGAAAGCCTACATTTCTTTGGAGATGATGGGACACAACATAGGAACTTCTGTTTAACATCCTCTAAATGATTCTGCTACAGACATATGGCATGCAGTACATTTGTGATGTACAGGTCCTTTTTCCCCAAGCGAGACCTCAGCCTACGGTGCCAGCCTTCGACAGCATTCTGGTTCCTTGGGTAGCCCATAGTACATGTTTTATCCTGATTCCATAATGAGACATCGAAGAGGGGTGGTTGTCTCTCTGAGGTTGAACCTCTCATGCCATAGCATCTAGGCCACCCTAGAATGTCATTATTCCTGAAAAACTCACATAGAGGAGCACCCCTTTCACCCAACACCTCCTCAATAGATGTAAATGTCTCCATAATGTGTTCCATACGTATGAATGGAAGTGCAGGTACCTGCTTACATAACAGTGCAAATTGCATATCTGTGCCATAAACCTGTCTCAGGTTCAACTTTTGGATCTGCCTCCAAATAATTTGGCACAGATGGAACCAGCAACCCTTGGCCATACTGTTCGGTAGATGCTTCATGATGCTGTTAACCGCTCCCTTTTCAAAGTCACTTAGTAACATCCTGGGCTGGAACTGTAGATGTAATTCCTCACATAAGGCCATCAGGGTTGCCCAGAACTGATCATAACACTCTTCACATTTGGACGGGAGTATAGAATACACTATGGGTACTACCTTGCTGTTGTTAGAAGCATCCAAGCTACAATGAATGGAGTATACCTGCTTACACTCCATTGTGCTAATGGAGAAGTTCCCGTCTACAAGAATATACTCAGAATTACAAAGCAGACCAAGATTACCCTCTGTAGTGAGAATCACTACATCATAGGTGTGGCTACAGAGGGCACTGTGTTTAATGATAAAGTGGCCCTGCTTCAATGGTACCATTTCAGGGCTTAGATCTTTGAGACTAGCTAGGTCTACCCTGGGATTTGTGCTATTTCAGTGGATGTGGTTGCCAGGACCTCTAAAACAATCCTACACCGATCCTCCAAAGTCTTTTCAGCATGCCTCTTAATAGCTTCCTGTACCCTTGTCTGCTCTACCCTGACAACATCAGGTGCATAGAAATGTGCAATGCTTTTGAGTAGCTTCTCCTCACCAGCACAGGTCTCCATTATACAATGGTCCTTATACCTCTGCCTTGCTTTCTGGGTATAACAACAGTAGTTTTTCTCTGGGTTCCTCTTTTCAAGATAGTATTGATACCCATCAATACAAAGGATTGCACAACCCTTCTGAGACTTCATTGTGCAATACATATTGCCAATAATGCCAGAATAGCTCAGATTAGGCTGATCAGACATTTTACCTGAGCACACCTACAAATCAACAACAGTACCATAATTATTATCACTGTACTACATCTGTACTACTTAATACAGCCCTGCATCCATCATATATGTAACAATCATCACTTACACACCCTATGCCAAAATCACTGCAATAACAAACAGCTCCTTGTGGAACAGCAATATTCAACACAACTGAGTGACAAATCCCACAGCACATTAATATGTACAGCCTATAACAGACAATAACCATAGCAGAGTAATGTCTTCTGTCCACCGGTGCTAATGTCCCTCTCTACGTAGCACAGTATTGGGAAGTGAGGGACATTTGCACTGTTACAATCTCAGCATGCAATATGCATTTGTACTTAGCATAATAGAACTGTCAACATCCATCATGTCTGATTCATCACTTCTATGTTCATCCAGCAATAAATAGACAATACTACTTACAGGTGACATTAACTTTTACTTAATATGCCGTATATTACTCCTTATGATTACCTCCTACTCACGGATTTGTAAGCATGCCTAAGCACATATATACTGTATGTGGTGGCAATGACAACTGCTGAATAAACTCTTTTCAGTATAGGTATTGGATTGTTAAACTGCTTAGACACATATAATAAACCGCTATTACTATCCCAACTTTATTTACAGTGACGTATGTTTAATACATTGCTGCAAGGTTAGGGCTGCTACAGCTCACAGCTGTCACATTTACATTAACATTTACATATGCATTCTGCGTTTTCCTGTCTGTATATTGAACGTACAATAACATAAGACCTGTACATCAGTTGCATTTGTCTGGGTTATGCTCACCCTTCCACAGTCCTCCCTGAGTCTAATTTACTGTGTGTGTAAGCTGTGGGCTGACAATGTCAATAAATCCACCTGCTGCAAGCTGTACAACTCTAGAATATGGTTAATTTAAGAATGTTTGACATTTCCTCACGTCAGCAGGTAGCTGCTCCTTCTATACATGCCATCATGAGTGCGACATGCTGATCCGCATCGTGTCTGTGCTATCGTCATCATATTTCATCGGATTCAGATGTGCGACTGCCAGCAGTCCGAATTGCTTACCTTGGTGAACTACAGGATTTGATATTGTGATTATTTATTTATCTATATACATATATGTTTGTCTTTTCAGCTTTTCTCAATTAGGAGTTGCCACAGCGGAACTCCGGTCCGTTAATGATTGGCAGTAGATTGTTATGGTGCCGAGTTGCCAGCCCCACGCCAAACCTTCAGCGAAGGCATGCCCATTCATGCATGTGTTTTGGAGGCCACTCAACCATGGGGAGGACATGCAGACTCCAAACAGAAGGCACTCCAGTCGATAATCTAACAGGAGAACCTCTTGCTGTGAGGCAACAATGCTACTACTGTACCACCATGGCTTATCTATATATATATATATATATATATATATATATATATATATATATATATATATATATATACACACGTATATAAATATGTATATATTTAGAGGGGAACACTTTATAATCCCGAAAATCTGAAACATCGAATTTCAGAATCCCAAGATTGTAAAGCTGAAAGCTCAAAACTCCGAAACCCCAAAAGCATGAATTTCAAAATCCTGAAGTCCGGAGATATTGAATTTGCGCTTCTGGTGTTGCGCTGTGTGAATGGATAGCTAGAAGTTCAGGTAAGTATTTATGTTTAAGGGTTTTGGTTAGGGGCTTTAGTGTGGGTCAGTGTGTTTTGTTACTGTGATGTGTGTGTGCGAAGGGAATGTAGCTTGTATGGTGGTGTTTTCATGTGTTTGTCTGTGTACTGTAACCTTGGAGTTAGTATATTTAAGTGTGGGGGTGTGGGGGCACAGCCCTCCACACGGGGGGGTGCAGGGGAGCTTGCTCCCATGCTTGTATGTAGTGTAGGTTTGTGTGCTTGTGTGTGGGCGGAAGGTTTGTGTATGTGTATCTGTGTGGTGTATGGTTAGTGTAGGAGTCACGATTATGAAATTCGCGCTTCTGGGGTTTCGTGATTTTAAGGTTTTGGCTTTATGATCTCGAGATTCTGAAATTCAATATTTCGGGATTATAAAGTGCACCCATATAGATATACATATAGATATAGATATAGATATATAGATAGATATAGACAGATAGACACATGAGCATACATAAACAAGTCAAAACATCAAACGATAAGTGATCAATCAAAAGACAATCAGAAATAACAAAAGAAAAAATATCCACTGGGGCAAGCCTTCCTCCTGCATTCTGAGATTGCACTACATTGGGGAAAGTGCAAATTCACCAAGTCTCACACACTTAAAACGTTGCTACGTGCGATCTGCTGCACCATGTGCGGAAGTTAAACTACAAAGTCCTTGTCTTCTATAGTCCCAGTTAAAGGATCAGTCCAGTAAGTCATCATTGTTGAATAAACGATGTAGATCATCATGACTGGGCAGACAAGTCCTTTACACCTAAATCTAGATGACAAAAATGGAATGATGCATGACACAGCGTCTGTTACTTATTCATTTTTTCCAATGGTGATAAGTGACAATGTCCAAAAATAATGTGTTTACATATAATTATTATCTTCAGGACCAAACTGAGAGTGGAAAACAACCATTTATACTATTTTAAGGTATAACAGATATGGGGAGGGGGTGGGACCTGTCATCACAGGATCTAGTAGTGTGCAAAATAATAGTCATTAAAATGGAATGCAAGTGTACTCTTACTGTCAGCATTAAATGTCTGGAGTTTTCTAACAAATTTCTTTGTACCAAATATCCTTTGGATGAGACAAACTGTGGTCCCATCTGCTGGAGTTGGTGGTTGCTGAGGTGCATGTAAAAGATTCCGCAGCACCTATGGGAGAGTATATGAAGCTTAATAATGCCCTGGTCAAAATTTCCCCTAAAAGTATAAGTACCACCTTGGGTTTCCCATAAAAGGAGACCCCCCCCCCGTCTAGTGGGACTAACCTGGTCAACAAAGTCAAAAATAAATAAATAAAATGATGGTTCTTGATACAATTGAAAAATGCAGTATTTTCTAAATAAGGATACTGCAACCACAAATCAAAAAAATAATGCAACATCTAAATAGATACAAATTCATGTTTTATTTTGCCAGAAATAAATACATCACTTGAAAATTAATGATTCTGGACCTGCAAAGATTACTTTTATAGCAGCAATTCAGTAATTAAGTTAAAGGATGTTAACTTCCTGTGAACGTTACCATAAATGTTTTTTGTACATTTTTTAACTTATATCCTGCTGTGTTTATTAATTCTATTTCTAACGTCAAACTTTCAAATACAACTAGGCATGTAGCAGTTGTGATTTTTTAACAAGACTTATTAAGTGCACGATACAATGGGCATTAAATAAAAACGTGTCTGAGGCAAGGGAGCTGAAGCAGTTTGGATAGATATGCCTTTCTGGAATAATCGCAGTTGTATTTTCTGAGAGTTAAAATGATAGATATTTTCTGAGAGTCAAAATGATAGATATTAATACATAATGCATTTGTGGCAAAACTCATTAGTAAGGCAAAAACACTTGCATTTTCTTCTGCCTTAAAACAGAAGAGAGAGAAACACCATTATTAGTTGCAGGATAATGTAAAAAAAATCAATTTTAAGGTTATCTAGACTCATATTTCCCATATACCCATTCTTTATGAATATTTAATTGACTACAATAATACACAGATTAATTAAAAAAATGAAACTATAGACAAGTGCTTACCGCAGTACTCCCCTTCGTCAGAGCCATCTGCACAATCCTTTCTTCCATTGCAGATTTTATCTGGTAGTAGGCATAAAGAACTGTCATTTGAACAGGGATATTTCGGTGTTCTGCAACCATAACCTTCACAGCTGGACTCATCAGAATTATCTGTGCAATCTTTTTCACCATCACATACCCAGATCTTGCTTATGCATCTCCCTTAGAAATACAAATTTGAAAACATGTAAGACATGCATTTGCATTATTTTTTATTGTACTTCATTAATTCTGCATTTTCTGGCCACATGAACTGAATATGTGTCCATGCAATATAATTATATACTATTATAATGCTTACAATTGATTAATCTATCATCTTTGTTTCATCTGTGTACTTACATGTTTCCATGATATTCAGTACAATCATTGATAAACTGGTGGCATACTTGTTTTAACGGGAAATTTTGGGGGAAGGTGGATGGATATTGTGTTGGTCTTGAAGAGACAGGAATAAAAGCCATCCTTTTTACTATATTAGTTGTTATTTTACTCCTGTAAGGTTACTTATAAGTGGTTTTTAGTAATGACTTGTACTTTGAACAAGTATGATATGGTTGGCTTTTTCAAATGATGTATTAAATTTTACAGAATGGTGTTTTTCATATCAATATTTAATTGATTGTCTTTCTTGCATAGATTTAGACATTGCTTTCTATGTTGGGGAAATAAAACACATTTCAGATTTTATGCTGCTTTGCAAGAATGTTAGGTTCATAAACTAATTATGCAAGATTCAAAACCCTGTTATGATTCATCAAGATCATTTACAGTCAAGATACTAAAGTATCCCTTTCAAAAATACTCTTCAAATTTGTACAAGTATAGCTCTGGGAACAGATGCACTCCAGCAAATCCGTGCATACAGAATGAGAATTTGAACTGTGTAAATATGCAAATAGTGAATAATGGAATGGGGGTGGGGGGTGACCAAGACTCTAGAAGAGCATTTTTGTGCTAGGCACTGTTGAATCACTGACTCTCTCCACTGGCAACATTCACTTAGCACTGCTGTGTTTGTAACACTTTTGTGCTGCAATGGTGCAGAAAGGGATGGATTGAAATGTAATCCTCCCATTAGTGGCAACATTCATAGGGTGTTAAACCTTTAAAAGCATTTTTCACAGTTCAACTTTAGACAACTTGTAAACTTTCTTTCAACATGCTCTGTTTTTAAAAGCAATTTGCAAAAAAAAAAAATGTTGGCAATTAGTTTACAAGCAGTATATAAGTGATCATTGTTCAAATGTCCTAGAGACAGCGTTACAAAGTATTATGAGATTCTTATTCTGCAAATCCTCCAGCAGCATACAAAAGCATGACAATTAACAAGAAGTATACCAAAGTCAGTAATGTCAGTAAATATATATATTATATATATATATATATATATATATATATATATATATATATATATATGTGTGTGTGTGTATAACTGTACAAAAGAGAGCATCTGTGCAAAAAAAGGTAGTTTCCCTCCAAATGTGAACCAGGGTACAATACTGCAGAGAGCAGTAGTATGTGAGTTTTATTTATCAGTCTAATAGCTTGAGAGATAAAACTGTCTTTCAGCCTGGTTGTTATGGCCACCATGCTCTTATAACACCTTCCTGATGGTAGCAGCACAAACAGTTTGTGTTGTGGGTGGGTAGTGTCCATGATAATGTTTTGAGCCCTCCTAAAAACTCTCTTGGTGTGGATGTCCTCCAGTGCAGGGAGTGTTACTCCAATGATGTTTTGCAGTTTTTTTACTTGCTGCAGAGCCTTGTGAGCCGTATTGTACTATTCCCAAACCATACTGTAATATACTATTCCCGAACCATACTGTAATAGAGCGGGAGAGAATGCTCTCAAGTCTGCATCTGTAAAAGTTGCTGAGGATGGTATTGGGCATGCCAATCTTCCTCAGCCTTCTCAGAAAATACAGTTGAAAGCTAGCTTTTTCCTACAAGGTCTGTGATTTTATGAGTCCATGCAAGGTCCTCAGAGATGTAATACTGAGGAATTTAAATGTAGCCATTCTTTCCACCTTAGACTCACCATATGATGGTAAATGCCGTCCTCTGTTCCTGCATGTAATGAATGATCATCTCTTTAATTTTGCAGGTATTAACACAGAGATTACTGTACCAACACCACTCCATGAGGTTCACCATTTCCCTCTTATATGCTGACTCATCACCCCCAGAGATCAAATTAATAACTGTTGCATTATCCGCAGATTTGACAATGCTGGTGTCACATTGACAAGTAACAGAAAGTGAAGAGGGTGTACAGCATTGTACTCAGCACACATCTATGTGGAGTTCCTGTATTTATTATTATTGTTTTAGAGATGTTATTCCCCAGTCTGACTCATTGTTGTCTGCCTGCCAAAGAATCCATGACCCAATTGCAAAGAATCAGCGGCACACCTAGTATAGACAGCTTATAAATGAGCTTCACTGTTATCATTGTATTAAACGCTGAACTATAATAAATAATCAGCGATTGTGCATAACAATCCTTATTCTCCAAATGAGTAAGAACTATATGCAATATTGTACTGACTGCATCCTCTGTCAACCTATTCAATCTGTATGCAAACTGCAGGGGATCCATTTTATTAGGTATAACTAATTGAATATGAATTATAATGATTCTCTCAAGGCATTTCATCACTATGGGAGTCAATGCAACCAGCCAGTGATTACACCAATTAAGATATTCTGAAATACACAGTGTCAAACTCCAGTTTGGTAATGACATTTATTGCAAAGCTACCAGACTTGCTGCTACCTATTTGAAGACTGAAACATTCTGAGAAATAACAGCTGTTATATGGTTAAACTGCTTTCACCTCACTTGACACATGGACACATGCTGCGCCTTGGACAAAAGCGATTTCTCCAATATGCTACAGTCTCAGAATCAGGACATCACCCTCCTCTCCTCACTTTTATACTTGCTATACCAAAGATCACAATTAGTGCTTGGGCTTTGAGTGGGAATGTATTTTCTATATAAAAGCCAAAAAAATAATGCCCTATCAGAACATGAATATCATTAAAAAAGGCTCATCATGACTATGCAATAAATTAGGTAAGCATGTTTGATCTTTAAATAATGTGAACTTCATCAGACCAAAGTAAAAAACTAGTAGAAAGAATTTGAAAATTTTTTCTCATAGTCACATGCAAACAGTAAGCGATCACAATGCATAAAAAACAAAACTGCGAAATACTTTGAATCAATATAAAATACGTATAAAATATATGTACTATATCTTCTAATTATATTAAATTATATTAAAATATTATCCTATAGACATTTAACTTTTAAAAAAATATTTATACTAATGTGTTCATTTAAACCTGGGAATGTATCTGCTTCAAAGGTGATTTGCCAGCATGTCTCCTTACATTCAAGTAGACTACATACATAGCCTCCATGGCTATTGCCAATTAATTTATCTAGAACAAAAAAATAAATTTCTTGAAAAATACGCAAGTAGTGATATATTTACCCAGAGCATTAGTCATATCTTTATGTTTAGTGGCTAAAATATGCTCATGTGCTCTCTCAACTAGCTTTCTATTGGTTTTACCTATATAAAAAACAGGACAGGAAACACAATATGCAAAATACACTACATCCTTTAATTTGATAGTATATCTGCAAGTTGCTTCTACCACTCGACCCTGAAGTTTCATAACAACTGTAGTACTGTTAAACATAAATCTACAATGCTTGCAAGATTGACAACTATACATGCCATAAGGTCAACAGATTTTTATTTATTTTTATTTTATTTTATTTTATTTATTTTATATTTGTTAACCGGGATAGTCTAACTGGATACATGTCCATTTTCAGCGGAGGCCCGAGGAGAAAAGCTCCAAAGAAACACATATGCAAGACATACAAACAAAATATTCTAACATGTTTCTAATATATACAACTAGACCATATAGATGAGCACACATTATTAATTCCTTGGCAAAGATATATAGAATGATCAATACATATACAAACGATATTAAAGTATGTTAAATATTTAGAGTCACATCATGCATCTGAATGTGGTATTGATAAGACTGTGCAGTCATATCAGGAGATTATGTGTTTACGGCAAGAGTTTAGAATATTAGAAGTGTCTATATAATTGCTGGTCTAATTAAAAAAATGTAGAAAAATTAACATATTTTAGTAAATAAGATTAAGTATAGTACCAATTTTATTAAACTACTATTTATTACATAAAAATAATAGTCCAATGGGTGCTAATAACATTTTTAATTTGCTCCCTATCTCTTCTTATTGGTAATGCATGCAAACATATTATGTAAAGTAATTTGGTCTAAGCTCTTGTTATAAAACCATATAACCATGTAAAAGAATAGGCAGAATCCTTTCTGAAAGCTTTTGAATAATTTATTCAGAAATAGCATGTAGTTTAATAATAGGATGCACATGGTTCTCACATCATTTAATTATTATATTCACCTCATTTAAAACTTCATCATTATCACTAATTAACTTACTGAGATATATAAACTGCCACCTAACTACATTCCATTTCATGAAGTTAGGATGCATACCAGTAAAGTACAAGTAATTAACAAAAGTGGGCTTATGAAATAACTGACTCTAAAAATGATGGTAATTAATGTCTATGGTTAATAATAAATTTAAAAGATTTACTGCATAACAATGCGCACTAATAGTGAATTTCAAAAAATCAGTACTGTTGTTAATGGCTATAAAAATGTAAGGAAAATCTTTCAAAGTACCATTACAAATAAAAATCAAATTGCCTATGTGACGTTTATAATACCTCACCTAGCAATATAATGGATGTCAAACCAAAAACTCATGTTCCCACCAGGCTATTACCAAACTGGTAAAAATGGGTGCCATTCTACCACCCATAACAACTCCTTTAATTCTTTGTAAATATTATCCTGTTACAAAAAAAATAGTGGTTGATACTATATCTAATAATAGACAAATAGTATTAGTTTGACTATTTTGTAATGAAGTAAACTTATAAAGGTACATACAAACAAAATCTATACCAGTTTCCCAAGAAATAGCAATGTATAATAAAACATCAATAGTAAGAAACATAGTTTCTGAACCTGTCAACTGGTAATTATACAGAAAATCAAGACAAATCCAGGAATTTTGTAAATAAAACACAGCACCCTATACTACAACATTAAAGATAGAATCTAAATATGCTATAATTTCAGTTTGGCTACTATGAGCTATTAAACTAAAGGAAAGATTATCAACATCTTTATGAATCTTGGAAATACTAAAGATGACTCCTACATTAAGATGATCATTTTTCAGGAATTCATAAATATTATAATCAATGAAACCTTCTTTCACTAGGTCAAACAAAATAGTATCTACTTTAGTGTATTGCTTTAACACAAAATATCTTGGTACCACCTTATAAAAGCTGTTGCCAGACAACATATCATTAATATTTTCATTGTATTTATATGTATCCATTAATACCAAGGCATTACCTTTATTGGCATGCATAATGCATAATTGTCTATCACTACTGCAATCATGCAAAGCTTTATATTCAGCATTATTCATACTGAATCTCACATTGGTATTTTTGTTATTTAACATATGCTTAAAATCACATATACATGCATCAGCAAATGCAGTTAAGATATTATGTAATGCTGGATTATAGATGCTTTTTATGCAAAAGATGCACATTAGCATGACTAAAATGATGGACATTATTTAATGTAAACTTTAAATTAAATTTCCTAACAAATAATTTAAAAGCAACCGCCAACTGAGTATAATTAGTACATTTAGTAGAAATAAAAAAAAATCCTTTTTCAAGAACTTTACACTGATCTACAGAAATTTGTTTTGAGCGGAGGTTAAAAATAGGGCAAGCTAGTTTCTCTTGTGTCACCCCTACCACTCACTTTTGATCTACCTCTGCCTTTGTTGACCATAACTGTCTGATGATTTGAAAAACTCAAATCTGGGTGAAAATAATCTAATTTAAATTGATTAGATGAATAATTAGGATCAGTACAGTCAATGTTTTGCGACTGAGTTGGCAAAGGTGGTAATTCTTGATTATAATCAGAACCAAACAGGACAGTAGCCTCAGAGGAAAAGACATTCAAATTACTGGCATTGGAATTACTGACATGCTGCATGCCCCCTCTATTTTTGTTGTATTGAGGTAAAGGATGTGCTGAATTGAATATTGATTCAATTTATTGAGCACTTTTGCTTTTTATGCAACGTGACTGGCTGCTGTTTGCATGTGATTATGACCAAAATGTTTAATTTCTTTCTACTAGTTTTTCACTTTGGTCTGATAAAGTTCATGTATTAAAAGAACAAAAGCACTTACCTAATTTATTCTGTGGTCATACTGAGTCTTTTTTGACCACAATCATGTTCCGATTGCATTTTTAGCTTGTTAATTCATTCAGAGTTGTGCTTCAGTTTGCTGGTTTGTTTTTGTCAATATATTTTCTATATTACTTTAAAACAAACAGCAGGTTAATAATATGTATTATGAGTAACAAGAGAAAAGACTTAATTTCATTTTTTTTTTGTAAAGGTACCAGTGTGTTATTTGGTTGCTATTTCAACAAATATAGGTAGAAACTTAGTAACATATTCCTACCTTAAGAAAATGTTTGACAGTTTATACATGGACATTAAGTGATAATTATTATAACCCCATGTGGAGGGCTGCACCCCACACAACCCCTTAAAATTATATATACCGACTCCGGGATCGTACTACACTGAGGAAAAGTATACATTTCCTGATCCTTGCTGTACCACAATCTCCATTCAAAAACCCGATTATATGGTCTTGACCATATGGAGCTCCAGTTTCTGAAAACTTGATCAACTGATAGGGATCCCATAATACACTCCTAGTACTCTATTAGTTGCAGCAAGTTGCCCATTTCCCTTTAAATCAAAATAAAACAAGAACACAGAGTATTGGTTTAAGTTATTGCATTTATACAAAGAGTTATTTCTCAACTTTGCTATTATTTTTAGGCATTACTGCTAAGTTAGCCAATTTTATGAGATAAATAATCTGACATTTAAACTGCGTACTAAAAGGACTGCATTTTTGAATTAGTATGCGTCTTTTTTCTTTTAGGTCATTAATTATTCATATGAAAAAAGGCTATATAAAGTCACTGAATATAATCGGGTTTTATCAACAGCTGGAAACAGCAGAAGTCAGTGATTTCTGCATACCAATGCAACCTCACAAGAATAAACTCCCATTTGGATTATTACACTCTAGCACTCCCCTAGCCCCTCAACTAGCTAACATAATTAATGTGATGTCTGCAGCTTGGGAGATGGAGATTTGTTCCCCATCAGTATCCTGAGGTTCTAGTCAAAAGTTAATGAAATTATCTTTCCAATACAGCTCCCATTAGAGGAAGGGCAGATTTTGTTGTCTCTTGAATATTTATAATCCCACATGTTTGACCAATATAAGTAGTATGTTCAGAAAGCATTTTCTCAATGCTGAATACATTTCTTGGGCAAAGATTTCATACTTTGTTACTTTTAGCATCTGTAAACTTGTAATATAATACTGGCAAATAGCTAACACAATGCCATGATTCTTCAGTCTTCAGGGGAAATAAAAATTATAAGACTATTGAATGAGCACCTGTGTAGTAAATGGATGAAATTATAGCAACACATTCACACAGTGGACATTTATAAACCTCATCAGTAAGAAAAAGAGGATTAGGTTTTATTAAGAATGAATACAAAGCACAGCATAAAAATATAATCTAGTGTAATATTTGCACATGAGTATTGCTGAGAATTGTTTGAGTGCCCTCCACACAGTAAAAGTGATGGTTGGTGCAAATGATTCACTCCCTGGACCAAAATGTATTCAGTTTGTGTTACAATTTCTTTGAAAGGAACAGATTGTAGATAAGAGAGAGCAAAATATGGCGAGGAAAACAATGCTTGAAACAGAAGGTAGTATATGTTCATAGGTTAGTACTAGGATAACTCCCCTTGTGGGCCATTTTTAGCCTACCCAATGACCCATTGTGAGAATCAAACCCCATACCTTGTGTTTATAAGGTAAATACCTTTACCATTATGCCAACCTCCCAACTTTCATTCATTATACATAACAAAGCAGGCATGTGCAAGAGATGAGCCAAGAAGAGCTAAGTTATGGTTCAGAGAGAATCACTGCACCATAGACAATTAGTTACAAAATGATTGAGAATAACTAATAGAGAATAATGAGCTTCAAATTTGAAGTGTCAAAATCCCGTAAGTTTTTTATATAAATGAGTGTCTTTTTCTAGCTTTTGAGATCCATTGTCTTTTTTTCATGCATAGTCACACCCTGCACAGATGGTATTATTTATTTGTGTATTTATTTATTTGACTGGTTGTTTGTTTTTTTTTTGTTTTTTTGGATTGGTTAGGCCATCTAGACTATTAACCTCTTTTCAGTGGAGACTGGAGATGTCGTTTATACTATTAGGGAAAATGTGGCCAGGGCACTGAGAAACTTCCTCACTCATTAGAAGACTACTTGAGCTGTTCCTAAAGCAGTTGTAGCAAGGAGAACAGCATTCAAGGATGTCCGAGATGAGATAGCACATACGTAAATGCTGGCGCAGTATATGAAGCTCTATAGGATTCTAAGGAGGGGGTGACCATGGTGGTGAAGTGGTTAGCATTGTTACCTCCCAGCAAAAGGTTCTCTGGTTTGATTCTCAGCTGGGGTGCCTTCTGTGCACAGTATGCATGTCCTCCCTGTGGTTATATGGGTTTCCTCTTTGTGCTCCAGTTTCCTCCCACATTCCAAAGACATGCAGTAGGTGAATTGGACACACTAAATTGGCTGTAGGTGAGAGTGTGTATGTGCAAGGGAATGGTACAGATGAACTACCATGGGAGGACTAGCCACCTGGTAGTGTAAACCTTGGCTCGAGGTGATTGTTACTGCTGAACTGACACCCCAACCCAATGGGCGAAAGGGGTTGAGGATGGATGGATGGAAGACCGAGGAGCTGTTTCAACAGAATTTGATTATTGAAAACAAACATTAAAAAAATTATGGATATATTATTTCAACCCTCCAGTCAGGACATTGCAGAATAATACTTTGGATGAATTGTTGTTGCAGAGCAAGGTGGAAAGTGGAACAGATGTTTCATAGGGTGAAATTATGGACAAAATTCAGTTGGAGGAACTGAAAGCTATTTTGTAAGATGATTGCCAGACAAAGACATCACATGCCAAGACTATTAAAGAAATTGCAAGGGAAAGTGATGAGAGATGAAAAAAGGAAAGGGAATCTCAACAGTCAAAGGAAATTTGTGGTGAGGCTTCAGAACAGAAAAGAAAAACAAACTGACAGCTATGACACTTGGGATAATTCAATTGTCCCATTAGGAGTGGAGGCTAAGGAGGTAAAAATCTTTTTATTCTTATTCATAAATGGATACAGCATTTTTGACATTATTTTGAGACTGTTTCAAGCATTTCACAAAGAAACAAAAAAGGAGATTTATGTTCAATTTCAAATTGAAGTTGAAAAAGAGACTCTAAAGAGACATTTAGGGAAACTTTGTAAAGAGGTTATGGACATTACTGAAGTCTATGATAATGGAGAATTATGGACTAGAGTATAGGACTGTTATATTGTACTGAAAATGGAGAAAGAAAAATCATATTCCTATTTTGATAAATGCAGAGGGTAGTGAAGGTGTTGCAAATACTGTGGAAAACTGAAAACATTTTTTTCTGTGGAAAAATTATCATTTGATAAGCAACTGTGATAAGAGATATGTTATATCCATGGAGGAATAGGTCATGATACAAAAAGTGTGACTGTAAATGTAACAAAATTGGGCATCTATGGATTGCTTGTAATCTAGAGAAAAAGGATGAAGAAGAAGAAGAAAACAAAACTGAAGGTAGTATATGAAGAGAAGAGGTAGTCTCAATAAAAGATAGAGAAATTGGGAAAGCAAAATCAGGGTAAAAAATAAAGATCAGTTTAAAGAGAAAAAATAAAGAGAAGATAGTATAGAATATGGCTCTGAAATAAGTGATGAGGAAGATATACATTGGAAATAGTGAAAGGTAAAAATGAGTCTCTTGGCAAAAGACTAAGGGTCTGAAAAAGAAAGCTTAAAAGGATTAGTGCAAAAGAGAAAAAGAAAGGAAATGGATAATGCAAATGAGATAAATACTTCAAATTTATACAATTTCTGATAAGCTAGAACACAGACATAATGACATCTTTAGAGTGCTTTCAGTAAATGTGAAAAGTATCAAAAATATAAATTGTCATCCTAAACTGGTGCAGTCAGTGTGATATTGACATAATAATATTAGAAGATGTAAGGATTTTGATACAAGAAGAGAGATTACAAAGAAACATTGGAGAGGAGATAAAACATGCAACCTAGGAATGGAACGATGCTCAGGAATAGTTGCACACCGTAGAATTCCAGTGACAATACTGAATGTGATATTGGTAATGATGGGAAGATTAACTATTGTAAATCACAGGTGGCATAAACAGGTCTATAGGTTTACAGAATGGCATGCCTATGCTACAAGCAAAGAATGGGTACATTTATTTCATAAAATTTTGGATTATGTAGTAATTACTAGGAATGTAATCAAAGTGGAGCACAAAGCACACCAACACAGAGAATAAGCTGTATAAACAAATGTTCACATCATAAAGCCCGAGAGAAGATGGTTTATTTTAACATTGTCAATGCAAATACGTATTTGCATTGACAACGTTACAATAAATCAGCTTCCCTCGGGTTTTATGGTGTGACCGTTCATTTATACAGCTTGTTCTATGTGTTGATGGGTTTTGTGCTCCACTTTGGTTAAAGTTTTTTTTTGGCATATTCTCCTGTTGGTTTTACTATGAATGTAATATTAACATGAGTTCAAGTATACGAGAGGAAAAAGTCGAACAGAAGAAATTATGTCAAGAAAAGTTTAGAAATTATAACACATGGCAAGGTACAGATTTGGAATAATAATTATTGGACATATATTCAAGGTATATATACGACAAAACTAGATTATTTTATTATACCACAAGCTTTAAATATTACTAGAGGAGAGACACATATAATAGGTTTTTCAGATCACTTGGCCATATGGATAGAAATGCAAGAAAATAAGGAGTATATCAGAGTGGGAAAAGGAATAAAAAGAATAAACAAGAAATTATGGGATGAAAATAGAAAAAAGTAAGTCTGTGTTTATGGAAATATCACATTTTCACTAGAATGTGTTATTATAACTGGTCAGAGTGATGGCTAGCTTTGAAAGAAAAATATATATTTTTTTCAGAATGGTAGTCAGGTGTAGGAAAATCAGAAAAAAAAAATCATAAAACAATGTGCATGGATGCTTTAAGGAATTTGGAAAGGGGAGATATAGAATATTCTGTGATAGAAAAGAGAATTTATGAAAAGAATCATGAGAAAATTAAAGGATGATTATTTAATCAAAGATATTATTTACAAAGAAAAAGATGTATCACTTATTTGAGAAGCATAGTTAAAGAGAATATTATTATAAAGAGAGATATGAAAGATGACAGAGGAGAAGTAAGAAGCTCTCTGGAACAAATTCTGACTATTACAATAAATAATGTAAAGAAAATGTTTCAAGAAACAAAGAAAGTACAAAAGAAGAATAGCTTGAAAAACTGACAGAACAAGAAAATAAGGAAGTGCAAAATGAGATTTCTTTATATGAATTAGATAAGTTAATTTATAGACAGTTTCAGGATTAGATGGAATAGGATACCAATTTTAGAAGAATATTATAGTGTGACAAAAAATACTTCTTAAAAGCTATGAATGAGATGTTAAATGAAGCTCCTCTATATAAAGGTTTATGCAGTGGTATACTTAAATTTGTACAAGAAAAGGAAGAAAAAATAAAATTAAAAATTAAAGACCTATAGTACTGAACAATACTGTATTGAAAATAATTCAGAAGAGAATAGAAAGTAAAATGAAAATATTAGGGAAGATATAATGCATAGTTTAAACTTAAAGGGAAAAGAGTGTGAGGAATAATTATTCATAGTAAGTGAAATCATGGATGATGTTATAAACAGGACTGACAATACCAAAATCATGAAAGGAGATTTAAGTAAGGCTTTTGATATAGTACAACATGGACTTATGTGGACAATTATGGAAGAGTATAAGATTATTAAGAAAATTAAGAATATGTGTTATTCTGCATATAATAAAAATAAAGTAATAATTTTAGGGAATGAATGGATAAGCAAAGAAATAGATATTAAGAAAGGCATATAACAGGGATGCCTTATGAGTTGTGCATTATTTCCATTATTTGTGAATGTAATAGTTAGAGATGCAAATTTGCACTAAGATCATGATAGGGGATTTAATTAAAGCTTTCGATACTGTACAGGATGCACTTTTGTGGACAACTATAGAAGAGTATAACATTAGTAAGAACATTAAGAATATATGTTGTTATGCATATAATAAAAATAAAGTAAGACTTTTAGTGAATGAATAGTTAAGCAAAGACATAGATAAGAATAATAGCATCCAGCAGAGATGTCCTATGAGTAGCATATTATTTGTATTAGTTATTAATGTATTAGTCAGAGATGTAAATATGCACATGGAAGGTGCTACTTATATTACTAATGAAGAAATAAAAATTCCAGTTAGGTTTACTTATGCAAATGATATTATATTAATTATGAGAAACAAGGTCTGGATGAAAGAAGTTATTTGCTGCATACATCAATGCTTAAATATAATAGGCATGCCTTTAAATAAAGAAAAGAGTAAAGGATTGTGTAATATAGCAAAGATAGGAGGGGTATCTTTCTTGATGAAATAAATCTCTGTGATAGGAATAAGATTTGGGATTAAAAATGTAAGTGAGGAACAATGGAATAAAATACTAACTGAAATAAAGGAGCTTTGTTGTTTTTGGAAAAACATACAACCTATTGTTTAATAAAATGGTTTATGTGATTAATTCAGCTATACTGGGGAAGACCGCATATTTAGCTACTGTCTATATATCACCAATAATCTATGAAAAAGTAATAGTACAAGTATTATTTTTTCTTTTATATGGAGTTTAATATTGAATCCAGTGAAGAGAGAAGTCTTATACATGGCCAAGAAAGATGGATATGTATGATTAATCAACTCAATCATTTATGCTGTTTCTTGAATTTGTAGAAAATTTTGTATTGGATAAATGAAAAAATAAAAAGTCAGTAGTAAATTTACTAAGGTACAAATATAAGTGACATTGGGATATGTTAAAAAATTAAAAAGAAGACAAGCCTGTTTAAATAAAGTGATGATATGTTGTCAAGAAAAATTCTTTTATACAGAATAAAAAAATGATGAAAAAGAAAATGAGAGGAAAATGCGGTATAAAATAGCACGATACATTCTTCTTCTTCTTCTTCTTTCAGCTTTTCCCAGTTAGGGGTCACCACAGTGGATCACCTGTCTGCTCATGATTGGCAGTGGAGTTTTATGGTGTCGAGTTGCCAGCCCAGCGCCCAACCTTCCACAGAAGGGACACACACGCACGCACCTACACCTAAGGCCAATTTAGAGTGTCTAATCCGCCTACAGCATGTCTTTGAGATTTGGGAGGAAACCAGAGCACCTGGAGGAAAGCCACAAGGGTTGGGAGGGTGGCCTAATGGTTAAGGTGTTTGCCTTACAAACACAAGATGCAGGGTTTGAGTCTCACAAGGGATAATTGGCTAAGCTTAAAAATGGCTCGCAAGGGCAGTTAGCTTAGTACTAATCTATGAACCTATGAACGGCCACAAGAAGGACATGCAGACTCCGCACAGAAGGTACCCCAGCCAAAGATCGAACCGGAGAACCTCTTGCTGTGAGCAGGAATGCTAACCGCTGCACCACTGTGGCCACCCAGCATGATACAGTATTAATTATGTTAATCTTCGGGTTGAGCAACTATTGAATGAAAAATGTAAAGCTATAAAAGTGCAAAAAGCATAGTGTAATAAAATGTCAATTTATTTTGTAATGGAGATGCGTAATTAATAAGTTATCAATAAAGGGGAATATGCCTTATAAAAATCAGTGAAAGAGTTTCTATACATTGTGATAAAGAAGAAACTATAGAACATGTTTTCCTATAATGTATACAGGTTGCAAAATTGTAGGAGAATTTATGTGAAGAAAATTTATTTGAACACATAAAAGAGGTAAATTAAATAAAAATGTACATGATTATTTATATATATATTATAGCCATAAAGATAAAGAATATGTTAGTAAACTAGATAAAAGATTGTTTTATGTTTTGTGGACCATTTGGAATGAAAGGCAAAATGAAATCATGTATAATAGTAAATGGTGTCTAGCAGTAATTTAAAAAAAAATAGATGGTTGTTGTTGTTGTGTCTTTCGGCTTTTCCCGGTTAGGGGTCACCACAGCGGAACTCCAGTCTGCTAATGATTGGTAGTTGATTTTTACGTGCTGAGTTACCAGCCCTGACGCACAACCTTCAACGAAGGTAAGCCCATTCACGCATGGCTCCACGCAGAAGACGCTCTAGCTGAGAATCGGACCGGGCAGCGTCTTACTGTGAGGTGACAACGCTACCACAGCACCCCCACCGCGGATAATAATATTCATAATATATTGTGAATTTCCAGGATTTTCCACAAGTTCTGTAAATCATATCCACCTCATAGAGGAAGGGAGAGTGGTGACAGTTTTTTTAAGTAGATATTGTTAATTAGATTTGCAGTAATGCAAATTTCAATCTTTTAAACAATGGTCAATGATCTGTTTTTCTTTTTCTTTTTCTCAGACCTGGTTAATGGTCATTGTAATATCTAATTAGCAGCAGCAGTACAAAATACTCATTTTAAAAATTGAACTGAATTCTTTCAAGCTTATACAAAAGGCCTGAAATTTCTTTGCAGGCACTGAAACACCTGCAAGATTCTGTCCTTCCTAAAATGTACTGTCTACTAAAGTTGCCATGGCAGCAAACATTTCACCAGTAGGACTTATGGAATATCGATAAAGAAATACACTCTCACCCTCTCCTATCAAAGGTACTTGTTGCCTTTGAGTGTATCAGCTGCAGAAGTCCAGTACTGTTTATTACAAAATCTAATCATTTGAAAGCATTCTTTCATTTTGTCACAGGCATACATAACATTTTTTATCTTGCAGGATTGATACCTTCCCTGAGTTATAACCAGATGTTAAAAATAACTATTTTCTTGTGGTCATTGCTCATGCGTTTTTAGCAGTGATGTCTGCATGCTATGCCTGTGGTATGCTAAATTTCATAATGAATCTCCTATAAATATATGACTAAAGATGTCTGATTTACTTGAAATTAATTCCATAATTAAAAGAAATAAATGCAGAGAGATTAAAATGGATGGGTTATCAATCATGAAATAAAAGTAAAAAATTATACACAATTTTAAAAAGCTTATGTGATATCCTGGGATCTGAAGATAAGCATGTAGGAATATGGAATTTCTTTTTTGATACATGGTTCAACCAGTCAAGCCAAATATTTTTCAGAAATGATAGATTATGATAATCATACATATTATTTGCTTTTTTATTTATTTATTTTTAATTTATTATTTTTTGTTTGTAAACTTTACAATAATGGTATGCCCTTTTCAAACAAATGATGGTATAAATGCATATTTGAACTTCTATACATTTTTCTTAACTGATTAATTAATTAATTAATTAATTAATTAATTAATTAATTAATTAAGTAATGGTTTATATTCTTGATGCAGTAACATTTATTTGGATCAATGTGGCATCACCATGAGTCCATCTATGTCTCAGTTATTTTGCAAGCTCTACTAAATTTCCCTTAACACCTGTATGATACTGCTGCTTATTACAAGCTGAAAAAAGACCAGGTACTGAGAATACAAAATGCAGATGTAGAACCAATTCCAAAATACCTTAGCTTACCTCATAAAACAAACCATGGAGAGATAGATATCCTTGCCATTTAAATGTAAAATGAGTTAATAACAGATAAAATGCAGACTAAGACATCTCAAATCAGTCAATAAATCACTGCTTGCAACAAGCCAATGGAAAACTAGTATTACTTATGAACTGGACCTGATTCTAACTATATAGAGGAAACACAAAGTAACTAAAACATGATTGAATTGTAATACTAAAGAATAATTGAAAGTTTTAATGAAAACATCTCTGTGCTATTCAAATACACAGAAAATGAATGCAGAAAACAAATATACAAAAATAAATTAAAAGAGAGAGAGAGATTAGAAAGGTATTTAAGATTTGGAGGAGAAAATTTAATTCAAGAAATTCAATTCAACAAACTACCTAAAGCCCTATTCAGTGGAAACAGGGACAAGTAATAAAGCCCAATGACACCAATATGTAACATTTTTTTTTACCTAAAGAAACAAAGAGGAGAATGTAAAATGGAATATAAGCAGTTTGGTTTTCATTTGCGTGATACATGAAGTAACTATTGACAAGTATGGAACTCAGTAACTACTGACAAGTATGGAACTCAGTAACTATTGACAAGTATGAAACTCAGTAACTACTGACAAGTATTGAA
>NC_056737.1:1469670827-1469728327 GCF_019279795.1 Protopterus annectens
ATGGCAACTGACACACATGGCAACATAGATCATCGTAGTATTACAACTACGTCTCTCTAGGCATGATAAAGCATAATCATGCCCATGTATCGCCACATATGGCCCGTCATTAATGTAGCGACAAAATTTACATGACCCACATTTGACCATCAAAGACTTGTACCATCTATTACCCACGGTGGTATTCAGTAGGGGGAAAAACATTAAAAACATCCTGGAGGACAAGAAAAACCCTGGGCAGTTCATTGTGTGCTTAAAAGAGTGTTGTTTAAATTTCCTTTAGACATTGCATAAAGATGCTCATAAATATGTTTCCTTAATTGTCTCTCTGTTTTACAAACATAGAAGTTTTCACATTTTGAACAAATCACAATGTAAATAATTCCAGTGGTGGCACAATTACCATTTTTTAAGAACATCTCAAAGGGGCTATTATTTAAGAAGACAGTGGAGCACTCTAAAATAAAGGGGCACTGCTTACAAGCACCACTGCATGTTGTTCTTTTTTTTACTAGGGGAAACCAAGATTTTGCCATGTTCAAAGATGTATTTTAAATTTTTACCAGTTTTATAAATAAACTGTGGTGTTACCCCTAGGGTTTCCAAAATGTCTGGGTTTGCACTAAATATAACCCAGTTCTTGAGTGGTTTGTTGTCAAAGTTGCAAGTTAATAATACTACCAGCTTGGTTTTATCATTGCAACCTTTATTTGTTGTTTCATTTTTATCTTTAGCACTTGTTACAGGCTTGTACCATCATTTGTATTGGTACATAGTTCATTCAGGGCTTCATTAACTACACTGTTAGATAATTCATATCTAGAAAAAAACACAGCTATCTATTTGCATTTATCAATAAACAGCTCACCTTCTGTGGTTACCTAGATGGCCTTATGAATTGACTTTTTATTATATCTCCCTTTGTATACAGTGGATGCATACTACAGACTCTAAATATATATTACCCCTTATGGGTTTATCATATATCATTGAATTCAATTTGTCATCCTTGTTATGAATAGTTACATCTAAACAGTCAATGCTCTTACTGTGATATTTAGATTTAAGTTTCAAGTATGCAGATGCTTTATTAATATGAACACTAAAACCAATCGATTTCTCTTCATCTCCTTTCTATAAAAAGGCATCATCAATTAATCCAATATATAACACACAATATTTGAAATAAAAAAATACATAATAAACTTAATAAAAACATTGAAGTGTTCCCATACTGCCATGAAAAAGCATATGTAGGTGCCATGACTGCACCATTGACACTCCTGTTAACTGTTAATAACATTGATCTTTAAAGACATAACAATTATTATTCAACAGTAACATACAAATTAAACTAATACCTACACCCGTTTCAAACTTTAAACTACTTGACAAATTATTAAGCATTTCTATACCCCTCTAAAGTGAGTAGAACTGTGTAAAGTGATACTACATCCATCATTACTAACACAGTAGCAGAACAAATTTCCACATTACTAATTATCTAAAAAAATGAAAGTGTCTTTTACTTAATATTTATTTTGCTTAAAACTGGTTTGAGATAATGTTCACTAGCCACCATCAAGGGTTTTGTTTTTCATTATTTTTAAACAATGGGTCTAAATAGAAGAGTTTATATGTTTTTATGAATCTTGGGTATCCTAAATGTAATGGGCAACCTCAAATTTTAAAGGGTCAAAAAATGTAAACCTTGTTCAGTGAAAACAATTACTTGATATAACTCATTTAGAATAAAATCTATCATTTTGCAATGGTTAAAACAACCTTTTTATCAACAACCTTGAATTATTCATATTTAACATGTCATTCATACAGTTATTGTATTGATCTTCATTAATCAATACCATACTTCAACTTTTGCCGACCATCATGATGAGTATATCAGTGTTATGGGATAAAATATTCATTGACACCTGTTTCCCCTTGGTTAAATTATCATTAAAACACTTCTTTTATCAACCATTTTAATTTTGATATTCCTCTTTAAAAATCGGATTCACACAATTCTTGAAATAATGCAAATGTAACTTTGCAATGGGGAGGGGGCCCTCAGCTTCCTCAAATCCATATCTTAATATTCGTTATGCCTTTTACTGAAATATAATTTTAAATTTAAATATCTTATCATAAGTTCAAAAAAATAAAATAATGTCAGTATAATTGTCCTTACAGCCTGGAACAAAAGACAAACCCTTAAGTAAAACATTTAATTCATTGTCTGTCAATTCACAGCAACTCAAATTTATAATTTTAATATTTCCATTGCCAAGTTTATGACAGTTCATTACATTCAAGGCACTCTTGTCTAAATTAGTATGAGAGGCAAAACTTGACCTACTGTGTTTGCTTCTACCATGATTCTACCAGCTATATTCTCAATGGAATTAAAACCAACTGTTGCTTCATATATCATGAGAAGAAACTCCCTGTTTGAATAAAGGTTATTTTTCAGAATAGAAGAAACAAAATCTACCATGCACTGTCACTCACTCATCACTCAGTTGTGGTATACAGTAAGTCTTGATTGATCCACTGCTGATTGTGACCATGCCACCTGAACGGACTTAATATGTATTTTTTGACAAAAATTGCTTTTGCCATCCCTGTACTGGATAAGAATGATGCCTTCTCTGATCATGCTTTGATAAAAAAAAAACATTCTGGTTGGATGTTTCACACCTTCTCTGGGATGGAACAAAACTCTCTTAATTAGCAATATATGTAGCTGAACCTGAAAAATTGTTCTGATATTGATTCATAACATTGTTCTTAATTACTTCAGCATATGTAGATGGTCTGATCATTTTATGCTGCCAATGTCTGTATTAAATTTCTTACTTTTCCTTTGATCTATCACTTTCTCCTTGTTTGCCACTCAATGGAATAAGTCATCCAATCTTTTGAGGGACACACTTGCATCATCACATTTTAATTGCAATACCACTAACTCAAAGAATTTTCTGCAATTCTGTGTCATCATATCTGACTACAATCCTTCCTTGCTTTCTCACATATTGCTGCCCAATCCATCATCAGTGACATGTTCACTTCTTTATCAATAGGGACTTTAGTCATCATATCTGACTACAATCCTTCCTTGCTTTCTCACATATTGCTGCCCAATCCATTGTCAGTGACATGTTCACTTCTTTATCAATAGGGACTTTATTGATCTGCAGTCCTTTTGGAATCACATAAACATTTTTAAAATAAAAAGTATCTCAGTGCAATGGGTACGTTTTATTTTTATTTAAAAAAATGCAATGTGATGCTTTGTGTTTATATTTTAAGAAATGTTTATATGGGGAATTGGAACTGCTTTTGTTGAGACAGGAATTGATGTGGCAAAGCAAATTTAATGTTTTTAGATATCCAGGCATCAATGGTTCTGTCAGTTTAGCCAGTGTCCTTAATGATAACAATCTGCATTATTAGGTCTAAATAATTTGTAACTGGATGAATGCAGTCATGTGATATTTTTATGAATAGGCTACTAACTACACATTTAGAAAGCCAAGAGGATAGCATTACCCTCAGTAAAACTCACTTTATTTTAAAACCTCCACAAGGAAAATAGCTTTTTCTTGTCTATGCCCAGCTGTTTGGAATCAAATACCTGCAGAATTCCATCATTAACAGACATTCTAATAATTTAGCAACAAACTAAAATAATAACTGCTTGAAAATATAAAATGCTCTTGCTTCCATGACAATGAGTAAATGAGCATTATTTACAACTCATGCTGTCATCCTATCTTTCTTATAAAGATGTACTTTTAACAAATGACCACTAATTAAATGGCTACCTTAATTATGCATGCTGTAAGTAATAATATCACTTGCATTCATACTTGTAAATAACATACAAATATTTTATCTCTACTTTTGTGACTGCGCTATGTACAACTCTGTGTATTATTTAGTCTACATATCATTTTCTGTTTGTGTCTTGCACCTTGTTGCCTAGATCATGGCTGAAAATGGCCTATTGACGAGTCCACTTTCCCAGGCGTGAAACTAAACTAACTAACTAAATGGTTAAGTGGTGTGGCAGTTTGCATTGTCATCTCACAGCAAGGGGTTCTCTAGTTTGATTCTCAGCTGGGATGCCTTCTGTGCATAGTCTGCATGTCCTCCTTGCATTCATGTGGGTTTCCTCCAGGTGCTACAGTTTCTTGCCATGTTACTAACACATGCATTTCTCCCCTGGTCTCCGCTGAAAATTGGCTTGTTCCAAGTTGGACTTTCCTGGTAAACAAATGTTAAATAAAATATAAATAAATAAATAAATAAACCAATGTTTTCTAATCTATTGAAAAAGAGTATAATTTGTAAAGCTTTTAATAAACATGCTGAAGATGTAGGTAATTTTAGTTTTAGCAGGCATCACTTGCTGCTAATGCTACTCTACTTACTACTCAACTTGATATCAGGCTTATGTAATCAACAGAACCTGTTTTTTTTTATTTTTTTTATTTTTTTACACAGGTGGTGCATATCTGTTACTAAAATAATTTTGTTCTCATCCCAAGGTCATTGCCTACCCCAGGATTATTAAAAGCATCATTTGGTATGTATAAACCTTCCATAGTTTGCTGTTGTTGAGATGTGCATTTAAATAAGTACTCTTGCGCTCCTTTCCTAGATAGGCATTAGAAGAGAGCATTGGGTTAGGCTGAGATTTTTGAGAAGGACTAGGATGTATAAAGTAAAGTAAACTGATGACAAAGGGCTTGGGGACTTTCTAGACACCACAGTGAACTCATTGGTACAAAGGAAGTGCAAACTGGTGATGATATAATCATACAGAAGTATAATATTTCCAAATCTGGTAATTCCTGTCTAATAGAATAAAAAAATATAGTCCACAGAAAAATAGGGAGGAATATAGAGTGCTGATAAAGTAAAACTAAATGCTATATTTATTGCATAAAAATATCTAATAAGCAAAGACAGAGGTAACTAGCACCAAATCTTACACTATGGAAAACATGATAAAATAAAATAATGAAGTATTAAAAATTATAGTTGCAAAGACAACTTTTTGTGCAGCAGTCCACGATAATTCACTTTTTTTTTTTTTTTGCGAAAGTCAGGTCCATGTTTTAGTATATGGCAAGTGGTACCCACTGTAAAAAAGATGCAGCACGGCATCAGTAATAATGCTGATGGTTAGATGATCTGCTTTGGTGAGAGGTAGGATGCACACTGTGGGACCGATGAATATAAGGACATCAGAGCAGAAGAAGAAGTAGCTCTATTTGCAAAGAAGGCCAAACAGAACAGATTTCAGTAGTTCAGCCACATATGCAGGAAAGTGGAGGACACTTTGGTGTAGATGACTTTGCAAAGGCAAGAGAAAAGAAGTGCATCTAGCTAAGATGGAAAGATTGAGTAACAGAAGGTCTATGACAGTCAGGCAAGACTACTGAAGATGCTAGGAGAGAGGTATTAAATTAATGGAGATGGCACCAGTTGATATGACAGCCCAACCATGTGTAGAAAATTGGATAAAAGAGGGTTGATGATGATTATGCTCTAAGCAAAGACTTGGTTGCATTCAGACGATGAAACTAACAATAACTTAACCCCATGGAAGATACAGAAGTCATAGTTAAGCCAATAAAACCCAATCAATAAGATGGTATTTTGGAAGGTAAAACCCCACACTTGTGGGTGAAGGCAGGCTTTTCTCCATACAAATTATGTTTTTATTTACTAGAAATCTAATATAGTCTGGTTATGCATCTTTAATGCATTTATTTGGTTTCATGCAGTTAAGAATTCATAGTTGTGTTTACAGGGTCTGTATTTCAGCCAGAAGTACAGACCATGATCAGAGCCAAAGAAAAAGAAATAGGAGGGTCCTAAATGAAAGACCAGCACTGGTAGAGATTTTAATAGAATGTAGAACAGAAGCTGACATTAAAAAAGGAATAATTCGTAAAGCATATAAAATATTGCATGATAATTATAAGAATCAATCAGAGGAATTTAGAAAGGATTGGGAAGAGAGACTGGATATGCAATTCACAAAGAGACAATGGGAGGATATATGTATATCTGTCAGATATGCAACAAAGTCTAGAAGATTTAGGATCTTTGCCTGGAAGTGTTTACATAGGTATTTTTATACCCCAAGTAACCTCCAAAGAATTTTTCTTCAGGTGGATAACAAATGTGGGAGGTGTGATAGGCAAGAAAGAGGTAAAGGAAACATATATTTTTGGAGTGCGATGAGCTGGCAGACTTTATGGATTCCTTGCAGACTGCTCTGTCGCAGATGTTGGCTATGCAGGCTGGACTAACTGGTGAGCTGATTTTTTTGAGTTATGCTGCAGAATTGGAATTGCCTAGGCATAGTAAAGCCTTGCTGAGTCTAATTATGGTAGCTGCCAAAAAAGCAATTCCTAGAAAATAGAAATCAAAGTCTAGACCAACTTTACTAGAAATAGTTAACATAGTAAGAGATAAAACAACTGGAACAGGGATCTTTAGAAAATAGAAGCATCAAACTACATAGGAAAAAATAGGAATTGTGAGAACAATACATGCAGAGCAGAAATGAGGTTTAAAAGACAGGATCTGAATGAGCCATATAATGCTCAACTGACAGTGACTGGATGGTTTATAAGTGATGTACAATGTTTGCAAATACAGTTGTTTTGATGGTGTCTATCATGTAAACTGTTTGCAACTAAACCGGTATCAGTTTGTATGTTTTTTGTTTATATAAATGTAAGATTGCCTTTGTCATATGTGAAAATTTAATAAAGAGGAAAAAAAGAAGAGTGGACCATATTGATAAGTTGTTGCTACCAATTTAATGACAGCAGAAGGAGAAAGGGGGTGTACTCTGACATGCACATTTGTTTTACTAAATCAAAAAATATATAAGAAAAGAAAAGGTAGCCATGGCACAGATAAGTAAAACAGTTGTAAGGAAATAACAGATCATGAGGTTAGAGAACACAACAGAAAACAACCAGTTCTGCCAAGTAAGACAAATGACTTGAACACAGCAGTTTCTGTTTTACTAAAAGACAGGTTTAATTAAGCATATAATGCTTGATTACAGTGACAGTATAACAAGAGGAAGAGGAAGTTAAGATGCTTTTGTCCTGTCTATTACATTCTAAACAAAAAATCTGTAGAAAGTCGACCATATATGTTGGGTTTAATTAAATTATGTTGATTATTAGGGAATGGATGTGTTGATGTTTATCTGATATAAGAAACCCTAAAAATACTGAAACAATCAGCCTGATAAACATAATAACAGGGAATTGGCATTCCCTAATAAAAAGATGTTAAGTCCAGTCTTACCAGTGTCTTTACAGGCAAATTTGGTTTTGAGATCACAGGGCTTCACAGTTCCATTGCAGCTCTTTTCATCACTACCATCCTCACAGTCTTTGTCTCCATCACAACGCCAGTGATCAGGGACACAGTTCCCACTAGAATGGCACTGGAATTCTTCAGTCTGGCACTCACCAGGTGGGTGTGCAGCTGCAAGAGAAAGCAAACACAACATTAAATTACTTGATGATCACTGTGAGTAATTTTTATAAGGGCTCAGTTTCCTTATTACAGTCATAACTTGCAATGCTCATGAGATTAAACAGAACAGCAATATCAATAAAGGTCTGTTGCTCTGTGTAGTGTTGCTCTCTTTAGCAATAACCCTAAAATTGGATTATCAGAGCTGGCCTGCCTTGATCACAAAAGTGAAACCCCATTCATGGATTATTGCTATAATGTAATGACAGTATATAAAAGACATTGTTTACTTTTCCTTAAAAAGTCTTTGTATAATGCCCTTTAGTGTTACTATTTTATTTTTCTGTTGTGGGGGACCTAACTGATGTAGTGCATGGGTTCAGCATACAGGTGCTGATGAACATTTGTTTTTTAATGTATGTTCATTGTTGCCAGTAGCTATGCTCCTTATTTATTTATTTATTTATTTATTTATTTATTTATGTATTTATTTTGGCATGGCTACTACCTACTAAATATTACAGCTGATATATTTCTTTGATAAAAAAGTATTTTATTTAAGAGCGGTGTAGCTCTTAAATAGAAGAGTTTTTAACACAGTAAGCTAGCATAGTAGAAAATGCAGTTAAAGACAGCTCTGGTTTAAGCTAGACAACAAAATGAAAAAAGCAAAACAAAAAAAAAAAAAAACAAAAACAGTGGCATTTAATGAAAAATGCACCCTTCAAAGACAATACAAACAAGTGTTTGAGAATGCTTCTTCACATGTTACAACTCTAAATAAATGTGGCAATTTAAAAACACATCAAAAATACATGACAAAGAACTCAGAAAAAAAACTAAGGCTGTTTTTAAAACTTTTAACTTTCTTGACAGTCTAGCTTTTAAAATAGATTTTGCATTGTCTGCAAAGTTTAACCCTGAAGAATAATCTGCTCTTAAAATAAAAAATATAAATATATATATATATATATATATATATATATATATATATATATACATATGGATCTAGGACTTATGCACGAATGTGCAAAGTCCCAAATCCATAATCACCGAACATATATTAACAAAAGCACTTTCACTGAAAAAGCGCTTTTGTTAATCTATGTTAAATAAAAAAAAAAAAAAAGAGAGAGAGAAATCTACGTTTAAAGCACCCCCGCACCCCCACACCCCCACTTTAACATTCTCACTCCGAGACTGCACTACAGTGAGGAAAAGGGAATGTTCCTTATCCAAACCATACTGCGGTCTCGCAAACAGGCATACTTATGCAAAAGTGCTTCTTCGGTGAAAAACACTTTCACGCAAGTATGCCAAACCAAAATTAGTTTTGGTGATTTTTGTCTCTTCGGGGATCTGTACGGATCCTATATATATATATATATATATATATATATATATATATATATATATATATATATATATATATTCCATTATTATCAGTTATATTTAAAATATCTCCTCCTCTACAGCTACTTAAAAAACTGCTTACAGTACTAAACATTTAAAATAATGCTCTGTCCCCTTCTTTTAAACATGTTTAAACAAGGCATTTGATTCATTGCCTCTTTTAATATCAAGTAAGTAGGAACAAATTTTGTCTTTCAATTTAAAATTAGTTTTCCACACATAAAATAATGGGCACTTCATGCAGGTACATTCCAGAACATAGTAGCTAAGCACTGGCATATAGTAAAACATGCATAAATTAAGTAAAATTTTGCCTGAAAGACCATTATTCAGTTACAAGAATTGCCGAAATTTGAAACTACACTTATGCTATAAGAAGCAAACAAATGCTTTTATTACTAATAACTGTCCATAAATTTGTTACATATACATCCATAAAATGTGTATATTGTAAATATATTAATAATTTTAGATAGCCTTTTATGGCCAAACATTATGAACTAAAGCATTACATTAATTCTGATTCATTTGATGTAGTGCATATGGCAACTTGCATGATGTACTCATCATTTTACATGGGTAAACTAAATGTAAATTGAAAAAGAAAAAATGTTCTTCCCACTTATCCAATATTAAGAGAGGCAAAGAATCAAAAAAAAAAAAAAGAAAATCATCATTTATGCTGAGTGAGTTTTTGATTTTTGAGTTTTTCTGTTTGCATAACAGTAGTTTCATCTATTGAACTGCTCTGGTTTATTTGTAGCCATGTAAACCAGAACTGTTTTAATTTTAAAAGATTTCCATACTCAGTAGCATTTTTATTTTACTGTGGTCCTACATTACAGCATCAGTGTGATCAAAACTGAGGTAAGGGAAGTGCTAAGGACAAAGGGTTATTGTCATACAGGCTTTATTGGCCTGAAATTGTCTATATATATATATATATATATATATATATATATATATATATACTTGAAAGTAAAAGAAAAAGTCATGGATATTCAGAATCGCCATTTAGCTGAAACACCTAATATCCTTAAAGGGTAATTTGCATATATCCCATGTTGCCTCTGATACAAGAGGCAGAAGGTATCACACAGTTGAAATATAAGCTTTGCTAGATTTTTCTTTTTGTGTTTTTTTTTTAACCAACTGAGTTTCCTTTGTGACCTTTTTACTCATTGTTTTAGTTTGTTAATTGAAATATTTTGTAGGCACCCTGATGCTTATGAATATCAGTTGGGTATGACAACCCTGTGTTTCCTAAAGTCACTTATTCCTCTTATGTTGTGCTAATGATGTCCACAGCTAGATGGTTTGGCTTTATTGGCCTGAAATTGTCCATGTATAGACTTAAAAAAAAAGTTAAAGGCATTCAGAATTGCCATTTAGCTGAAACGTGATATCCTTAAAGGATAAATTTCATATATCCAATGTCGCTTCTGATACAAGAGTTTTAAGGTATTACACAGTTGAAAGCCTAACTTTGCTAGATTTTTCTTGTGTTTTTTAACCAATTGTTTTTTCTGTGTGACCTTTTTACTCATCGTTTTAGTTTGTTAGTTTCGATATTTTGTAGACACCCTAATTCTTATGGATATCAGTTTGGTATGACAACCCTGTGTTTCCAAAAGTCAAACATTCCTCTTATGCTGTGCTGATGATGTCATAAGAAGGCAGAAACATGCATGTCTGCAGATAGAGGGTTTGGCTTTATTAGCCTGAAATTGTCCATCTATAGACTTAAAACTGAAAGAAAAAGTCTGGACATTCAGAATTGCCATTTAGCTGAAACACCTGATATCCTTAAAGGGTAATTTGCATATATCCCATGTTACCTCTTATACAAGAGGTTTAAGGTATCACACAGTTGAAAGTCTAGCTTTGCTAGAGTTTTCTTTTTGTGTTTTTTAACCAAGTGGTTTTCCTATGTGGCCTTTTTACTCATTGTTTTAATACATGCAAATCTAGGAAACTAAATTGTCCATGAACTTGTGAAGTGGTGATCCTGAGCTAGCTAGCATATGGAATATAGTCCTGATTTATTTCATTTTGTAATATAACATCCCTTTGAAGTCATCATTGTCAATTCAGAAATGTAATGTATTACTTTCAGTAGGATAAAATCACAAAATTCAACATAAAAAATGTTTTTAGAAATTGTTAATCCAGGGCCTACTTTGTGACTTATTACTACGTCTGCAGCCCCAGAGTCATGGATTCAGTCCTGAAATGGCCTGAGCTTAAGACAGCTTTACATGAGAGATTCAAACTGGTATTTATACTTTTTTTGTCTGATAAGAACTTTGGAATTTTTTAACATCTACCTAAACATGCCACAGGTCAGGCAGAAGGGGCTTCAGTATAACACATACAAAAGATTTCATTTCAGGAATATACCACCTCCCCATGTTATACTGCTAAATTAGTAAGGAAATATGAATCCAAGAACTTGTGGTGAGAATAACATTTACAACTGTCTCAACTTCAAAACATTAAAGGTAATTGTACAGAATGTTAATATACTAACACTTCACAATCATGTGGGCTTTGAGTACTCCAAAAACATGGTAGCTAAATGTGCACTAATCTTACACTTATCTTTTCAATGTTACCCTGGGGCATGTCTGAAAAGAATGTTAGGGTGGGGGCAGATCACTTCTTCAGATAAGAAATGCTTAAGCTAAGGTTAAAACAGATAATTACCCATATAATGTATGAATTCTATTCATTCAATATTAATAATAATTAAGGATAATAAAAAGATCATAAGGGAGGTGGTCATCTTTTATTCATAAAGGTAGAAGCACAGCTACAGTGGGACAAAGGGGGCAGTTGGCCCAGATGCATTGTGACAAGGGGTGCAATTGGCAGGAACTAATCAGTCAGCAATGCATTCATTTCTGTACTGAACTTCAAATGACGGTATGGAAATACCTCTTTATGATCAAGACTGTCTAAAATAAAGCACTTGCTTTAGCATTTCATGTGGGATGTAACATGTAGTAAACTACAGACAACCTTTTTTGATTTTTTTCCCCTCCTTGGGTTGATAGTTGAGGGGTACTAATTTGGCAATTAGCCCTGGGTGCTAGATGATCCAGCTATGGCCATGCATGGAGGCAAAGCAGATGTTCAGTGCACAGTCTGTTAGAAACATGTTATTGATATCCAGGTTAGCTGCATTGTTTGGTGACTCCAAGATATTATTTTAATACCTGCTGGATGTAATTACAATGCCTAGTATGAAGGCCTGGTCAAAATCCACTAAGTTATCAGACACATTGTTTGGGAGGAAAATTAAAAATTGCAAGAAATAATTTTCATCAAGCTTCAATCAGGACTATCCAATAAGCAAAAGCAAAGAACATAAATCCCCAGACATGACTCTCACAACTTTTATAGTAAACTTAGCATTTAATAATAATTTCCAGGTTAGCAATGGTACACTTAGTCAGTAAGGCAAAGGTTCATATACGGAGAAAATAACTTTATTTTTTAGTTCTTTATTACTTTTTGTAAACCCACCTGTGGTAGATAAATTAGGCAAGGGTAGATAACTTCAGTGATAGATAGATAGTTTTTTTTATCTTTAGACATACAACTGATCGCACTGTAGACAGCCTGTTAGCATATTTCTTTGCCAGGTTTCCCTAAAACCAGGAGTTATGTCAGTTGTAACTGAAAGTCTCCTCTAGGTTGTGCCTATATCTAAGATTTACTTTTAAGCAGCTACACATTCTAAAATTTTATAAGAAATGTTTAGAAAGAAAAAAAAAAAAAAACATAAGCAAAGACTCAAGTTACTCAGTACAACTAAATCTTCACCCTGTTACGTATATAAGTAGTCAAACAGCCAGTAACCTCAGCTTGTAAGCATACCAGCATGCACAAATATCTATCTCTTCATACTCCCCTGATTATAAACCATTATTTGTGAAACAGGAATCCAAAGAAACAATCTGATTCTTTGATTTGTTCTACCCAGTCATTCCTTGTCCAACTGTTTGACCAGAGTAGCTTGAAAGTTGGCACCCCATTGGTCATCGAGCCTATATCTCACCGCACTACTTGTATTACTTCCCACAGCCTATCCCATCATCCTTCTAAGCACATATGTATTCTAATAAAAATGTATTCTTTCTCTTTCTATGCTGATATCTTATTCACTTTGTCACTAGAGCTTGTTTATTTTATCCAGGACTATAACTATCTCTCAATACTGCAGTCCCTCAGACTTCTTGAGATTCCTCAGCCATGTCTCCCACACATTTTATCCTGCCCCTTGTCCCAATTTCTCCCTAATTGTGAAGTCACTTATACAAACTGCTTCTTTATTCATATATCAGGAATAGTGGCTTTCCATTTCTAACCAATACGAATCTTTACTTGATTTTCTATTAGTAATACCTTTTTCCTCTCTTTCCTCATCCATCCTCCTGCATCCAGCTACAGACATAACTAACAGAACCATTGCTCATCACTCATCTCAGATCTTCTTCTAATGCACTTACCCCCAAAACACATCATCTTCCACAGGTTATGAACTTCTGGGCAGAAATACCATACTTGGATATTCTCTGCTTTTTTTTTCTTCACATCTCCAACACTCATATTCTTTCAACAACATGGGTATAATAAACTGTTTATATCAAGGAAACAACTGGTTATCAAAAACTTTTCCCACCTTCTTGAGTACATGCACATACTCCATGCTTCTGAACCTACCTCATCCTAACAATAGTCCAGACATCTCTTTATGTATCCTACAACAGTACTCTGTCCCCCACAAATCAGCACACTTTCCCTGTTCTACCAATTTGCTCTCCCTTCAGGCTTGCCACATTAACATCTGCTATTTTTTATTCAACCATAACTCACTTGTTGACTCCAGTTGCTTAGTATTTCTTGCTGAAACATTAGTTCCAAAAAATTTCAATGACACCACATCAAGAAACTCACTCTGTCTGAAATTCCACAAACAAATTATATACAACTGACACTCTCCAGAAAAATCCATCTCCTTTCATTCATACCATTTCCAATTTTCTTGGTTGTCCTCTTTAGGCTTAGATTTCTGTTTCATCCTAAAGCCTCTAAAAGTGATTACTCTGAGATGGTATACAACTGATACTGCATAAGCCTTAAGTTTTATATAAAATTTAATGGAAGATAGATACTGGTAACATACATCTTACTAAGTTTTTCATTAGTGAAAACTGAAGTGATAAAGGATGCTAACCATTTACATTAGTGCTTGAAGTGCCTGGTGTTTGATAACATTTGCTTATGAATTAATCAATACTATTCTTAATAGAATGTTTGGATATTGTTTGCAGCAGTGTATTTAAAAGCACTGATGGTTCACCACAAATGATAAGGCTTTATCTACTCATACCTGTAGAGCATTTATGTCATCCAAAATGTAAGTTATTAAAAATGTTAAAAAGCCTTTATTATTTCAAGCACCTTCTGTCTATATGCCAATCTAGTAGCACTCAATAATATCTGTGAGACTACAAAATAAAACGTAATGTCTATCGCTACAGTTCTCAGTTACCCAGCGCATTTCTAGCAACTAATAGTTTAGTTGGATGATGCAGCCAAAAATCAGACAGGTGTGGAAGATGGTATTTTATTCAAACATTATGATCACTGTGAAATACTGCACAAATATAAATTAGCCTATGTACATGGAGGTAAGAAAGGGTAATGCAAGAGAATGTTTCAAACGCTACATAATTTACAGAATTGGTGATGAAAGTGTATGGCTACCCTGTTAAAGTACAGATCCAGAATGAATATACATTTCCCAAAACTTGTTGCAAAATGGCAGATTAGATGACCAAGAAAACTACACTGGTTGTAAGAACTTATGCGTTTATGATCAGCTGCAAGAAATACAAGATGGTGATCTTGTGAACTTCTTAAATTTATGGCTTACACAAATGTAGGAAGAGTGCTCTTTTGCAGGTCCTCATAGACAGGCTATATTGCATTCTTTGCTCTAAATCCAATAAAGCAGTAACAAAGCCAAGAGCCATACATGTGCAAAATCTTTGCCATACAAAGAGATGGTACTGAAGAAGGCCTGGGAAATAGCCACTATAAAATATAAAATTGCATTTATCTGATTTACCCTGATTTAACTCCAATTACTCCATTCATTTTGTAGAAAACATAGTCTTCTGTCTGTTTATAAACTGTGATGAAAAAATCAACTTAAACTCCATACTCACTATTTAGAAATATCAAAGGTATGGACTAATGCAGTTATCAAATATTAAACACCTGTGAGCATCCTTCTTCATTAAACAGATGGTACTTACATTGACCAAACTTACAGAGGTAAAATGTTCCTCAGGTGCAACACGGTCAGTGGGAACACAGGTAACACTAAAACAATAGCAGTACATTAAAGGTTACAGTTTTTCTGGAGTAAGCAACAGAATTGGGATATTATAGTTATCTTTGCATTGTTTGTTGACTGAGCCTAGACAATTAACCTGCTGCTTTCCTGTGAAATCTAGAAGTGCTTTCTAAGAAGATATTGTACTAATGTTGGTCCTGGGATTTTTGGAACTTTATATGTTGATAACTAGAAAACAACTGTTAGCTTACACACAGCAGCCTGTTGCAAATACAAGTATCTTTATTAGTGAAAGTCAAAGTAATCTTTATTGTCATACAGATCAACACAGGAAAAAGTGCATATTACTGCACAAAATTCCAATACTCAGGCTCATACTATATGAATGACAGTTTACTGAAGGAAGATAGATAAAATTAACAAAGAAATTAAATTAAATAAAAATAAAAAATAAAATACAAAAATAAAATTTAAATCTCTATTTACATCAGAAACACAACAAATAACTAGACTCAGTAGAAATATAAGGACATGTAAAAAAACAGTACTATAATAAATAAGAGAGGCATACATGTAAACTTACCCACTGCCAATATATACCATAAACTTACAGTTCCCAGTTTTCCTAGTGCAAATGTAAGTATATGAAGTCAGCTATTCAGAGAGTTTATGTAAACAAAAATGACATATTGCACACACATAATGTTTTACCCATGTAGCATGTTAGGCTGTTCAGCAATTTGATAGCATGTGGGAAGAAGCTATTATGAAATGTGGATGTCCTGCATCTAATGCTTTTGTAGTGCTTCCTTGTTGGCAGGAGTGTGACCAAACCATGAGCTGGATCCCTCAACAGTTTTTGGACTCTTCCATAGCATCTGTTTGAATATATGTCCTGTAGGGATTGAAGGTAGGATCCAATGATTTCTGTGGCCTGTTTAACAATTTTATCCAGTGCCTTCTGATCAGCTTGAGAGCAATTTCCATACCAGGCAATGATTTTGTTTGTCAGTACACTTTCAGTCGTTGCTCTGTAGAAGGTGAGTAGGATCTGATGGGGGATGTTAGTTCTAAGAAGTGTCCTAAGGAAGTGAAGATATTCTTTGGCTCTCTTTATAAGTAAGGAAGTGTTTGTGCCCCAACTTAGGTCTTGCAAGATATGCACCCCTAGGAATTTGGTGCTATTTACTATCTCCATTGCAGCACCATTGATGATGATAGAGGTGCATGTCTTTTTCTTATTTGGTTCTGCTGTCTGAATACAGACTAGTTTACTTTATTAGTTTGTGTAGTTAGCAAATGTTTTGGCCATAGTGCACAGGCATACCATTTCCCGTTTACCTGTTTATGTATAGGCATCTTAGTAAAACTTGGAAACATTTGTTTTGAGATAATGCGTATTAATGTTTCAGTTAGTGGCTATTTTACTTGTAAAGAATGGCATATCAAAAAGGTCACAAACACATACTTGTTGCAAGAGTCTATTTTCTTCTTGTACAGTCCTTTATAGTGCTACAGCAAGGTTACTTAGTTGACCATACAGCTGCATCCATGGGCAAGACTTGTGATCATCTGTACTTTGTATCAAAGGAACCAAACATTTATAACCTGAAGCTAGTATGGGGAAAACACACTGTATACTGTAGAGAAAGGCGAGTGTAATAAAAACAAAGGCATCCATTCATTCATTCATTCTTTGAATCTTTGTTTATCTCACTCAGGGTTATGTAAGGCTGGAACTCATCTTGACATTTATGGCCTTAAGGCAGATTATTCCTGGATGGGATACCAGTCTAGCAAAAAAATATTTTATGAGCTACATAATTCACTAAGAAAAGGCAGAAGTATTTCTGGTATAAGAAATGGTGAAAGAAGCTTATTGCTTTTAAGAGAAACAGACCTGACCTTACCAAACTTTTGGATGTGTACAGAACAAATAAAATCATAAAATTATAGACTTAGTAATCAAAAGCAGATGTATAAAATAAAAAGTGAGTTAAAATTATCACATTTATGACTCTGTGTGTGTGTGTACACACACACACACATACATTATATATATATATATATATATATATATATATATATATATATATATATATTTGTACATTGCTATCTAAAGATATGTTTCTCCTCAGCAAGAATGGTAATACTGTTCTTCTGTCTTATCCTTGTTAGCTTGAGATATTAATCAAAACTTAAATGAAGGGGGTTCGATCTTCATGATGAGCATTAATTTCCTTATTTGCCTGAACAGACTATGAGAGTCAGGCAAACTAGAACTGAGCACGTATCTATAAGTATCACTGAAACAGTTTCTGGGTGGAAGTTTCAGACTCTCCAGTGAGAATCCAAAAAAAAAAAAAAAAAATCAATGAAAAGAAAAATATAATTGCACTCCTGTACAAATAAAGCACTTACCATGAACGTTGATGTTACTCACTTAGGCCTAAAGTGGTTTATCATAGTGCTTACCCTCAGTGTATGAAGCTATACACCGATACCCTGCTAGTTATATTTACTAACTCTGAGATCATTGTAACAATTACAGATAGTAATATTTTTCCTCAGTCATGTTTAAGTTTGTACAGTTACAATGATCTGACTTACAGTCCTCAAACTTACAGTAAGAACACTTGAAATAGAATTGCAGGTAATTATCATTCAGAGTCAGATTTTTTTTTTCTACACTGTGTCAGTTAAGCTCAGTCTAGGTGCCAAATGTAGGTTTTAAAACTTGATGGTATTTGTTTTCACCGCTGTTATAGGTTCATAGGTTCTAGGCTATCAGCCCTAGGGCCTATACAAGCCTAGCCATAACCATGGATAAAGTTCTAAATGCAAACCAGGCAGTGTCAGTTTGACCAGCATATCATGTGACTGACCGTACAGGCAGGAAGAATAAATGTGCCCATCCTTGGAGGGAGTATTATTAATTCTTGCTCAGCTTGCAACATGACTCCATTAATATGGATCTGCTGGACAGAAGATGTTATTCATTGTGTGTGTGTGTGTGTGTGTGTGTGTGTGTGTGTGTGTGTGTGTGTGTGTGTGTGTGTGTGTGCGTGTGTGTGTGTGTGTGGGAGGGTGGTGGCAGGTTAGGAAAATGTTGGTGTGGCTGCCCAAGCAAGAGGTCATATCCCCTATTTGTGGATGTGGGGGAGCACACATAGAGAGTTTGAGAAGGCAGTGTGGTGTACTTTATTTAAATACATGAAGTATGCTGGCAATTAATATCACTTGAAGCTTTTTGTGTGACAAGTAGTTAACATCTCTTCATGTGGTGGTGACATATTGAATATTACAGAGAAAACTGAACTTGAATGGATTATCAGACTACATGTTTTACTTTCCCAAGGATTAAATGACTCTGTTTCTTTAAAACCTGTAGTATCTCAATGAGGTTTGTCACATTGACTTGGGCCATATGACTAATTAGATGTATTTAAAAACCTGTTTTATGATACTTTAAATGTCTGAGGAAGTGCCTTTGAACATTAAAGAATTTACCTTTTTGTTATTAATTATTTTCCTTCTAGTCATCACTATTGTGTTTAATGTTGTGATATTTGATTTTGGCTTTGGATTGAATGGGTCTTTATCTGTATACATGTTGCTGATTTGATTTTAAAAATGAAATGGAAGACAGGAATTGTAGTCTGAATGAAGTCATAGATTTCTCTTTTATTGATACATGCTGAAAACATAACTCACAGGACTATAACCTCTTTTTAGACACCAGAGTGAACTACTATAGTGGTATTGCTAATAGCAGTTTATTTTAATTAAAAAAATGCTTAACAAATAATAAATCATAGTTTAACCATAAACTAATTCAAATACTGATTCTAGTTCTTATAGGATGTATGTAAAATGTAACCATTGTCCAATATTAACATTGATAGGTTCAAAACTAGTTACCAGGCATGGGGTCTAGGAGACCATTAATGAGTCTAGCCTGAATTTCCAATTGCCCCATAGAACTGTCTGGTTAAGTGACTTGCTCAAGGTCTCACATGAGGCAACTGAAGGCTGAGGAAATCAAACTTTGTACCACAGGAAGTAGGTCTTAAATCTCAGAACATTAATCTTCTTTGCCAACTGTCAGACTGATATTTTACTTTACTTTGTTTCAGAATTTAGAAGTGAAAATTCACTTCAGTTTGTTTCAGAACTTAGAGATGAAAATGTTATTTTCTTTTGTATATGTAATGGTTTCCACAATGTTAGACAAGAGTAGCCATAATCACTGTATGGAATTATTTCAGAAGTTCATCTTAGATTATATCCCATGGGACCAGTTATGGCTGTTTTTGTGTTTGGTGCTCATTTATTCATTCCCTTATAACACACACAATCCAGTGTAGCCTCAGCACAGCCGAATCTTGTCCTGGCACTCTTTGGGAATACAGCAAGAAAAATAATCTTGAAGGGGGTGTAACCCTATCACAGGACATTAAAATGCACAATTTTCACTTTGTGAAATCACTCCCCTTCAACTATTTAAATTTATTGGCCACCCTACTGTATTCCATAGTACCAGAATACAAAAGTGATCACCCCCTTTCACTCTATTGTGCTGTTTTAAAAATAGTGACTGCCCACTAAAACTTAACTTTTTAGACAGATAAAACTTAACTCACCTACTTTCACATCTTACCCCTCTAATGGACATTGCAGTTTTTAGGATAAACCATTTTTCATCTTACCTTTAAGCATCTATTGCAAGACCACCAGTTATTGGAGAGCCCACATTCTGCCTCTCAGTACTCATATTGGAATTAGTGCTTCTGTTTTCTCCTGGTGAGAGAAGGAGTGCAGTTACATTATTTCCTGGAGACGGCTGATCACCAGAAAGCTTAATAACTGCTTTATAGGTGACAGCTTGGAATATGTGCTTATATACTAATCCTGGTGAGAGTAGGAGCAGAGTGCATTGATTCCTGAATCTTTCTGGTTGGAGAGTGAGTGTCTGTGCTTAACGTACTTGATTAGCTTGGTTGCTATTCAAGGCATCTACCAGAAAAAGGCTACAAGCCTGCAGACCCTTGCATCATCTGAGGGAAGACTGTGGATCACCAAACAGGCTGTGGCCTGCTTCAATTATTGGGATTGGTGCTAACATTTTACTTCTGGTGAGAGAAGAAGCAAAGGAGTATTGAAGCTGTGCTGAGACCAGCATTAGTAGTAACCAGACAGCAGTCATTCATGCGACTCCCCTCTTTTCATCATTTGGACAAGCTAATTCTTTATTTTGCAGTAAGTACTGCTTGATTTCTTTCTAACTTCAGAATATCTGCCTAAATACTTCATCCTTAAATTTTCAGGGTCTATGTATTAGTTTTGCCTGAAGTGTTTGGCAGTGCTCTGTACAGACTCAGACACCTTGAGTGACATTTTTCCTGCAAAAGGAATATATAATGAAACAGTTCCAGTACTTAGTAATAATGACCATCCCTCCTAGCATGTCTAAAGGTCAGTTCCCTGTGCTTTCTCCTATTAACCCGGTGAACTTGGGCATTCTTAGGCAGTGTAGCAACTGCCTCATGTACACACACAACACTCTCCTCTTACCTCCCAACACTCAGACTTGTGAGAGATTCACTTACATATCCAAATTGGAAGCCATGCACTCTCACACCAAGACCGGAATAGCTGGTCAAGAGGAATAGGTCATCACCTTTACCACACCACATGCAATACATAGCCCTCCAGAACACCCGCCATTACAGCTCTCACATAAAAACACAAACCACACACCTACCTTCATGGAGGCTCTCAGTAGAAATATACCCAATCAGCAGAAACCTCCAAGGCAGAAACCATTCGACTACCACAACACAGAACAAACCACAAGACCCACAGCTTACCTACACAGTGTGCCCCTCAACCTAAGCCCCTAAGGTAAAACAGCTTGCCAAATACACTAATCATAGGTGACTTGATAGTGAGGCACACTGATGTCCCACTCACTAGGTTGAATAAGGAGAACGTAACAGTCAGCTGTCTATCACGTGCTAGAATCCGACACATAACACATGCACTCATGTCACTCCACAACAAGTATAAGTATGACTCTGTCACTGTCCATGTGGATGTGAATGACCTGAGACACACCTCCATGGACTACATGAAAAGAGACATGGATGAGCTCTCAGATTATGTGGCCCAGGCAGGTATGACCCTAGCCCTGAGCAGCATCCTACCATCACCCGGAATGATACCGTAGTACAATCAGAAAATGATTGACTTTAACAATTGGCGAAGTTTCTGGTGTCATTCTAAGGGGATCGAGTATCTGTCTGCTTGGGATGACATGATTGACAAACCTCAATGCTTTGCCAAAGATGGCTTGCATCTGTCACCCCTGGGTTTCTGGATATTGGCTAAGGCTCTTGCCACCCCTATAGTGCCTTTTTTACGTGATATTCCAAAGATCAAATTACCACCATAACAGCTATAAATAAATGCAATCTGAGGGTCATTTTGCTCAACATTAGAAGTCTAAATATCAAGATGCACTTGCTCGAAGCACTCCTCAAAATGGAGAACATCGCCATTTGTGCTGTAACAGAGACCTGGTTTAAAGCAGCAGAAAACACCCCTGTACTACCAGGCTATAACTCATTCCACACCTTTCAGCCCCAGAACATGGACTGAAGCTCCAATGCCAGTGGAGTCTCCATATTCATAAAGGATGTACACACCTCCAGACCAGTAGCCCAGCATAATGCATCTGAGACACTTCAGGTACAACTAACATTGGGTAAGATGGCAATTCAGGTCATAGCATGCTATAGGTCCCCAACCATGCCTAATACTCCCACTCCACATTCCTAAGCATCCTGGAACTATTAGGGTCCAACCCAACACTCTCATACTAAGTGACTTCAAAAAACCCTCCATCAACTGGAAAAACTACTTGTGCACCAATACACTGGTCCAATGTTTCCCAGAACTCATGAGTTTCAATGCCCTGAACCAGCTCTTTCTTACCCCCACTAGGGAAGGCAACATCCTTGACCTGGTTATTACTAACATGGGCAACCATTGCTCTACACCAATAGTAAATTCCTCCCTTGTTAGATCCAACCACAAACTAATCACCATGGAAATTCACATTGCACCCACACCTCCTGCAAAGGTAACCACCATGAAAAACTTCTCCAAAACTGACTTTGGGTTCCTAAAAACAGAGGTGGCTAACTTCATGGCACCCATGTCAATGGAAAATAGATGCATGGCTGCCACATCACACACCAATGTGCTGTATGAACATGTACATAAATGCATGGAACTAGCCATACCCAACAGAACCAAGACGCTCTCCTCCAAAAAAAGAAACCAATCTGGTGGTCCCCTGCCATTAATAAACTCTACAACAGAAGGAATAAACTGTTGCAGAAAAAGGTGAAGTCCAAACACTGGAAAAACTCCCTTATTAGCCTCAACAAAAAGTTGATATCCCTCATCAAAACCTCAAAGGCCAGCTATGAAGGCAGAATTGTAGTAGACATGAAAAACAACCTCAGTGCCTTCTATAGTTATATAAAGAATCTCCACGGCAATACCCAGGTTTGCTCTGAGTTACTGCACAATGGTACCTCCAATACTGAGCCAACAGATATTGCCAACATACCGTCCGACAGATTCAGTGCCAACTTTACCCCCCCCCCCAAAGGACCAATCACAATACCAGAGGAATGCCAGGCACTCAGCATTACTGCAGCACAGGTTAAAGCTGCATTTTTCAAGTCCAAGAATACAGTTTCCATGGGACCCAAAAATATCCCTGGATGCATTCTACATGAACTACAAAGTGAACTGACACTACATCTGTGTGCCCTGTTTAATCACAGCCTCACCTCAGGCTTTGTCCCTACTGAATGGCCCACTGCTACAGTCATCCCTCTCCATAAAGAGGGAGTGACTACAGACCCTGGGAATTATTGCCCCATTAGCCTGATGAGTCTGATATGTAAGGCTATGGAGCACATCATCATGGACCTAATTAATAAGGATATAGGGAATCTCCAAACTCTAGATCCCATGCAATTTGGTTTTGTGAAAAGTAGATCACGCCTGCTCAACCTGGTTGACTTCTTTGAGGCAGTCACCAGACCTGGGATGAGGGCAAGGCAGTTCATACAGCCTACCTCAATCTGGCCAAGGACTTTGATACCATTTCCCACTCAGGAATTATTGATACACTCACCAAATTAGGCATCAACCCATATATCATTAGGAGGGCTGTAAACTGTCTGACAGAGAGAAGCCACAGTGTGAAAGTAGCGGACTTTAAGTCAGACTGACGACCACTCGTGAGTGGAGTTCCACAGGGATTGGTCCTGTGTCCTCTCTTGTTTAGCATCTACTTCTCAGAAGTCCAGGCCAACATGGAGGGACTTTGGCTGACCAAGTTTGCAGACAACTGCAAGCTGGTGGTAGCCATTATTAACTCCCCAAGTGATGTAGACAGCCTGCAGAAAGGCCTCACTGAGACCAATGACTGGTGTTGAAATCATGTCCTTAAGCTTAATGCCAAAAAATGTGTAGTCATCCCCTTTGGAAAAAACTCAGTTCCCACTAATTACCACATCAATGGGAGTCCACTGAACACTGAAGGTGTTATAAGAGATCTGGGGACACAGGTTGACAGCAGCCTCATCTTCAACCACCACAGTGCCACTGTGGTCAGAATGTCCTTCTATGTGGCACATCTCATTTCCAAGGGTTTTGCATCCAGAAAGAAAGAGGTCATCATCTCTCTCTACTCTTCCTTCATTAGGGCAATCATTGAGTATAATGCCGATTTGGCATGTATCTCACTAGACACATGCAACAGCTGGAAAGGCCACAAAAGTACCTCATGAAGAGGATCCTAGGCCTTAAATACATGTCCTACATGGACAGATTCAAAAACTTCAGCTACTCTCTGTCTCATATTGTCTACTAAGGGGTGATCTCTGCTTGGCTTACAAAGCCATGTCTGACCCAGCTCTGTTAGAAAGGCTACATCTAAAGAAATCCTAATCCTTCTGCTCCACATGCTCCAGAGACCTCAAACTAATTACCACAATCAACAGAACATGCTGGAGGGACAGGTTCATAACCCAGAGACAGCCCATGCTCTGGAATAAACTTCCCATACATGTCAAGCAGAGCACCTCACTGGCCCTCTTCAAGAGAAATCTTGATGAGTGGATGGGAAATAAAGAGTTCACCCTGCGGATCGCTCCAGTGGCTCTTCTTGATAGAGGCACTGGGAACTAACGTCAGGCAGCACAATACCAGGGCACTTCTATGGGCTAGCCTTGTAAAGGCTACAGGGCCATTAGCCTAGTACACGCCTATGAACCTTTGAACAAAAAGACACACACACATGCACACAGATGCACACACACACACACACACACACACACACACACACACACACACACACACACACACACACACATAAACACATAAACACATGCAGACAAACACACACGGCATAAGCATTTGCAGGCAATAGATGGAGGATTTTGAGTTGAGCTACTGCACATCTCTGTGATGTGGAAGGAAAGTGAAGTGGCCACAGAAAACTCACTTGCGCACATGCAGGACATGCAGACTGTACCAAAAAGGTACCATAGACAAAATATGAACTTAAGATTCACTTTGAGTCATCGATCATACCCAAGAATATTTATAAATGGAGATCTTTGGAAATCATCCCTCCTCTGGTTCATACTGATTATTGTTGTTTATCTTTGATCCTGGAGGAACTGTAATAGATATGCATAAAATAGATCTGAAAAGCAATGGTATTCAAATGTATCGGTAGCATAAATCATAAATCGGGAAATGAAAGATAGATTCCTGAAAAAGGAATGAATGCTGGGAATTCCCACAAAGCATATTTTGGGGTTTCAGAAGAGACTTTAAGATAAAATAAAAAAATATGAATGTTTGGACTCAAGGTACATAGTCTAAGGAGTATATAGGAAGTGGCACAAGGTATAAACATCTGCATGTCTTTGTATTCAAAGACCGTGTAAAATCCAACACATTCTCATTCCCTAACGTCATTGGTTTTAATGCAACTAAATGATTTACTCCGGTATTTGTTCTAGAAAACATTGCTGTATACTTTGATGGATACTACTCTAAACTCCATGCTTCTCTTCATTTTCCTACTGGATAATCCCCAGGCTGCATTCCTGAGCAGAAACTGCCCCCATTACCTTTTACATTTGGTTAATACAATGAAGAAATCCCAAATCTCATATACTTCTACACTCAGTGAACATCCCTTCTGCCACCCTGGCATTTAAATTATATAAATGTTTGATTGCTCTGTCATTGTTAATTGGCCTCCATAAGAAAAAATGGTTTTCCATAGCAAATCTTATGCTACAAAGCTCACCTGAATTCTTCTAGTGTTTAAGTATTTGAATAAAGGAATTTATTTATTTACTTATCTATTCACATTAGTTAACTAAGAATGTCCTGATGAGAAGTTTATTTTCCATGAAGTCTTGGGGAGACATCTCCAAAACAAGGATAAATAGAGTTGTGTCTTTCGGATTTTCCCGGTTAGGGGTCACCACAGCCGAACTCCGGTCCGCTAATGACTGGTAGTTGATTTTTACGTGCCGAGTTACCAGCCCTGACGCACAACCTTCAACGAAGGTACGCCCATTCATGCATGTCTCCACACAGAAGACGCTCTAGCTGAGAATCGAACCGGACAGCGTCTTACTGTGAGGCGACAACTCTACCGCAGCACCAAAGGATACGTAGAGTATATACAGTAAAATATAATAGAAAATACAATGGTAGTGTTTCAGTACGTACTAAAAATAAATGGACCACAATTTCCCATTAAGCAGTAAAATCAGGAAAATATGTACTATATGAACATTAACCTTACAACCATGCTGTTGAAAAAAAAAAAGAAATTCGGGGGCGTGAGCCACTGTACAAAATGGCTGCCTAGCTCAGTACTGCTTTCTGGATGTAAAAAATGTATGTTAGTGAGCTTGGAGTTTTCAATGACCCATAACTACAGGAAATTGTTTTTTAAAGTAGATCAGAATGCAGAATTACCTGTGTGAAGCTTCTAAATCACAAAAATTGAAGGAAAAGTCAAGATTCTGCAGCATGTTGGGATTATAACTGAAGAGCTCAAGGCCCTGCATTTGGAGGTAGAGGAAGTTAGATAAAATAATACAAGACAGCAGCAAGTGTTTGACCATACACAGCAAAAGGCTGATTGTTTGAAAAGTGCATTAAGTGGAAGGAAATTTGTTTAAAAATGTTGCAGGCAACTATAGAAACTTTACTAGAGGAGCAGCAGGATTCAGAATACAGAACATGCAAAGACAACCTCAGAGTCATCAGGCTGAGGGAAGGTCTGGATGGGAAAGAAACAATGCAATGTTTAGAACAGCAGATATGGCAAGTAACTGAAGAAACTAATTGCTTAGATAAATAAAAATAAAATAAAAAAAAAACAGGATTGGCAGATTTTCTTGAAATGCTGACAGACCAAGATACTTAATTGTAACATGCCACAGTTACAGGCTGAATAAAGGGATTGTTAAGACTACAACACTCAGGAAGGGCATTGTGATGGACACCTGTAGAATTAGAACAGTAGATGCTTTGTACATCAGATTAATTTGAAAGAAAAAATTCTGCTTATAGCAATGTGGCATTTATTTCAAAGAGGTGCAGCAATGTTTCTAAATATCCTACAATATTCGAAGTTATTTGGAAAGGACATGCTTTGTGGATAAGAGAGAAGCAGAAGTAATATACACATACAAAGATGTGATAGCAGAGAAATGTCACTGGTGGATTGAGGAAAGAGAGGGTAACCCTGCAAATGCCTTAAAATTTTTAAATAGAGCAGTAAAAATGCCTTTTTATGTTAGGACCAAAAGAAAGTAGAGAGGAGGTGACTAGACATACTATCACTAGAAAACAGGGGTAATTGGCAGGAAAAAGAAGGATGACAAATGGTACAGGAGGTTAACCATTGCACACACATAGGCATGGTTGTCATGATGAGGCATGGTTACAGAGAGAACTGTAGATATACTCATAATTGTGACACCAAAATGTGGTGTAGGAGTCCTGAGTTAGATGACTCTATTTGGGAGAGATCTCATTTAAAGACAGGTGCCATTAGAGAGAAGACTGGAAAGAGGCTACTTACATGGGGATTCAAATGGGGGGCAGAATTGTGACCAGAAAGAAGCATTGTGAAGAGATGCGGCAATGGCATGAAGAAGAGACATTCTTACAGATAGCTGGTTTCCTTATATGTGTGGCGGAGGAGAACATCCACTTGGTTAGGTAGAAATAAAATTCCAGAACTGACAACACCTTCTGATTATCAGTACTTGCTAAAGTGAAACACCTCTGGTTTCCCTACAGTGACCTTATGCATATTCCATCACTGTGCTGTACATTACAACACACATCAGGGTTTTGTAAACATAGCAGAATGTCAGCTCTGAAAACTAACAGATTAAAACTAGAGCTTCTACTTCAATCTGCTCTGTAGGTGAGTTTATCATGACAATGCTAAACAGAGGTTTTAAATACAATCTGAACAGCAAATAAAACAAAGGGTATTGCTGCCAGTTTACATGCTTTTTATATTGATCGAGTTACGTAAAATGCAGATGATGTGAAATCTAGACTATGACATCCTGTGAATCTGCTTTTAGGCATTTTTAAAAATGTTGCTTATTTTAACAAAACCATTAAAAGAAAAAAAGATGATCCCAATACCTTAGATATTCTTCACAACACCAGCATATGAAAGAAAGAAGGGTGGATCGTATTCAATTATCTGCTACAAATCTTCTGAGAAAGGAAACAGAAATCTAAGATATCTTTGATGCTATTTGGTTTTATTATGTTCTTAAAGTGGTTAGACTTATGGAAGCCCATTGTAAAACTGATGCAGTCTTTTGGTAAAGGTAGTACTATCTTTCCTCACATGAAAGATCATAATAATTTTTTTTAATTAAAAAGCACTTGCCATCCTGAAGGATGGTTAGCTGACCTTTCCCAGTGTAGCTGGCAGGAGAAGTGCGCTTCAAACAATTAAAGTTCACAATCATTACCCTGCACTATATCTCTAAATGACTTATCTAATATCTTAGCAACTTAGTTTTTATGAATCTTATAAAAGTCATCAGGCAATCCATTAGACTCAGGTGCCCTACAATGAGCAGAGAGTTAATAACCTCAATGTACTCTGATATTTCACATCCTAAAAACAGTTAACACACTTCTTGTTCTGTTTACCTAATCCAAAATAGGGTCTCATAACAGACTAAACCGGGGTTGTCTTCTGTCCCACTTACATTCGCAGGACGATTTCTACTGTTAAATGTTTTTCCTCACCAGATATTTGCATGTTTTTCATACTTTTTGAGAATCCTTAATGCAGCTTTGTTTTTTCCCTTTAATAAATGCTTAAAATTTACTTACAGTGGCCTTTTAAAACGTCTGTTTATATAGACAGCAAAATCTATTTCATCTCAGAGACAACACCAAAAAGCGTAGCTCATTTATTCTGAGTAAAACACCACCTGCCATTTCTGTAATGCAGTCATTCAAAGAAATTGTGTTTAATGTTGTGTGATATGCGTGATGTGGAAGCATCTAACACAAACTCGGAGTCCAGTAGTTGTATGCACTCTCGTCTCAGTCTCACTGCACTGATCTTGTACAAACCTTCCTGTCTCCATCAAAATTCTTATCTTTTAAGTGTAATGATGCAGCGTACTCATACTGTCTTCATACATCAACTTTCTTCTGCCATATTGTAGCTTTTATAGACACTGTGTTGTTATTACTTCACGCTTATATAAACAGCAATCTAACTAGTGTTAGTTTAAAACATTACACAGTTGGGTATCTTTCTTTCTAAGAAGAGCAGGTGTGTTTGTTTCTTTTTTTTTTTTTATTGGTAAAAACTATATGAGCCTTGCATGAAGAATCTGTTTTTTTGTAATTTTTTAAATTACTCCCATTCCTTATCCCATGTCATAAAGGGTACAAATAAAAATAATGTCTCTGCTTTCATCTCATCTTACTTTTTATTTTCTCACGTCATACACCCTTTTGAGTACTGTGTTTGTTGATCACACAACAATGCAATTAATTGCAACATACTCCTCAAAGATTAATCTGCACTCATTTATAATTTAAGAACTATTAACCACAAGCAGCAACTTTTAACATATTTGTCAATATTTAATTGTTCAGCTAATTAGAAGCAGATACTTATAAATAGACGCACTCTTCAGAAAACATTACACTGGGGAAAATGCTGTGTGGCCCTCTTCTGAAACTGATTTACTGTGCAAAAGCAAAGTGCCTGAAAGCTATTGTGGTCTCAATGGAAATACCATGATGAAGCATTACAATCCAAGGAGAGCACGAACACATCTACCTGCTGCTAAAGCAGTTATTCTCCTGAGGTATGACGAGCAAAATATTCATCACTTAAATATATGGCATGGATGAATTTTTACTCACTAAATTAATGATAGTTAAAAAATAATGTCAGTTTCCTAAAGATTATACAATATGATTTCAGTCCATCAGCAGTAATCAAATATTGTTACTCACAAAAAAAGCATTAACAAAATAGCAGAATAATGGCTAGTTCTGTCCACATAATTTAAGTGAAGTTGATACACACACACACACACACACACACACACACACACACACACACACACACACACACACATGCATGCACATATGCTTGTATGTGTATATTGTGCATATGAATATATAGAGATATGGTTATACACACACACACACACACACACACACACACACACACACACACACACACACACACACACATGCACACACATTCTTGTGCAAAATATTTAGAGTAAACTTAGGCTTTCTTGTTTTTTGTAAACAGTTGTAATTCTTGGATAGCACATATTTTACATTTAAGTATTTCTTAATTATATAAAATCAGAATGAAATCCTGATGAGTATGTTAATCCTGGGATGGGATCTAGTTTTTGCTGAGTTTCATATGCAGGAGACTGTTTTTTAATACCATTAATGATAAAGAGAATAAAAGTAAGGACAATACAGCTATAGTTGTATGGAGTGGCTAGCCCATATACATCCACCTGCGACTTCAGCTAAAGTCAGTATATTCACCTTACTGCTTCTCTTTTCAATGGACAACTGTGATAGAATTATTATGGTTGTACATGACAACAAAAACATTTTCTTTTGTTTCATTTCAGTACAAACTAGTTGTCAGTAACGTATAAGAGTTCTTGGTTTCATTGGTTCATAGGAGATTACTAGACTAATAGCTTGAGTCCTTAGAAGCCTAGCCAAATGCAACCTTATTTTACACAATATGTGGCCCCTAGGGGCAACAGGATGATAAGGATCTGTGTGTATGCCTTGAGTATCTTAGAAATTGCTCTTGTCCATAAGGGACATATGCACTATCCCAGGTGTTAATTTGAGATTCCCCATCCATTGATCCAAACTGCATTTGAATAAGGCTAGGACATGGTTCTGCTTAATGTGAGTAAGAAGCAATCTCCGAGACACGTCTGTCTCTCCAGCATGTTTTGTTTGAGTCACTGAGTAAGTTTAGATCCCTGGATTGGGAGACCCTTGGGCTGTTTGACTTGTTGATGTGTAGCAGCTCCATTGGGGCTAGATTTGTGAGGGCCTTGTAGGTCAGGCATAGGTCACTCCTTAATAGTTGGTAGGAGACAGAGTAAAGGAAAACAGCTTCTAGTCTATCTGCATAAGACATGTTTACACCAGATATTGTCTTTGTGAGGAACCTCTGAGGTCACTCCAGCTGTTGCAAGTCCCTAGTTAACCACATGACAAATGATGGTGAGGAACCTCTGAGGTCACTCCAGCTGTTGCAAGTCCCTAGTTAACCACATGACAAATGATGGTGAGGAACCTCTGAGGTCACTCCAGCTGTTGCAAGTCCCTAGTTAACCACATGACAAATGATGGTGAGGAACCTCTGAGGTCACTCCAGCTGTTGCAAGTCCCTAGTTAACCACATGACAAATGATGGTGAGGAACCTCTGAGGTCACTCCAGCTGTTGCAAGTCCCTAGTTAAACACATGACAAATGATGGTGAGGAACCTCTGAGGTCACTCCAGCTGTTGCAGGTCCCTAGTTAACCACATGACAAATGATGGTGAGGAACCTCTGAGGTCACTCCAGCTGTTGCAGGTCCCTAGTTAACCACATGACAAATGATGCCTTGTACTTGATTATTGGTCTAATAAGGGGTAAGTGCATTAAGACTACAATTTCTTTGAATCTGGATGCCATAGTTTACTTATATGTTGCACCACATAGAAAGACCACTGAAACTGAAGCTGTTTAAGAGGCAACCTGGTAAATTATCAGACCCCACTGAAGCCATGTTTTAGCTTTAGACAGTGCAGTGACAACCTGTTTTTTTGTGATAATTGGTGATGAAATGGTGGAGGGTATTTCTTAGGGGAGATCTGGGGAGCGATGGGAGGGTGAAATTTGAGCAGAATTAGCCAGTGATTTGCTATATCTTCCAGCTGAGTATAGCTTATGCCATATACAGCTAATTGTTCTCATTGTTGGGTGCTGTCCTTAGGACTGCTGACATAACTGAAAATGCCTTATAGTTATCCTTAGCTTTGGAGGCTATTTTTATCTCAAAGTCTGCTTTTATAGTCCTAACCTTTAGATTAATAAGAGACTGTTCACTGCTGTATGCATTCCCTCTTACTGCTCAACAGGATTTACTTTTTTTTGTTGTACAGACTATTAAAAGCTGGAGTGCACCAGAGTGCCTTATTTTTGTCGGTTAATCTGGGGTTTATTATATGGAGGGGTAGTTAAAATCACCCATGAGTATGGTATTATCTGAATGGTGAGTGACTGTAATAATGTCAGGTATGATGTATATGTTTCATTTTCTTGTTCATGGTGGGAGACCTGCAGCTAGCAAGAATATGGTAATGGATTTTTCCTATAGTTAGTTGGACATGGAGTAGCTCAAGCATGTCATATTGTTTGACCAGCCTCGAGGTGAGCCTATCCTTTATGTAGATAGATACACATTTGCCTTTTGCTCTTTCATGTTCAGTGAGTAGTTGGAATGTATGAAAGGCATTACAGCCATGCACTGCTTGAGTACATTTCATGGGTTGAAACCAGCATTCTCCAGGATGAGGAGAGCTTCCAAGGGGCATTGAGCAGTTACAGCTTTAACTCGTTCTGAGTAACTTTCGTTGTGTACTTAACCAATAGACTTGTTGGAATGGTCAGCTTTTTGGAGGGACATAATCTGGCCTTCATAAAACTGTAACCAGCGTATTAGTAGTAGTTACAATTACCTGGTTAAACACACTATTAATTATTAATCAGTTCTGAAAATAAAACAGAAGAAAAATCTATCAGTAAATGCTCAACTTCGATGGCCTCTTTGGCTGAACTTTTTCTCCTACATGTGTTTATCTTTTTGAATATATTCTCTTTTTAATATCTTCTTTTTCTTATGTTTCATATGAATTAATTTACATTTTGCTGTTATTTTATAACATGCTTATGTAATTAAGAATTTAATTTTAATGATTATAATGATTATAATTGATACTGAGAATGTCTAATCTAGTGTTATCGTTTAGCATTTCTTCTAATATCATAATGCTTGCTTTACTCTAATTAACACAACAAAGAAAAGATCAAAGTTTATAATTTTATCCAAATCTTAAATGACTCTGTTTGCTTCCAAATGATTAGAGCATCAACCCCAAGTTTTTCCTACAGTGTCACCTGCAAAATGATTTCTAATCAGCATAGAACTAACAAGCAAATGGAAATTAATGGATGAGAAGCTAAAGGAGAAAATGAGGTGGGCCATGTAGAAAGCTTAAAGTACAGTGGAAGCAACACGGTAGTCAAAGGTCAGGTTGCTATCCATCTGGGTGCCTAAATCCCTCACAACTGATTGTGTGATTAGGACATTGTTATTATTAATATGATAATATGTGGGGACATCACCCTACCCAAAGGGGATTATGATGCATTTTTTGGCATTGAGCTTGAGGCCATGTTTCTGGTACCAGTCATTTGTTTGGGTGAGACCCAGTTGGAGGACGTCCACATCACTTGGAGTATTGATGACCGCACTCAGCTTTCAGTCATCTGCAAACTTGGTCAGCCATAGCCCAGTGGTTTTGGCCTGCACCTCAGAGAAGTATATCCCAAATAATAGAGGACTCAAAACTAATCACCGGGGTACACTGCTCATTACGGGTCTACTGCTTGAGGTGGCTTCCCCTATTTTGATTACATGGGTTCTATCAGTGAGACAGTTTGCTACCCATCTGGTAACATATGGATTGATGCCTAGTTGAGACAGTTTTTCTATTATGCCTGAGTGGGGAATAGTGTCGAAATCTTTGACCAGGTCAAGGTAGGTGGAGATTGCTTCTGCTCCTTCTTGGTCCTGGACAGCAATTTTTATTTCCTTTTGTTATATAGTTTATTTATTGAGATGTCCACCAGACAGGTTTATTCTTCATTGCGTAGGAAGAATTTGCCCTGTCGGGTATTCTTGATTCCATGCATCTATATGAATGCTTGTATAGTACTTTCTTGTAGATTTGGACATTGGTGCTAGTTCCTACAGAGGGGGCAGGGGACTGTGAAGCTGTTTATACCATCCCTCAGGAGGTTGTAATCAGCTTTGGTGAAGTTTTTTTTTGTTTGACTCTAGCTAAAGGGGTGTCAGGGGAGATGGTGACTTTGAAAGTGACCGCTTTATGCATGGATCTTACCAGGGATGATGATACTGTAGAGGTGATGCAGTAGTTACTCATGTTAGTTAATACTAAGTCCAAGATATTATCACCTCTTGTGGGGGTGTTGACTAGCTGTTCCATGTCATTTGCATTGATAAAATCAAGGAATTTCTGGGTTTTTTTGTTCTGGAATTAGTAGTTATTCCAGTCTATCTTTGGGTAGTTAAAGTCGCTCAGGATCAGGGTAAAGGATTGAATCTTGATAGATTAGAAGAGGTCCAGATATGTGGACTGGGCTTCTTGATTCAAATTTGTGGGCCTGTAGCTATCTATGATTTGAATAGGGGTCTTCTCAACAGTTAACTATACCTGGAATGTCTTCTGTCCGTCATACTGTTTGATCAGCCTGTAGGTGTGTGTATCTTTAATATAAATTGAAACTCCACTTCCTTTGGCTTTGCTGCCCACATTTTGCGGTCTGAATGTATGATAGGATGAGTAACTAGGTAAGGCTGGGGGGTTCTCCACAGCTTTGAACCAGGTTTAAGTGACTGCACAAATGTCAGCATCTTCCAAGGTTAAGAATGCTTGCAATGAGTACAGTTTCATGTTTAGACTTCTAACGTTTAGCAGCATGATCTTTAATTTGCATTTTGTTGAAACTTTCATGTTGGTATGATTGACCTCATGACTTTTCCTGAAAAAGGTACTATGGGGGAAGCAAGGGCCTTATCCAGAAGCCTGAAGCCCAAGTGAGACAGATGCAAGTCAACACTAGCAAAGCATTGTGGTCTGTCGATCATATCATCCCAGGTACTGGATCCCCCTGGAATGACACCAGAAACTAAGCCAATTGCTAAAGTCAATAATTTTCTGTTTGTATTGAGGCGTCATTCTGGGAGACAGTAAAATGCTGCTTAGGGCTAGGGACATATCTGCCTGGGACACACATTCAGTGAGCTCAGTCATGTCTCTCTTCATATAGTTCAGGGAGGTACATCTCAAGTCGTTCACACCAAAATGGACTATGACAGAGTCATAACAGTACCTTTTTTATTAAGAGACTTGAGTGTGTGTGTGATATGGCAGATTCTGCCACCTGACGAACAACTAACCGTGACTCTGTCCTTATCCAGCCTGGTTAGAGGCTCATCTGTGTGTCTCACAATGGAGTCTCCTATGACTAACATGTTGGGTTTATGGTTAGGCCTTAGTGGTTGCGAGACACAGATTTGTGGACTATGTGTGGTGTGTGGTATGGAGGGTTGTGGAGTTTGTGTGTTTTTGCCTATAAGGTCTCCTTTGATTGGGTTTGTTTTTGTTGAGAATCTCCACATATGTGGATGTGTACTGTGTAGTTGTGGGTAGTGTTTGATGTGTTGATTACCTTCTAAGTTCCAGATATACTGGCTTGTGAGGGAGAGATCATAGACTCTAGGTTCTTAATGTAATTGTATCTCTCACAAATTGTGTTCCTAGGTGGTAGTAGTAGATGGTTGTTCATGTACATGAGGCAGTTGCTATACTGTTATCTAAGGCTGTATTTTTACAAACTCCAACATTCTGTTTGTTCAGAGTAAGGGAATACCAGAGTTCCCAGACTGACAGACTACCATTATGATTTCTGGATAGACTGCAAAAATACCAGATAGGTCACGATATAACCTTTGAAAACAAAAACAATAGTAATTGCACTTACTGCACTGTACACAGGAAACTTTTGGATGCTAACTGGGGATACTACTTGGAGTTCACAGGCACCTTCTCAGTGTATCCTTAAGCAGTTCCTCCAGTGTCTGCTGTGCTATGCATGTTTGGACATGATGGAGCCAAGCTGAATGGACAGTGCTGATGAAATGATTCCATACAATTTGCCACCTGCCACATATAGCAGGTACAGTGGATACCACAGGTATGTTCCATAAACCTGTGTCTGTAAGGTAATATGAGTATTATGCCATAAAATACAGGTGGTATATGACCACATGGATCATATAACAGACCAATATGTCAGTAGTTGTGGTGGAAGCCACAATGCCAATATCTGGTGGTATAGTGCTGCATACTAATCCTTTGAAGGTGGACTCATTGACCATAGTCATCTCTTGAGCAAGACCTTATACCACATGGAACATGGCTGCTCACACCTGTCAGATTATCATAGACATCATACCAGCTGGTATAATATTGGGCTCGCAATTGGAGTTGTGATCTAACAGAAAGGGTACATTTCATTCTAAAATGGAGAAGGTTCTAGTGCCTTATTGACTCTGAGGTAACCCAGTAACATACCTTAACAAAGGCATATGAAACATTTGCAGCCTGCTCCATATTCTACAACCTCTTCCCTGGTAATCCTGCACCCTAACCACCATCTGATGATCCCCCATGACATATGGCACAATTAAATGTTTTCCCATCAAATCTACCCACCATGAGAATCTTCTGAACAATGACAAAACTGGACACAGCACATATGCGGTGCCATGACCAGAAGGTATATATGGTATGTATACACTTATCCATATTAACTTGATATTATAAGATATGATGTCATATAATATGCAAACACTGACAGATGCATATAGAAACAATGTAAGGGAAGTTTTAATTTGACTGTGTCTCAAGCAATGGGCAACCTCGCACTATAGTCTAAGTTAGACAAACCTTGGAAGTATAAATCATCATGTCTTTCACTGCCCATAGCCCATGGGTGGAGTGCACTGTATGACATTCACAGCACCTTCCTGCTGTTCACTAATCTTTTCCTGCTCACTTACACTTCTTGTGGGTGTAACCCACTATGCTGGTTACGTATGCTGAGATCATCATACAGGAGAATCATCAACAGCAGTCTTCCACAGTTTAACTGACAGACAACACACAAATTGTGGTGTGTCATAAAGATTGTTGAATTTGTCCAGTACATACCAAATGACATAGACTTCAGTAATGGAATCTGTGAAAAATAATTACCAATCATAGCTTCATAGGTAGCTACTAAGCATGGAGTCCAGAAGACCATTGATAACTTACCAACTGCTCCCAAGCACTCTCTGGTTAAGTGATTTGTTAAATGTCACACAGTAAGCAAAAGGAGGCTGAGGGGATAAAATGCTGCACTACATGATGCAAGTCATAGCCTTAATTCCCCATGCTAGATGCCGGACAAAATTAATCCAACCACCCAGTGATAGAACAGAACCCACAGCCTTCCTGTTTTTCAGCACCAAATGCAGATATGCTACATGTTGAGCTACTGAGACCCACAGTTTGTCAATTGTAAAATGAATGCTGCTAACAGTGCAGCAGGGTAGGCTGTAGATACACAAGCTTATGAATAGCATTGTGCAAACCTCCCTCCATAGTTTAGAAAAATTTGCATTATAGTTACATGACTGTTATACCCCAACAGACTCATCAGGAGTATGCCTGCATCCTGCTGTTTTATCCACAACTGTATCTATGAGTAAGGTTATCCATAGTGCAATCCAAGCAATGTGGTGCTCTAAATGGCCAGGTCTGTGACACGGCACTTGCCTACAGCAGGTCTGTATGCTGTGTGAGAGCATTATCTGCAGTAATGTACATGATGCTGGATAATGACAAAGTGGTTTTAGGGGTCATCTTCAAAGGTATAGACCATACTTCTTTTGTCACACCAGCATACTCTGCTTCTGAGGGTGAGCTACTATGATAGTGAATACTAACGTCTAAAATGCCCCCTCCACTAAACCTTATGCTGCATGAGAAACCCAAGCTGGCACTTTGGAGTTTGCAAATAATGACCTGTATCAGAGGTGAAGTCTGATGGTCCCTTTGAACCTGTGACTCACCCACCGTATGTATCTGCTATCCAGGAGAAATACAGTGCACCATTATGCCACTATCCCCTTCTACAGCTGAGAACCAAGTTTTTGAAGCAGAGGTGGGCAGCATGGTATCAGTGGGAGTATCACCAGCTCTGCAGATAGTAAAGCGATCAGAGCTATAGGTACTTAGACCATGTTCTTCATTGCATGAACTCTCAGTGCACTGTTCTGCATGACCATAGACAGACAATGGACTTGCAGTAAAACAAGGTGTGGAATGATAAGGCCACATTTTCTCACCCACTCCCAATAATTACTGCATTGACATGCTAAGGAATACCTGTTCCAATAATAAGCACATTCCAGGGTGCATAGTGTGCTGATTTTGCTCATGTTCAGAACAACTCATCATGGTGCTCAGGATTCTCCCAGTGAGTCACTGAGACATAGGGGCACTCTCCAAAGTCAATAGGCACCTGATTGACAACTACTACTGTGTCATGCAACATCAATGCATGCTACCATTTTTTCTATATTCTTCTTTAACACTGTAATGGTGACAGCTGTGGCCTGGAAATTCAGAGCACTGGTATGAAGATGTATAGAAGCAAGACCATTTTTGTGACATGTCCTCACATTTTCATATATTCTGGAAGGGCAAACACTACTACCTGAAGGAATACGAAAGGCAGATGAATGTGAATGGATACATTAGTCCCAGACAACAAACACGGAGACCTCTAGGAATGGGGAGCTGTATTGGCATAAGCCATCCTGATGAGCCCTTAGGCAAACACAATAACTCGAGTAGCAAATTGAAATGAGAAGTGCACATTCGTAATGAGTCCAGCATAAGTGTGCCATTCATAGATGCTTTTGTAACCAAACCGTGTTTACATGTCAGTAATGTGTACTCACCTTGCAGTACAAGAGAACTGTGGGTAAAACAGTATGGACACTTCTTGGAGTTGGAGTGATGCCCCATGCAGTGCCACTGTCATTACTTTTACTACATAAACGTTCTTTGTATTAGTGTATAACAGCTGTCACAATTAAAGTGGGAGAAATACTTAAAAGCAAAAGCATTTCCCAAAATGGGACAGATATGAAGGAAAAGTGGAAGGAGTTAAAGGACATGAGAAAGTGGATGTGGGAAAAGTATACCAGCAAAGTGAAGACACTAAGTGAAAGAACAGAAATGCTAAGAGGGATAGTGCTATAATTAATAATATACATGATTAAACCAACAGCAGTCTGGGTAAGGAAAATATAGAAGATGTATGACAGCTTTGTAAGACACAAGGTAAAAGCTAGGATAGGTGAGGGAATAGTGGAGGTGTGGGAGGCAATAGGAGGTTATGGTATGCCTGAGTCTGAGGTGTCTGCTTTGTTAATGACTGTAGTACAAAGGCAGAGAGGCTTGAAGAATGATAATGAAGGAACAGGGTGATAACAGCACAGTGGAATACTTTTAAGAAGCTTGAAGAGCCAGAGTGAGGTAGTAGAGAGATGCACACCATACACTGATGTAATCACCTGAGAGGGAAAGTTGTGATAACTCCTTCCATGTGGTAAACTGGCAGTCCAGGGAAGTAGCATAGACTATGCCTCCATGAACTGCTCCCAGGGAGGAAGGGGCATGAGTGGATCCTTCCAAGCCAGTGCAATAGTAATTACAGAGGTCTGTTATGGACCAGGTATGTCCCTATATGAATGATATAAGAAGACCTTTAACATGATGCAGAAGTGCATGTTTCTACCAGAGGGTGAGGTTAACCTTCATAGATAAAAAGAACCTAATGGTTACCAGGATGATAGCTCCGTGATGGGCCACCACCTCATGAGCAATGTGCAAACAGATTTTTGCCTTATGAGGAACACATTGGCACATGGACAAATAGATTTGGGCAGCTGAAGGTTGGCAGGCAATGGAACAAAAATAAATAACTAAATAAATAAATAATGGTTGAAATATATAAAAGAAATGCAAGAAGAGAGTGTGAGAGGCCAATGAATAACCTTTGAGCAGCCAAAGGGAACTGTGTCTTGCTGAGGTCAGTGAAGGTCACATATAAATAACTAAACTGAAACCATTTACCTAAGAATTTGTTGTATCATTTTTGTATGTGAAGAACAGGAATGAGTTTGTTATATTGAAACATTTTGTAAACAAATTTATAAGGAATATCCTTTCTGAACAGTAAAGTGCTTTAAGTTAAGGGTTCTCACAAAAAGACAATACAGAAGGTCCTTGAAGTGACAAAGCTACAATAAGTAACAGTGCTGTTATACTGTAGTGCCAAGTTTATTACCTCACAAAGGTTATGGGGAAGATCTGCAAGAGTCTTTTCTTTTAGCTCAGGCATGCCTATGGCACCTTTCTGTGTGCTGCATTAAGCATCCATAAGTAATTATGGATGCTTTAACAGTTTTTGGGAAGAGACTGGCTTACTCAACTAAGTGATTTTCATAATTAATAATAAAAATGGATGAATTGAGGTATATAACAATTATTAATAGGCAATGTAAGACAGGGCAATAAACCACATGATGTTAATCTAAAATATCCTGCAGTGGAGTTATCAGTAAGTGTTTGTCGCCTTGTTATTTATATTTTCGTTTGTATTTTCATAGCTGAGGCAGTTAGTTATTTAGAGGCATGGTGTGAAATGAGGTTTGGTAACAAACCAATTTGTCCAGGAACACCTTCAGAGGGGGGTTAGATAAATAGAATATCTGGGGGTTAAGAGAGTAGCGGGGGAGGAAAGGGTTAAATGGGAAAGAGGGATGGTTGGAAGCAAATGAGGTAAGGGTATGGAGGGGCCTAAGGGGTCTGCAAGTGTAACTCGGTAGTGAATCACAATTTGGCATGAATTTACTACCTGCCCTCCCTCCTCTTTTGGTGGAATAGTGGAGATTGTGGTTCTTTTATCAGTCTGGGTAGAGTGGAGAAGAGAGAAAGGCTTATCCTTCTGTTCCCCCTCTGGTGTTGAATGTTCACTTCAATGAATTGGGAAAGGAAAGTCAGCAGTTGGATGATGCTTGATAAAATAAGCAAGCAGAGGTAAGGATGCTGCTTATTGGTTGGATGCTTAATTCAGTAAGTGGTAAATGAAGTGAGTAGTGGGGCGCTGCTTCATAAGTAAAATAAGTGAGTGGAGGTAAGGATGCTGCTTATTTGTTTGGATGTGTAATTCAATAAATGGTAGATGAAGTGAATGGTGGGATGCTGCTTCATAAGTAAAGTAAGCGAGTGGAGGTATGGACGCTGCTTACTGGGTCAGGATGAGTGAGGGCACACTGTCCTGATTAACATTACATGGATGTTTATGCTGTGATTAAAATGCTATGTTTCAGCTATAATTAATAAATATTGGATAATAAGGTTATCTTTAGGGAAGTTTAATAAAGGTCGTCAAACTTCATTCGGTGTGATGTGTGGATTGAAGGGGACTGAGACAAATATTATGGTGTGAGAAAGAACACTCTACTGGCAATTTCTCTCTACAACACAAAAGAATAATATATTGCCAGTCTCCAGCTACAAAACATTGTATTGGAAATACTGCCAGTTATTTGCTTGAAATTACAGTATATGGTATTTCCCCCTCTGTGTCCCCCCCGCCAGAAAACCTTACCTCCTTAACATCCCTAACACTATTTAAACCAAGCCTAAAAAAGCACATCCTTATCAAGTGGCTTTGCCCCTGCTCTACTCCCGACTAACAGCTACCTACTCACTCTCCACTGTCACCTTTTTAACTCCTCTGTACACTTTACACAACCTTACCTATAGAACATTACATTATCTACATCTGACTGTCTAAAGCAATAAATTACCTGTTTTCTCAGAGTCTAACAAAAACAGTGAACTGACACTCGATTACGTAACTGGTTGACCATTTGCCAATATGGTTATTGTAGTCTTTTGTCCTGTGTGAATGAAACTGTTTAATATTTTTTGTTAATAAGTCAAGATTTGCTTTTGGATTTACTGTATTAATTATATTCTCTATTATTAGCATTTTATACTTGTATAAGTTATACATATTTTATATGTTTGGAGCTTTTCTCCTTGGGTCTCTACTGAAAAAGGGCTTTCTTGCCAGTCAGACTACCCTGGTTAACAAATGTCAAATAACTAAAAAAAAAAAAAATAATAATAATAATTTCCATGTGTGGAATAATATTTCCAAACACAAATTACCTAAAATTCTTATGTAATATCAGGTGAAAACCTATAGCATGTTAATATAATTATGATTGACATTTCCTTTGTAAATTTTACATTTTGAAAGGCAATTGGTATTATTTTTATTAGTTTTAAAAATAACCATAACTGTTCACATCTGCATAAATATCTCAATAAATAAGTAGTCACGAGAAAACTTAAATTTCGCTGAACAAAATTACATTGATACTACTACTACATGTCTAAGTTATACTGTTACCAAGATATAAAAGTTGTTTCTGAAACTGCTGAAAAATGCAATGCTGTGTATGTGTGGCTATATAATATATTAAAATAATAATGCAAAGACTGTACATTCACCAGTTATTATCATTGCAATGGAAATCATCTACAGATGGCATTGATGGCATTGATGTGTTACACTTGTAATAGTGTTTTGTCTTCACACGATTCACTCTGTTTGTACTTTCTAATGTGCATTTTCAGAAAGAAAAATCTGAGGTGTTATAATGTTTGCAGGCTATTAGTTTTGTGACTTCCAAAAGCTCAGTGATATTGTTGAGTAAGGACTGCAAATGTAGTTACCAAAACCTGCCAAATTAGGAGTTTATTCTGAACAGTGTATAAATGTATAAAACAGACTACAGCTAGCATAAATCAAGGCCATTTGGAGAACAAAATAAAAGGGAAAGGTGCATTGTTTCTCTAAATGCTAAGAAACCTCTCAGCAATAATAATATATATGAATGAAAAAGTAACTCATTTATGTCTAAGGTTAACCCTGTAAAAAGTACACAAACTGAGTTTAGGGAAGAAAACCCAACCTATAACAAACAAAATTATGCGGCCTGCACTATGATTGCAATCTTGGAGTAAAAGAAATTAAAATAAATGTTTAGACTGATTCAGATATATTGGTGGGTACAGCACAGTGTATTTGGAAATAAAAAAAACAATGCTGGAGTTTCAGGGAGGCATTTTCCTTTAAGGAAATTATTTAAGAACCTTGTGTGAATATTATATCTAAGGCTACCTTTGCAAGCTTAAATGCAGCTCCAGTTTGATCTGACCTTGCCAGTAAAATGGTCTTTGCCTACAACGAATTCAGTGTTTGCATGTCACATCATTAGGACAGAAAGTCGTGTCCTTTTCTGTTGCTTCCGTCAGCTTGTGTTTATTCTGCAGTACTACCATTACACGGAATACTAAAAAATTCAAAAGTGAAACCTCAGCCTCCCAGGTTAGTATTCTCATCTGTCACTAAAACAAGGTGAAACTTTCCAAACAATGCATTTTTTGAGTGTTGCATACCTCTCAGCTAAGGTATTTAGTGAATACAGTCAAATCATCTGATTTTCAAAGAAACATTCAGCATTTGAAAAATAAAATGCATTTTGTATAACAAAGCAGAAAGGAAAGCAGAAGGATTAGGAAGTGCATAAAGAAGTGCATCACTGGAACGCCGTTACTGTCACTGAATATCTATAACCAGGAAGATGTCATCATGTTGTACAGTCTGGCATTGGACTTTTTTTATTTGCATGCTCTTTGCATGCTTTTGTTCCCATTCAGCTTGCTGTCTATTGGCCCTCTATGATCAGGAAACCCATTCATTCCCTGTAGTTAGACAGCTGAGCAATTCTGTTTCTTTTTTTTTTTCTTTTTCCTTTTCTTTTACACTGTAAACCTGAACCTGTTGGCACACAAAGTCTCCTATCTCAGTGCATAGGCCAAATATGCCCTTCTACTAAATGTGAATTTACGTGCCCATATGCTAATGAGGACCATGGCATCACTAACTTGATAAGTCAGGTGAATGTCTCTGATTACAATTGTTTCAACTGCAATCCTATGCTTGAATGTGGCAAAACAGACACTAGACCACCAGTTCCTCCATCCATAGCAGATGATCTGGCATTTACTGTTCACTCCTACCCTCCACTTCCTGTTTTGTCCATTGTCCAATCTGCTAATGAAATTCAGGTCATCTGACTCATAGTCAGGGCTTCACTCCTCTCTGCCACAGTTTCATGACTTCTAAAAATGTAGTTTTTCCCGAGAAGAAGTTTGAACTGGGGCATTGCAGAGGAAGAAAAACTAAATGATGCATAATCTTAGCAGAAGGCATGTAAGGAAAGATTGCAAATTGTTGATTTGTTATAAATGCAAGAGGCAGATAAGAATGGGAGGGTGACATGTAGATTCCTTAAGAAAAATCCCAACAACAAGCAGTTAACTCTTTTAAAAATAAAGCATAGAAAATCAAGAGGTCATAACTTGAAAACACAAGGGTGAAGGGTCAAGGGAGGGAGATGCAAAGCATTATTTTTATTGCAGAAGGCGAGGTTGATAATTGGAGTAATTTTAACAAAGGATACAACATTAAAAATGTCAGAGATTTCTGTACTGCAAGGGCCAAACATAAAACAGTAATAAATTGGGTGTGAATTAAGGCACTGTTACATAACTATCATTTCTGGCTTATTCAGCTGGCAGGAAAGCAGGGTGGTAGGGTGTTATCATCTGCAACCAAAATCTGTTTCTCTTCTGTCATCCACTTCAAACATTGTCTAAATTGTATAAATAAATAAGTATTCTTTGTAGAAAAAAAACATAATCTATACTGGGTAAACTAAACTGTTTAGAAAAAGGAGGGCATATAAAACCCTTCTGAAAGTCTGCTGAAGCTGTGTTTAAGAATAGCTCTTTGTTACATAATTTGCATTCCTCTGGTGCATTGCTGTCTAAGATCTCCTGTTGATATAACAGCAAACCACCGGTTCAGTTTTATTTTTCCTGTATTTAATTCTTTCCACATAATCTTTCTTCCACGGAGCACCTGTTCACCATCACCATTATTTTTTGTCTTGCTCCTATAAACTTAGTTTCTGAAATTGTCATAAAATGCCTGAGGGTGCATTTCCATTAATCTAAAGAGAAACACCATTCAAAGGTTTTAGGTCCACAGGAAAATGTGAACATTACTTCCTTGAAAATTATGCATGTTTGCATAATTTGTGAAAATATAAGATGCCAAAGAATTTAATGGTGAGAAATGTTTCTTTATTTTCAGTAGTAAGTCTGAACTATGTCAGATACAATAGTTTCCTTTGTATAAGGATATATAGAGTGAAATGATCTCATTTTTGTTGCTTTGTGCTGATAACACAGAAACTGCTAATGCTGCGGTTAGCTAAAGAGCACAGTCCAGTGGTACTCAGCATTGTCCCTTCCAGCTAATATACATCCTCAAAGGGTTTGGAGCTTCTCGATGACAGAAGATTAATAAGTAGCCATGGTGCAAACTGCATTGCAAAGATAATTGTGTTGGTGATGGCAGCCATGCTATTGTTTACAAAGCTAAATAATGCAACACAGTTAGTTTTATCTTACTCTCTGGTGCCAGAATCATCTCACAAATGGAATTTCATTAATTTATAATTGCTATTTTGACTCTTCCCTTGGGGAAAACAGTGTTTGAATTAGCAGAGTTTCTGTTGCAGACAGCTAATAAGCATGATTTTGGAATATGTTATATTTCTAGAACAGTAATTATCTTATCACAGAACACATATCATCAAATAGCAAAACTGCACTTTAACGGAGGAATAGTTGTTCCACTGATTCTTTGTAGAAATTATTAAATATGACTTTTTTAAATGGTTTGTTTCTGGTTAGTATCTGTTTTATTATTGCAGCATGTTTCAGTGAAACATTTTATATTTAGCCTCAAATTTCAAGAGATTATCAAGGGAATAGACAAACTGTGCAATTTTTTTCTGCATTGCTTTATACAAGAAAGCCTCCATATATATGTTATTAATATTTCAAGTTAAAGAGGGCTTTCTGTAAATGGGACACTAGGACTCCTGTCTTGTCCTGACATTTATGAAGGAGAATGCTAAAGCAACAGTGTCAATACTAAGCATACAATGAATGAAGCAATAAAGAAAAAGTGTGATTAAGGAAAAATGGCAGTGTCACATGATTGGTTGCAAATGTAAGAATTAGGAATGCTTGGGTACAGTTAAAAAATATTTAAATCAATTTGTGCAGTTTGAAGCTTTATATAAGACCAACCAAGACAAATAAATTAGGCCAGAAAATCAGATGTTAAAATTATTTTTTCTCAGCAGACAAATATATTTGTAGAAAGATGGCGGAAAAAAATAGAGACAGACAAAGAAATTATCATAGCACAAACATAACAAATAGGAGCCACATCAGATAAATGCTGTTGGAGGAATCTGAAATAATAAAGATAAACAGAATAAAGACACGGTCTGAGATGGATTGTGCATTGAATAATGCAATTGCCATATTGGAGCATTTTATTTGAAAACAAAAATACCATAAAATGGAATACTTGAACTCAAATACTTGAACTCATCTCATCTTAAGTCAAATAATTTGCACCGTAAGCCATATAGTACATGAAATATTATGATAGTATAGCAAAGATGGTTAAGGCTATCATGTGGTAATGAAGTTAATTTTGTCATCCTGGGTTTGACTCTCTCAATGTTTTCTCTTGCATAGTGCATGACTATATCCAGATTGGTCAAACAAGTAATACTTCTAAGTTATCCTTTGAAAAAATGCTACACGTCTAATATACTGTGTGTGTGTGTGTGTGTGTGTGTGTGTGTGTGTGTGTGTGTGTGTGTGTGTGTTCATGTTAGATTAATGAAAATCCACATCCTCGATGACTGGATCACCGAGACGAGATCGCTGACACTACACACCCCCGACAATGGGGAGTAGTGTGGAATGAGATGTATTCCCATTTCCACAATGTGTTGCGATCTCGGAGTTGGTATATTTAAGTAGGCGGGAGGGTGCAGGGGTCCGTTCTGTAATACATATACTTACCTTTGTCGGGGATGTGTAGCATCGGCGATCTCATTTCGGTGATCTGGTCATCGGGGATGTGGCTTTCCATTGATCTAACATGAACGTGTGTGTGTGTGTGTGTGTGTGTGTGTGTGTGTGTGTGTGTGTGTGTGTGTGTGCGTGCATGTACCATTTTTGCTAATAACTTATGTAGAAAAAAATTTAATGAAACGGACAGGTACTCTGTTTCACACACATACAGACACACACAATAGAAGAGTGATGTATTTTCTTTATCAGTGATCATAACATGTTTTTCCGGAATCAACCATATGACATGGACAATAAAACAGGACAGAATTCTCAAGCAAATTTAAGTCACATTTGTTAATCTTTCAATACAATACAATGCTCCTACTCTAAAAATAATCAACACACAAAAGTGTTATGTTCATGTATTAAAGTGAATCACAGAGTTATTTTTTTTTATTGAGAAGATACTAGTGAAATGTATGGACAGTAATAAAGTAAACCTGGAAGAAATCATAGCAAATATTTTTACGAACAGTAAATTGATGTTCAGTACATATGGAAACAGCTCTTATCAGTTTTGAATGAGAGCACTTTCTACAAAACTAGTTTTACTGCAAATAAAAGCTAAAATAGACATGACACAAACTGTGAAGCATAGAATAGCATTATAGATTATATAACAGCCTCTTTTTTATTTAATCCTGCTGCTCTGAGGAAATACCGGCAGTATTAATATTATACAATATGGTGGCTGTACTGAGTCACGTCTAAGGTTAACAAGTGCAATACGGTAAGTAAACAGCTGCTATTCACTAGTCTCTATTTATTCTCTATCTTAACGGTGAAGGGGTTTGGTGGTGGCTATTTATTTTTTATTTATTATTTATCAATGGATAATCAGTATTGAGTGTGTTTATATCTCTTGCATGTTATACGTGTTGTTATTTTCTTTCTTACGTTAATCTCTGATACCGCTGTATCTATATTGTTTGCAATGCATTTCTCTCATGAGCTGACATTTTTAATTTCATTTAGGCTGCACTTGTGTGGTCCTTAATGACAATAAAGTTTCTTTGAATCTTGGAATCAAAGAGAAAGGAGGAACTAAGTTGTGCAGTAAACTTGCGTAACAAAACAGCAGCATGGTCTTGTGTAATTGGACATTATCACCTATTCATCACAGACATGGATTACCCCTCTGGCTAAAATGAGGTCAGAGTTTAGTAGCAGTAAATCTGTGTCATAATGCTGCAGTCAGAAAAGAGAACGTATGATGCAATGTTCACCCTACCTGAGACATATTGTATACCTAAAGATGTCTCTAGATACAAGAAAGTTACACAGTTCCCACAAACACATTTTTTCTGAGTACATAGATATGTATACAAACATTATCATCATGACTGACCCCATCATCAGGCACTAAGTAGAAGGCATGAGAACCTTCCTCAAAGTGGGACTGGTGGTCCTCAGATACTCAATTCTCAATCTTTCAAACACCTTTGGATCTGGAAAACAGATTGTACTGAGGTGAAAGCTGGCACAGAAGGTATAAGTGTACAAGTGTCACCTCCCTGGGGAAAAATTGCTGCCCTGGGACTGTTCTGAACTGAGGAGTGAGCACAGAGGGCAAACACATTCAACAGACAGGAAGTAAGCAGATACAATATCAATAGATATTTCTAAGGACAGATGGATATCAAATGAGAAGACTACTGTAATAAGAGGGGTACAGCCTAAGACCAAATAAAACTGGGAGAAAACACTTCAAAAGCTTCCTTTCTCATTTATAAGACAGGAAAATCACATCAATCTCTACATCAGTTATTGAGGGCAGTCCTAGCGTGAGCAAGTAAATGGCAATATAGTCAAGGAAATTTACCCTGGACACTGCAGGTAGTCTGGCTGGGCTTTCCAGTCCACTAAGATACCTATGATTGCAGTTTCTCAGGAAAGGTTAGTTCAATTGAAAATTCAGATAAAATGGTATAGCATACTGCCTAATCACTGAGACTATTTGTGCTAAGGTGGTTGCTGTCATCTTGCAATGGCAAGGTGAACTACAGTAGTGACACCTGATTGCCTGTTGGTGGAAGCCTTTGGCTTCTGACATACTAAGCAGATTTATAATGTAACTACAACAGTCTTGATACCTGTATAGAATGGTTTTATGAGACTGATACAGATCAAGACAACTGCGTGACAAGGCTATTTTATATTGCCAGATTAAATAACAAAATCTGTTCTAAAATGTATCTATTAAATTTTTACAAAGGTCTGATCTGTATTTAACATGAAATGATGTTGTGGAAGATTACAATAAAGTATGGTCAAGTGCAGCAGTTGAAGTCCAGGTGTTCTCATTGACGGGAAGGAGCTGGATAACTGTTTTGTGATCACACAAAGCAGTCAATTGTTAAAAATGAAAGGTTTTGCATAATGGTTGAGGTTTTTCCTCCAAACCACAGGCACAAGGTTCGATCCTGACCTCCGGCCAATGCCTGTTTGGAGTTTGTGTGTTCTCCTGTGTCTCTATAGGTTCTTTGTACCTCCAAAAAACATGCTGGGAATTTCCATCTCAGACTCACTAATGGCTGGAGATGTGGGCAGCAGGATAAACTCTACATGGTGCCCTATAGGGGGAAGAGTTGTATAGACCGAACCCTTAGGTCATCTACTGTGGTGTGCAGTATCCTCAGGATAGGAAAACATGGATCACAGATTGTACACGTGGCAGGGCTAGTCACTCATTTGTATAAAATATGGCTATAGGCGATTTGGTCATATTGACTAATGTTGCCAAATAGGCAAGGGTATTTGCTGGTGATAATTTGGATGAGGATCTGGCCTACTGCAACATATACCAGAGGACCCATGCTAATGGAGTGAGGGGTGTATGTGCCCTATTGGTCAGTGTGTGCCTGCCATAAAGGTCATCAGCTCTCGGTCAAAAAGCTACTGGCTGGCTGGTGTCCAGTTGCCCAGTCTGCTTTATCTGGGATAGCTCTGTTGAGTGAAAGCTATATATAAAAAATACATGCATCTGGAGTGTTTCTCCCCGGGCGTCTGCTGAAAATTGGCTTTGTTCCAAGTTGGACTTTCCCAGTTAACAATTGTTAAATAAAATAAAATAAATAAATAAATAAATAAAAAAACAATCAACCTGCTGAACATGAACTAAGAATTGCTACACTCAATATGCATTCACTGACAGGATGGAGCATGAAGTGGATGACATGATGGTAACAAGGAGGCTGGACATCCTATGTATCCAGGAGACAATGTGGAAGGACAGTGCAGCAAAGCCACTTGGCTTGGAATCTAGAGTCTACTACTCAATAGAAGGACAGTCTAAAAATGATGAGGGAATTTTGGTGAGAGAGAGGGTTCAGAAGGCACTGAGGGGATGTCATCAGAATTACTGACAGACTCATGACAATCAGACTCCAGCCTGATGATAGGACAGTATTCATAATCTCAGCCTATGCCCCACTACAAGGTTGTGATAAAGAAGAGAAGAGTACATTCACACAGCAGTTGCAGGACCTACTAGATAAAGCAGGATAATATGAATTGGTGGTTGATAATGGGTGACTTGAATGCACATAGCAGGGCAGACAGAACAGGATCTGAGGACTTCCTGGGTCCACATGGGTTGGGTAGGACAACAGGAATAAAGAACGAAAGGCCATTCTAGCATATTCTGTCTGTTCAATGGTTTGATAGTAGCCCAGAAAGTGAGACAGTCACAAGATCACAGACAAGATTGGCAAACATGCAACTCGAGTAGGCTTCCTCCTTGGAAAGAAAAGGCACTGCTGTAGAGTCAGTGATTGCAAAGTCATCATTGCAATCACTGTTCATGTTAATTTTCCAAGTTGTTTATTATTCAAATGGTTAAGTTCTGTATGTGTGTATATACAATCATATCTGTATTGAACCTATTGAAGTTAACTTGCCTGTTCAATTTATTTAAATTGTTCAAGATTGCTACACGTGCTTGGAGCTTTTCTCCCCGGTCCTCCACTGAAAATGGGCTCTTATGGCTCTTATGGCCCAGTGGTCCATCCCAATAATCAAATGCCAATAAATAAATAAATCTGCAGTGAAACAGTTGGCCCTTAGCAAAAACCTCTGGTTGCCACAATTGGCTGCAAGCAGTGGTCAGAGAAGGTTCTAAGGTCAACAGAGACCAGGTTGAAGACCGGGAAGTTGACTGGAGAGAAAGTACAACAGTTCAAGGAATTACTTAGGGCTCTAGCACCCCAGAAAGAGGAGGAAATAGGTATAGTTGGAGAAGAATGTCAGAGTCTCATAACAGCATGTGTTAGCACTACACACCAGATACATGTCTAAGCCAAGTATGGAAAAAAAGTGCATTAGATAAGCTGGTAGGGGAATGCAAAATTCAAGAAAGTCATCGAAAGAAAGAACTGCAGGAAAAAGTGGGACAGAAAAGATGGACCAGGCTAGGAAGGAATACTGGTTGGCTAACAAAGAGGCTAAGAAAAGAGATGCAATAGCAAAGAACAGGACATTGGAGGCATTCTACCATCTTCTGGAAAGTGACTCAGTAGGTGGCACATTGAAACTATATCAGCTTGCAAGTCAAAGATAGAAAGATAAAGAAGGTAGTCAGACACCCTTCATAAGAAATGCCAGCAACAACCTGCTCACCTGTCCACAGGACATCAAAGTCAGATGGAAGGAGTACTTCTAGCAGCTTCTGAATGAAGAAAACCCCACAAACACTGCACTGCCCCATACACAGCCTATGATGAGAGAAGTGCGGAGCCCAATACAGAAGAAGAAAGAACAGCACTAAGGAAAATTAAGTTAACAGGTTCATAGGAGGTTACTAGACTAATGGCCCCTTCTGTAATATGTTTACATCATTGGGGGACTCAATGATTGTACCCAGTTTGCAGTCATCTGCAAACTTGGTAAGCCACAGGCCATCTACTTTTGCCTACAGTAGAGGGCCCAGCACATATCCTAGTCTACTGGTGGAGATAGACTCCCCAACTCTACCAGTGTGCATTCTGTATGCCAGCCAGTTGCCTACCCATCAGTGATGTATGTGTTAATACCTAGTTTTTAATTTCTCCAAATCTTTTGGGTTTCATATACCATGAAGGGAATGGACCCCATTCTTAAATCAAATTTGATTAAGGTTCATGAAATTATTATTATTTCAGTCTTTGATGTCAGCCAGAGGTGCTCTCAATGTGCCCAGTAGTGACTCCTTCTGTAATTCATATGGAGTTACATGTATCAGTAACATATTTAAGACCTGTTGCTCCTACTACTATTGGAACTGTCTGGGTTTCTTTCTTCCACATTGACCTCATTTCTGCCTGCAGATCCTGATATTTTATGACTTATTGGTTCATACGTAGGTACTAGGCTATTGGCCCTAGGGCCTATATAAGCCTAGCCAAAGGTACCCTGGCTTTCGCCACCCAAGAAAGTTATTTTCCTGTGCCACTGTTGAGCAGAGCCACAGAAGTGATCCCCAGGGTGAATTTCCTATCTCCAATCCAATCATCAAGATTTTTCTTGAACAGTGCTAATGAGGAGCTTTGTTTGATATAGATAGGTAGTTTGTTCCAGGGTATGGGAAGTCTCTGGGACAGGAATCTATCCCTCCAGCATGTTCTGTTTATTGTGGTGATGAGGTTTAGGTCCCTAGAGCATGTTGCTCACAGGGATTGGGATTTCTTTAAGTGTCTCTCTGTACGCAAGATACTGTAGTCACTGGGTGTAGCAATTTCGATGATCAATGCCACTTTTGTCTTCTTTTCATGGACCACTATATCTGGTTTTCTCACATCTATCTTTGAACTGTTGATAATGGGTAATCCCATGTGATGTAGACTTAATCATTTTCTATGATGCTTTGTGGCTCATGTCTCTAGTGATTTTCAGCTACTTCAATATTATAATGTTTGCACCATCCCCAGTGCAACAGTCTTGCCACATTATTATGCCTGTCGGTATACAGTCCATCTGCCATTAGTATGTCACAAACAGCAATAAGGTATGCAACTGTTTCCAATTCTGTTTTACAAATCCTTCATTTGTCTGTTTCTCCCACATGTTCAATGGACTTTGTAAACCGACATGTACATAGTCCACTGTCTTGGACCACCAGTATTAAGCTTTCATCTTTTGGTTTGAATTTGCCTTTCCTTAGCCATTCCAGTGTTCGATCCTGATCAACATGTGGTTGTTCCAGGAGTTTTCTATACTTGCAGCTATATTTATGCATTTTTTGCCTTCACATCTGAACCTTCACCTTATATTCTTTTTTTTTTTTTTTTTTTGACATATACAGTTGCTGCCTGATTTTTATCTACTTCTGGTTTGATTTCCATTCCTGCTTGCTGCCAATGTGCTTCTGCTAGACTAAGAGGGGAAGTCATCTTAGATTTATTCTCCTCATGTTTCAAAACTTTCACTATGTTTGGGTCTTGTGAGGTCAGCAGATATGTATGCAGTACCACAATTGCATATCTATACATGCAATCAAGTTCAATAAGACCCATACCGCTTTTGAAATGGAGAATATATAATATTGGTATGCACTGATTGTTTTTAAATCTTTTGATGAGTTTGAAGCATCCTTCTTGTTTTCTTGTCTAATCTATCCAACACCTCTTGGGGCCCAGCTAGGAGAGTTTCTCAATGATCCCTGAGTGGAACTATGTCAAAAGTCTTGGCAAAATCAAGATAGGTGATACATACTGCTTTGCCCTCATCCAGGGCTTTGGTGACATTCTCAGAGAAGTCCACCAGATTTAATAAGCAAGATTATCTTTGACAAAACCAAACTCTGTTGGGACAAGAGTTAGAAAGTCTCCTGTGCCCTTGATGATAAGGTCTGTGATGATTTTTCCATGGTCTTGCAGATAAGACTGGTTAGGTTTACGGGTCAACCATTTACTTAGTTGGTTGACTGGTCACATTTGTGCAGGGGGATTACTGTTGCTGTTCTCTACTCTTCTGGAACAAAGGCAGTGCTCAGGCTATTGTTAAAAAGAATGCCAAGTGGTTATGATAGGTCTTATTTTAGATTGTTTAGTAAGTAACCTGGGATGTCATCTGGTCCCATAGAGGCTGTGTTTTAGGCCTTGGAGAGTGCTTGCATGAGCTGTCCTTTGGAGATACTCTGTAGTGGAGTGGTGTCAGGAAAGCTTTGAGGTATGGCTAGTGGGGATAGGGGGTAAAGTTATTGCCAAATCTGTCAATTAGGAGGTTGGCAATTTCCTCAAATTCAGTGTGAGTGTTACCATCCACTATAAGTTCGGCACACAGCTGAGCAGCCCCTTTTAGGTTTCAGATGTATCTAAAGAATGCCTTATGTTTGTCTTTATCTAGGGATGCTGAGAGGACTTTACAATATATCTGATTTGCTTTCCTCTGTTGAATAAGTTCTCTCTTCTTCTTAGATATCATCTTTTTTCTTTCTTTTGTTATATAACTTATTTATACTTATTGTCCACCAGGGTGGCTAGTTTTTTTTCAGAAGGACCTTGTTTTAGCCCTGTCAAATAAAGATGAGCCAATACATTTGTTAAGTGACTATATAGGGCATTTGTGTACTCTTCTGCATAGAAGTCATTGTTGACTCTGTTAGCAGGGGCGTTGAAACTTTATTTACCATTGCATAATAGGCTATTGTTTGTTATGGAGAAATTTTTCAGGATTTTTTTTCTTTTTTGCTTCTGTGAGGGTGTCAGTTCTGATCTTTACTTGAAATGAGACTGATTTATGATCTGATCTTACCAGGCAGGGCAACAAACAGGATGTAATGCAGTGACCACCCCCCCCCCCACTATGTTGGTGAGCACTAGGTCTAGAACATTTGATCCCCTTGTGGGGGTACAGTCCAACTGTTCCAGGATATTTAAATTATCAAAATCCAGGAACCTCAGAGTGACCATATTTGTGCTCATATAAATCAGTCAGTCAATGGAAGGGTAGTTGAAATCTACCATGACCAAGGTGTTTGGCTGTATACTGAGCAACTCTAGCAAGTCCAGGTAGGCGGTGTGCTTGTCCTGATTCATGGTGGAAGACCTGTAGCTAGTAATGATGTGGTAGGGTATTTTGCCTATAATTATTTGGACCTGGATTAGCTTAAGAGAGTCGTACTCGTTTACCAGTGCTGAGGTATATTTGGATTCAATGAACATGGATAAACATCCAGCTTTGGTTCTTTCACATTTGATTTTAGGTCTGAATGTGTGAAAGGCATTGTAGTCTTCTATGGATGGGATGCTGTCTGTGGCCTTGAACCATGTCTCAGTGACTGCACAGAAGTCAGCATCTTCAAGGTGAGGAGCGTTTCCAGGGAATGCAGCTTACTGTTTAGGCTCCTAACATTAAGCAGTATGACCTTGAGTTTGTCTCTAGTAGATTTCTTTTCATTGCAAGTTTTGTTGATTTCACATTGCCAAACAAGGCACTATGGGGGAGGCAGGGGAAGCAGCAGGCTCAAATGAGGTTACAGTAGATATGATAAAGATGCTGGGTGTGAAAGGGGAGAAATTAATTCTGAGGGTACTCATAGCAGTGTGGAGAGAAAGACATATCCAAGATGACTGGAGAATAAATATACTCATGGGACATCCACAGCTCTAGACGGTACAGAGGTATCAAACTCCTGTCACATTACGTGAAAGTTCTGGTGAGGGTGATACATAAACAGAACACAAAGTAGTAGAAAGTAAGATAGGAGATGAGCAGCTCAGATTCATATCAGTATGCAGCACTACTGACCCAATGATTGCAGTGAGACAGACAGTGGAAAAGAAGCTAGAGATGAGGAAAGAGTCCAACTGGGTGTTCCTAGACTTGGAGAAAGTAGATGACAAGGTCTCAAGAAAGCTGATTTGGGCAGTCCCAAAAACATTGGTAGAATTAGTGCAGGCTATGTACAAAGATCCAATGACTCCAGTATGAACAGTGTTTAGTGTCACAGAGCAGTTCCCAGTGGGACTGGGTGTGCATCAAGGTTGAGCTCTGAGCCTACTGTTGTTCATACTGAAGATGGATTTCATTAGTGAATAAATCAAAGGGGGGAGATCAATGAAGTTGCTGTATGCAGATGATGTGGGATTACAGGCAGACTCGGAGCAAGAACCTCAGCGAAGGATAGGGGATGGATTGCGAAACTGAAGGTACATGGGATAAACTAAGTGCAGATATGACCGTGTTAATGGCAGCAAAATGAGGAAATCAGAAGAAGCTGAGAATTGAGATAGAAGTGAAGATAGTGGAACAAGTTAACAGCTTCAAGTATCTGGGAGTGCTTTAGGAGAAGGGACGTCTGAATGAAGTGGTGAAAGCTACAATCAGAAGAGCTGCTGCCAATTGGCATAGAGTCTCAGGTGTAGTCTATGACAGATGAATGCTAAAGATGCTGAAAAGTAAGATAGTAAGATGCACAAGACAGTGGTGCGACCATTACTACTGTATGGTACAGAAACCTGGGGAGTAAAGGCAGAGCAGATGAGGACACTAGAGGTCATGCACATGAAGTGCCTGAGACAAGTGGTAGGATGCACACTGAGGCACAGACAAATAAATGAGGACATAAGAGCAGAAACCAAACTAGCTCCAATTGCAGAAAAGACGAACGAGAACAGATTACGGTTGTTTGTGAACATGTGCAGAAAAGCAGAAGACAATCTTGTGAAGAACATTTGGGACAGAGAGGAAGAAGGTAAGAGGAAATGATCATGCTTAGCAAAGAGGTGGCTGGATTGTGTGAGAGAAAATATGTGATAGTCAAGCATGAGTGTTGAAGAAGGCAGGAGTGTGAAATTGAATAGAGAGAGATGGAGACAGTTTGCACTACACCCTGACCCCATGTAGAATACAGGGAAAAGGTGGTTGAATAGTAATAATAATAAAAATAATAATAATGTTATATTGCAACATGAGGGCTGTGTGGCTGTAGCCCTCTACAAACTGTACTTATATACGCTAACTCTGTTCTGAGGAAGAGAGACATCGTCAGGAAACAGCAATGCCAATCTCTGAAAGTAAAATCCTGGAGATACACACGCGTGATGACATTCCTACTGTCGGTCATGAATGGTGTTCCAGCTCATTACTCCACCATTAGGACAACCTCATGTAACAAATTAGTCAGTGCAAATAATACTTGAACGATTTGCCAAATGACATTGTTTCAACATGCAAAATGGCAAGATGAAGCAGTTTGTGTTTGTACTGAAGTCTGTCATGTTATTAATGTTTTCTTATTTTCGATTTACTCACATAGTGAAAAGTGCTTAGGATGTACTAATGAAGGCAGATGTCTGAAGCTAGATTTGATAGACTAAATAAATAACTGGTTATCGCATGCACACACAGCATATATTTGTCATACACTGCATATGTTTCCAGTCAGCAAAGTGTTAACACTAAAATATATAAACCTGAAAGGGAGATACTGATTCAGCATGAGGATCAGCAACTGTGAAAACACAGACATTAA